>NC_092745.1:98025361-98340281 GCF_047496795.1 Chiloscyllium punctatum | reverse complement strand
GTGATTCTACTTTCAAGGAGCTATGAACCTGCACTCCAAGGTTTCTTTGTTCAGTAACGCTCCCGAGGACCTTACCATTAAGTGTATAGATCCTGCTCAGGTTTGCTTTCCCAAAGTGCAGCACCCCACATTTATCTAAATTCAACTCCATCTGCCAGTTCTCAGCCCACTGGCCCATCTGGTCCAGATCCTGTTGTAATCTGAGGTAACCCTCTTCGCTGTCCATTACAACTCCAATTTTGGTGTCATCTGCAAACTTACTAACTGTACCTTTTAAGATCTTATCCAAATCATTTATATAAACGATGAAAAGTAGAGGACCCAGCACTGATCCTTGTGGCACTCCACTGGTCACAGGCCTTCAGTCTGAAAAACAACCCTCCACCACCCTTCTACCTTTGAGCCAATTCTATATCCAAATGGCTAGTTCTTCCTGTATTCCATGAGATCTAACCTTGCTGATAAGTTTCCCATGGGGAACCTTGATGAACGCCTTACTGAAGTTCATATAGATCACATCAACCGCTCTGCCCTCATCAACCTTCTTTGTTACTTCTTCAAAAAACTCAATCAAGTTTGTGAGATATGATTTCCCACGCATAAAGCCATGTTGACTATCCCGAATCAGTCCATGCCTTTCCTAATATATGTGCATCCTGTCCCTCAGGATTCCGGCCAACAAATTGCCCACCACCGAAGTCAGACTCACTGGTCTATAGTTCCCTGGCTTGTCCTTACCACCTTTCTTAAACAGTGGCACCATGTTAGCCAACCTTCAGTCTTCCAGCACCTCACCTGTGACTGTCGATGGTACAAATATCTCAGTAAGAGGCCCAGCAATCACTTCCCTAGTTTCCCACTGAATTCTAGGGTACACCTGATCAGGTCCTGGGGATTTATCCAATTTTATGCATTTCAAGACATCCAGCACTTCCTCCTCTGTATTATGGACATATTTCAAGATGTCATCATCTATTTCCCTACATTCTGTATCTTCCAGCTTGAAAGCACAGAGCAATTATGATTGAGATTATGTAAGATATTAGAACTGGAGGTGCACAAATGTCACAATAGTAGTAGGTTCATCGCATGATAGATTGATGTCCCATTTAACACTTTGAAGTTTCACACTCTCCACCACTGACACACAATGACAGCAGTGTGGACCAGCTACAAGATACATTGCAGCAACCCACCAAGAATCCTCCAACAGCACCTTCCAAACTCTTCCTCACCAGAAGAAGGACAAGAGGAGCAGATCTTTGGACACACCATCAATGTTCCATGTAATATTTATTGCTATTTCAGGAATCTCCACAGTCCATGCACAGAAGCTGTTTCTGGAAGCAGAAGCCATGTCAATCAATATGCGTGGAGCTCACTACTGGTTGCACAGCTGAGTGGGAATATTGAACACCACCACTTGTAAATGCCACTTCAGCACGACACACCAGTCAGACTTAGACCAATATCACTGTTGCTTCCTTCACTGTTGCTCAGTCAAAATCCTGGCATTCTCCCTCCCTAATAGCACTCTATGTATACCCACACCATATAGACTGCAGTGGTCAGGAAACAGCTCCCACCACCTGCTCTGTGGCAATTAGGGATGGACAATAAATGTTAGACTAGCTAGTGACACCTGAATGCAGAGACTTTGCAAATATAACCTGTTTGACAAAAGAATGATCTTAACAAAGCTTTGAAAACTTAACGTATATAATGCATATCCATACATTTTGTTATTGTTTGTTACCAGCTTTGAAATTCCTGAAGGTGAGTGACAAAGTTATTGCCTTTTACAAAATATTGTATCTGTAGAAGAACGTACAGGCCTGGCCATTTGCTATCTGTGCAGTTGTAACCTTCTGAAATCTTGAAAGCCCTGTGCAGACATTAAAGAAGTCAAATGAGGAAGGATGGAATGGGCACAACCTTTTTCAATCTTACGTCAGTGAACTATATATCTTGTTGTGTTATTATTATGCTTTTGGGGAATTCCCACCACTGAAATGGGTGCAGAGCATTGAAGGTTCAGAAAGGAAGTGAAAAAGCAAGTGTGAGAAACAAAGAGGGATTATGAAAAAAGATTGGAAGCTTACATAAAATGAAACCTCAAATCCTTTGGAAATACATCAATGGTTTAAAAATAAAGGTGATAAAAGGAGAGTTACGGTCAATTATGAGCCAAAAAAAGGCCCTTAGAGGCCCAATGAGAGGCAAGAGCATGGTCAAGGAGTTAAATTAACATTTGGCAAAGCTGGCCAGGCCAAGGTAAGGGAAGAGGAAACACTGTCACTGAATGATCAGGATGGAGAGATCACACCCAGAGTGAGACACAGCCCTGATATCTATAGTTCAGGGATTTGGAGGCAGTGAGGGCACCTTATCTAAGGAAGAATGGGCTAGCATTGGAGAGACTCCAGAGGAGGTTCACAAGAATGATCCTGAGGATAAAGGGCTTGTTCTATGAGGAGTGCTTGAGGACACTGTGTCTTTTCTTGGTGGAGTTTAGAAAATGAGAGGTGATCTGATTGAACCTTACAGAACACTGAGAAGCCTGGATAGTGGTCATGGAGAAGACGTTTCTACTAGTAGTGGAGACTAAGACCTGAGGCACAGCTTCAGAGTGAAGGGATGACCCTTTAGAACTGAGATGAGAAGGAATTTCTTCAGCCAGAGGGTTGTGAATCTGTGGAACTCATTGCCACAGAAAGCTGTGGAGGTCAAGTCATAGATTGGTTCTTGATTAGTAAAGGGGGCAGGGTTACCAGGCAAAAGGAGTTGAGAAAATGTCAGCCATGATCAAATGGGTGAACAGACTCAACAGGCTGAATGGTCGAATTGTGTTCGAAATCTGGTGGACTATGGTGTAAACTAAAATTGTTAAAGGGGAGGTGTTGAAAAAAATTGTCTTTACTTAAAGTTGATAAGATACCAGTACTGGATGAGATGTGTCCAAGATCTTGAATGAAGTGTGCGTGGATACTGCAGAGGCACTGGCAATTATCATTCAATCTTACCTGGATTCAGCGCTGGTGCCCAAGGATTGGAGAAATGGAACCGTTATGCGCTTGTTCAAAAAGGTTTGTAAAAGTTGGCATGGCAAACCAGTTTAACTTTAGTGTTGGAGATACTTTCAGAAATGTTATTTGGAATGCAGTTAATAGTAACATGGAAAAATGCAGATTGATTTTGAAGTATTAGCATGGATTCATTAAAGAGAAATCATGTCTAACTGCCATTTTGAAGATTATTGATGACAGGAAGGCTATTGATATGGCTTATTTGGACTTTCAAAAGACATTCTGTATAATGCAAACCTTTTTCAATTACAAATTTGTTTTTTCTAAAGTTTCTTTTTCAAACTTATTTCTGTTTCCAGATATTACAAAAATAAATTAGCATATCTCTATCTTCAGTTAAAACAAGGATCTTTAAGACACCAATTGCCTTCAGCAATTCTTCCTGGAAAAATGCTTGTGAACATTGAATAGGAACACTGGGTGACAACTGTGATAATTTATTAACACAATTATTATTAAATTATGGCTATTTCAGAGATACAGAGGAAGAAGTACACATCTGGGGGGTAACCATCTCATCCATTCCTTCCAGTGTTAACAGTAAGATTCATTGACTAAATAGGATAACTTGATTCACTGAGAATGAACTTGTTAAATCCCATAATTGTGTAGCACAATAAATAATGAGAGTAAGGCTTAAAGAGTAAAGTAACTGTCATCTAAGCACTGTAATAAAATCCCTGTTTTGATCTCATTCCTATGTATTTCCTCAGCTCATATATCTATGTGGATGCTGAAGCAGCTTAATTCTGTTCTTGCTTCAATATATTTACTGTTGACAAACAGCAAATTGTTCCTTGCCATGCAATGTGGTTTTGAAGAAGTTGCTGATTCCAAATATTTTCATGCCAAGGAACTAAGTGAATAAGCCCAACCTGATTTTTCTTTTGGCTGATATGGAGTCCACTAATGCTGAAGGGTACCTGTGAGCATATTCTGAATTAAATTGACTTTATTGTCACATGTATCGAGGCACAGTGAAAAGCTTTGTCTTGTGAGCAATACAGGCAGATCACATAGGTAAGTAGCATAGATAAGTAAATACAGTGGAATCTCAATTATCCAAATACCAATTATCTGAAAATTGGCTTATCCAAAGGAGATCTCGAGGTCCTGATAGAAACATTACATCAAAGATGTGTTTCTAACAGTGATCACATCTTTTGTTTACAGTGATTAAACAGGCACCATCTCCAAATGACTGACCTCCTGCCCTCTCTCTCTCTCCACACTTTCCCTGGTGTTCGACAGAGGGGTGTACCCTAAACCCCCACCCCCGCACGCTATTTGGAGACTTACCCTACAAAGGCAGCAGCAGCAGCAGTCTTATTGTTGGTGTCATGTCTAGCTGCCTCGGAGAGGGGGCGGGGCAGTGCTGGACAGGGATGGGGAGGGGCAGGGCAGTGCTGGACGGGAATGGGTGGGTGGGGGCAGTGCTGGACGGGGATGGGGGCAGGCGGGGGGCAGTGTTGGAGCGTACTGTGCTGCTGCAGTCTCCTGAACGGGGAGCAGACTTTTAAAATTCCGAGCCCCAGAGGAAAGGCATTTAATTGATTAACTGAATAATCAATTATCCGAACGAAATCGTGCCTGCCCATCACGTTTAGATAATCACGGTTTCCCTGTAATAGGTAAACAGTGGCAAAAACAAAAACACAGGTACAGGCAAATGTTTAGAGTTTGAGAGTCCATTCAGTATTCTAACAATAGTAGGGTAGAAATTGTTACGAAACCGGCTGGTGCATGTGTTCAGGGTTCTGTACCTTCTCCCCGATGGTAGAGGTTGTAAAAAAAATTGCTAGAGTGGGATGGATCTTTGAGAATGCTGGCGGTCTTTCCTTGACAGCGGGCCTGGTAGATGGATTCTATAGATGGGAGGTTGGCCTTTGTGATTGTCCAGGCCGAGTTCACCATTCTCTGTAACTGTCTCCCATCTTCAAGGGTATAGTTGCCATACCAGGTCGTGATACATCCAGACAGAATGCTCTCGATGGCGTACCTATAAAAGTTGTCAAGGGTACTCGCTGTCATGCTATATTTCCTCAGCTGCCTGAGGAAGAAGAGATGTTGTTGGGCCTTTGTAACCAGTGCGTCCACATGAAGCGTCCAAGAAAGCTTGTTGTGGATGACCAGTCCCAGGAGCTTGACACTCTCCACTCGTTCCACCTCTGTGCTGTAATATGTAGGAGGGTATGAGTAACATCCCTCCGAAAGTCAATAATGAGTTCCTTGGTTTTGCTGGCATTGAGAGCTAGATTGTTTTCAGTGCACCATTTTTCCAGGTCTTCCACCTCCCAGTTGTAGTCTGTTTCATCGCCATCTGAGATTCAACCAACAATGGTGGTGTCATCAGCGAACTTGTAAATGGCATTAGTCTGGTATTTGGCGATACAGTCATGGGTATACAGTGAGTACAGTAGGGGGCTGAGTACACACCCCTGGGGGAGCTCCAGTGTTGAGTGTTAGTGAGGATGAATTTTCACTATTCTGTTGTGTTCCATTTCCTATATCAATCTCTTGCTCACCAATCAGAAATATATTCCAGTGCTATAGGATATGTGAGCCGCCACAAAGCCAATGTGCTTACTTCAGCTTCCATATTATTTCTAATACCTACCCAATTTGAATGTATGATACAGGACTGCATGTGAGGCACTGGTCTCCAGTATTCAAAGGTCAACAGAGGGATGAAGAAAATATTGTCTTCAGAAATGTTCAATCCAAGCTTGCACATTACATGGATCCCAAAGAAGGAAGGAAAGCTTCCCATTTCTCTCTCTTTTTGCCAGCAGCTCTTAACCTGCCAGTTCACTCAAACTGCTGCATGGCCTGCTATTATTATTAAGTCGAGCAGTGCACAACAACAGACGGCCAGGAGACTGGCTGAGTTGTGGGTATCACTAAATAAAAACCGAGAGCACTGCAGATGCTGTGAATCACAAACAAAAGCTTGAGCTGCTGGAAAAGCTTGGCAGGTCTGGCAGCATCTGTGAAGAGAAACCAAGGTTAAAATGTCTGAAGAAGGATCACCGAACCCGAAATATTAACTTTGACTTCTCTTTACATATGCTACCAGACCTGCTGAGGTTTTTCCACAATTTCTGTTTTTGTTCCAGGTATCACAAAGAGATGCACCTCAATCAACAAGACTAAACCAATTAATGCTGTCTGGACAGATGGATCAGTGGTTAGGGGCATAATTAGTGCAAAAACATTGAGTGACAATCAAGAGCTGATTCACGGAAATCCTCATCCTAATTCTTTTTTCAGAATAAATCTTCGTTATGAATGCCACTACAGATAAGGCCAGCATTTATAGCTTGTCATTAATTATCCTTAAGAAGATAATTAATTTAAGGCAGTATAGAATTTCAAAGGGAAATTGACATGTTTCTGGAACGGGCAGATGGGTTGCAGATGATATTTAGTGCAGAGAAGTGTGGGCCTTGCACCAATGTACAAAGAAATCAGAGAGACAGTATAAAGCATGCTATTCTCAAGAGTGTGCAGGAGCAGGTAAATATATTTAATTTTAAAATAGAGTAATCTTGTTGATATTCCTTTATAAGTGGTCCAAGAAAAAGATATTCAGCCTGAAATATAAACAGTTTGTGCTCAGATCATAGAGTTGAATTGCTGTGCTTTTATTTAGATACTGATGTTATGCATTTTACCATGACCTAATCAAAATTTATTAGGATGTGGCACTCAAATGTGGGCTAACTGATACAGTAATCTATGACCATAGATGCTTCCGGTATTTCATTAAGACTTTAAGCTTTGAAAAACATTCTCAATCAGTCAATCTCAGATTGTAAGATAAATAACTGCGCAATCAGTGTAAAACCAATTGCAGCCTAGCAGATCATGCATCAATTGGTAGAAGAGTTTTTACAGCTGATTCAAAGAACTTGGTTCAGTGTTCCCACACAAATAGACTTTGATGAGCAGATTTTGCAGATGAAGGTAATGTGCATGCAGTACTTCCTCAAATTTCTGAGACCTCACAGAAGGCTTGTAAGGAAAAAAGGTTTCTTTATTAGTTCCTTGAACTGATTTTCTTTTGCCAACAGAATTAACTTTAAATTGTATAATGACCCCCAAAGTAGGACGTTTTCCATCAAATAATTCACTTAACCTTCCTGGGTCTTTTCCTTCCAACAGTTTCTCAGTTTGTTTTCATTTGCTGCACTGAAAATTGTGCAAGACTGCTGAAAGCAAAACTAATGCAAGCACCTACCATGATTATTATTGGACAGGTTATAGCTATCATGTTGAAATTCTGTTCATAGTTGCAAGGAATTGGGGAATGTTTTAGGAGATTCCTGTCAGAATCTGCAGGTATATCATGTCTGATGCAAGATGTACACCTTTCTGAAATTGTTTTTTGTTTACAGAGAGAGCCAGTGATGGGGTGTTTTGGAAGTGTTGTTGAAGGCTGGTAAGGGTATGCTCAACTGTAGCAATGCAAGAGTAAGAATCCATTTGTCAGCACCAGGAAAATGCAAGTGCGACAGATGTCACATGCACCAGTTAAAATGATTACTGATAGTGAGTGGACAAACTTTGCTTGAATTTAAGTGAGCAGTTTGACTGGTCAAGGCATTGACATGAGGAGAGAACCAGAGATTATCTATTGCCTATTTTATTAAGTTAAAACAGGAACTATATATGCATACAATTCTTTCTGTCTGCAAAGACTTCTTTCTAGAAAGCAAAGCCATACCACTCCACATAGACTGACAGAATCCCTAGAGTGTGGAAACAGCCATTTGGCCCAACAAGTCCACACAAACCCTCTGAAGAGTAATGCACTCAGACCCATTCCACTACCCTATTACTCTATATTTACCTCTAAGTAATGCAACTAATCTTCACATTCCTGAACATTATGGGTAATTTAGTATGGTTAATTCATGTAATGGAAAGTTTTGATGTGTATTTGAGTGTGCTTTCCCATATTCATAAAAATATAATATGCATTGTTATCAGTAACTTCAGTTAAATAATCCTGAATCACAATGGTAAACAGTAGGTCTATACTTTTGCTAGAATGAAATGAATGAAAGCCCCAAAAGTGTTGTTTGGTTCTATTTTACATGCAGGAGCATTTTGGCCTGCAAAAGGAATTCCTAACGTGAACCATTTTAAAAAAAAATTGCATTTATATACTCATCAATGAATTATTTTATCTCAAGCTGGGAACAATGCTAGAGATTACTAGAATAGTTCTCATCATTGAACTGCCTGACAAATAGCCAAAATTCTCATTGTTGATCCCTGTTCAGTGACCCCTGCTGGCTACTGCATATCAATGAGAATAAAATGGTGCTGTGGTACACCAACCAAATAAATTGTTAAAAATCACATAACACCAGGTTATAGTCTGACAGGTTTATTTGGAAGCACCTGTTGGACTACAACCTGGTGTTGTGTGATTTTTAACTTTGCACACCCCAGTCCAACACCAGCGATTGCCAAATCACAAATAAATTACGTCACAATGCTCATAGTTATATGGTTCCCAACTCTTCCAGTTTATTACTGTACATAAATGGACATTTACGTTGCTTCTTCAGGTGCTCCATTGAACTTTTTGCTGAAGTTATGCTGGATAATCAGAACAATTCCAAACAACTTTTTAAGCTTAAATAAAACAAAACACCCTGCAAAAACCAAGAACCTGAATCAAAACAGAATCACTAGAGAAACTCAGCAGGTCTGACAACGTTTGTGCAGTGAAAGCAGAGTCTTGAGTCCAGTGACCTTTCTTGGGAACTATTGCATGTTACGCTTATTTCATAAATGACAAATAACCATTTGGGCAAGTAACAGAGGGTTTTCAGAGTCTCAGAAATTAATAACAGCAGGGGAAACAGATGCACCCTACCCTTTTTTTTGGATGGTCACCACACCTGCTGAGTACACATTCTTTATTGTCTGAGATCTGCTCAAGGTAAGTCCCTTCTTTATTCACCAAATAAGTAATACATTAATGACATTTTGTTAAGCCATTGATTTTTGGAATCAGCTTTCCAAATGCAGGGTGTTGTGTTAACACTTCTATGAAATACTCCTAGCTACCTGTGAAAAAGATTTTATAAGAAAATATATAATACAAAAATGATGAGGCTATAGCTCAAATGTTAATGCATAAAACTGTTAATCGCTGACTGGTTTGGGGTATTTTCACTTTGCAGGATTCCACTATCAGCTGATGGACTTGTTAAATCTTTTCAGCATTTTCATTTGTTATTTTCATTAAACTATGGGATTTCAGATGTGGTTTGCACAAATGAATGCTTCTTTATTTAATGAATATCTTTGGTTATCATTACTTTATTTCCTTTGCTGCAGTATACAAGATCAGTTATCATGATGTCAGTAGTTTCCAACACTTCCACTTCCAGTTGGTTCTACTATAATGCCTGTTTCTTCATCATGAGTTGGCTATAACGCGATCGAAGATTTTAGACCATTCTTTGTAGAATGCAAGCTTTCCTTACCTTTATTAATTAAAACATGACTCTGGCCTCATTAGTTTAAATGGTGCTGCTTACATGATTTTCTTGTAATGTGGAATTGCACAGGAACAGAACTATTGCGTTAAATCAGAATGGACTGCACTATCAATGGTCTCATATTAGCACAAGCACATTGCTGCTCTCCAACAATTCTGAATTTGATCTATTTCGATATACCAGTATTTCTGTTAACAATGTTGGTGGATGGAGATCATGGATATTGCAGGACTCGATCTTAATTTAATTTAATTCCATTTAGATTTTAGGTAGCTTACTTGAACTTTGATTGAGGCAATATTTGCTAAAAGGTGATATGGAGTAATCTTAAAAGGGGGGAAATGTATTTAAAGGTACAAAATTCTAACTGATTGAAATATTGTACTTTACCACCCCTGCCTCCACCTATGATGTCTCAGTCCCTTTTCTCTCTCTTAGGCCGGTTATCCGGGCCACACCACTAGTACACTCTGTTATGTACAAGGGAGACATCTTGAAAGTATATGGTGCAAAGCTGGCTGGGCCATCCATCACCAGACCTGGTTGGATAACATTTCAGTTGTTAAATCTCTTCATTAATCCAGCATCATCCTGGAATTCAAAGATAACTCCCAGCATTCTTTTTGACTGCAGGTTGTCTCCTTATTCTCCTCCTCTTCTACATCCTCTCTCCTTCCTCACCTTCAACAGCAAGTGTGAGGAGCTCATGGACCTGCTTGTCACTAATGTTAACAGAATAATAGAAATATCACAAGGCAGAAGGAGGCCATTCTGCTCATTATGTCTGTACCATGTCTCTTTGGTGCCCTACTAGTACTATCACTCACTCACCAGCAGCAGAGGTATCCGCTACTGCTAGGACATCCCAGAATTTCAGGAGCCAGCCCTGTTTTCAAAATGCACTTATGCACCAGGTGAAATGCTGTCACTCACAAGCTGCACTTCTTACTTCCCATTCTTGGATGGGGTTTTGCCCCAGAGATGCATGAGTAAGAGAAGTTAGCAACTTTCTTTGCTAACAGGGACCTAGGGGTTGAAGAAACATAGAAAATAAGAATAGGGTAGGCCATTCAGCTCTCCAAACCTTATCTAATATTCAATATGATGGCTGATCATCCCACTCAGTACCTTGTTCCTCCTTTCACCCATATCTTCTGATCACTTTGGCATCACGAACTATACTTAACTCCTTGAAAATGTTCAATATTTCGGCTTCAACTGTTTTCTGTGGCAGAGAATTCCACAGGCTCACCATTATCTGAGCAAAGTAATTTCTCTTCATTTCAGTCCTAAATGGCCTTAAACTGTGGTCCTGGTGCAAAGGAGGGTCATTGTCTTTCCTCAGGACTATCAGAGGACACTACTGCAGCAGATCTTGCCAGCCTGGTTTGAAGTTGCCTTCCAGGTCAGTGCAGTTTCCACGTGCCAGAGAAATGCTCAGCAATATCACAAACAGTTTATTGATTTTCTGTGTTCCACAAGGGTAAGTGTCACCATCTTCTCTATGCCACCATGCACTCAGTCTAACTCTGCTACTGCACCAATGCCAACAATCTGCCACTCGCACTATTGCATGCTACATCTTCACTCACTCACTCTCACCCACCCCGAAACCCCCAGATGACTAATCCTGCAAGGCCTCTGTACTGCCTACTAACTCACTTGCGATATTCAGCATCATTTTTGCACCCCGGCCCCCTCCTGCACCAGCCCACTCAGTCTCTCCCTTTGTCTCTTTCCAATTATGCAGAGAAAGCCAAGACAGATGATTGGAGTTGACCAATATTTAATAACTATGTTGTCTTAAGGAGCTAATCATAAAATGGAAAGAATAAAAGAACAAAGGATAAAATAGACTTTGAACAGATCTGACAACTCAGCTGGGCATCCAAGGGACATTCTGGGCTATCAGCAGAAGAATGGTATTCAAACACAATCTGTCATCTCATGGTTTGGCATATCCTTCACTCTAACATTACCATCAAGCCATGAGATCACCATTGGTTCAATGAAACGTGCTGAAGGCTATAACATGAAGAACACCAGGCATACCTATAGATGTGATGTGAATCTTGAGGGCATGAAATAGACAAAGAATTTCATACCCAGTGGACCAGATTTATGCTTTCATCCCTGCTGCATCAGTTGTACAGGAGGGGGAGACTTCATAACTATTCCCAAAATCAATGGTAGGTCACACGTCTTTCTCAACCAGCTTCAGAGATATGGCAGTGATATGCTGACCAGCTTTTACTTCCAATCTAGGGAAAATATTCACCAAGGTGCCAGAATATGAATTGGTGGATGTTACAGAAAACAGCCTTTTCACTGCGTCCTCAGAGATCCATGGCTTCTTCCTCAGAGGTGAGGGAGGAACAATATTGTTGGGCCTGCCTTTTAGCTGCTAAAAACATGCAATGCCACTCATTCCTGCAGGAGGTAACAGAGAGGACGGGTAGGCCATAGGAGGTAGAAGATCAGTCATGTTAAAAGTATGTTCACAGTGTTGGTAATAGAAGAGTAACACAGGGATGGACAATGATCTTACTTGCCTGCCACTTCATGGAGGTTTTGATATCACCACATGAACACAATCTCACACGTTAGTGCCAGGATTCTCTCCTCATAGGGGTCGAGGAGGCTAATGTTGAGTGTGCCCTCCATCTGTCGTGGCTCTCTCCACCTTATTTGAAGCCATTTCCCCTTGGAATGAAGCATGTCTGACATATCCAGGTTAAGTAATATGAGCTGGAGTCTCAACTGTGAGCATTTGACCTGGTACATAGCTGCATTTTAAATATAAAGCTGTGCCAGAAATTCCATGATATCCCCATAGCGGCAAATAATTCTGGGTGGGAAAATATGACAACCTGCTCCAGGATATTAGCCAAAATTGTTCCTGAAATGATTTCAGGTAAAATTCATCCCTTCCATCCAAAAGGACTGTGCTGTGGTCAGTCCAATTGATATTGTTATGGACAGAGGAGTATGTTGCATGTAGAGTGATGGGGATGAGTTCAAATCCCTCATGTTGGGTACTTCGTGTTGGCTCCCTCACCAATACCTGCTGTGGTCTTCCAGCACCACTAATCCAGTATTTGCTTTCCAGCATCTGCAGTCATTGTTTTTGCCTCAATACCCGCTATAGGCCCAGTCAAGCAGTTAAGTCCCTTAGAGCACAGACAGATCAGGTAGATCTATCTTGGTGGAGGTACAGACACACCTAAGAATGGTGATGGTGGTGCCTGGAGATGTTATCTGTAAAGTATGGCTCCATGACAACCACTGGCTTTGCTTAGTTAATCTGTGGGGCTGCTCTCACAATTTTGGCATAAGCCCCTAGATGGTGGTAAGGAGGACTTTACAGGGTCAATGGGTCTGTGTGTGATGTTATTGTTTTGGTTTTGGTATGCTTTGGTTGATTTCCAGGTTGTTTATCCAGTTTCCTCCTTTTAGCAGGTTTTATAATTGTTAGATACAACTAAGTAGCTTACTCAACCATTTAAGAGTCAATTACATTGTCATGGTTCTGGAGTCATGTGTAAGTAGAACAGGTAAGAGTGGCAGATTTTCCTTGCCAACCCATTGTTGAACCAAATGGGTTTTTACAACAGTTGACAATGGTTTCATGGTCAATGTTGGACGAATTATAATTTTATTAGTTGAATTCAAATTTCACTATATGCCGTGCTGGAATACAACCTCAAGTCCTGGATTCATTTACATTTGCCTGAGTCTCTGGATTACTAATCAATTGACTTTGTCATAGTCTTTCCTGCCGTCGTAAAATCATCAGATGTCTTTATGATGTGAATTACCAGGCATTAAACAATATTGACTAATAAGTTAGATACTTATTAAATATGAATCTCAGACTAAAAAGACCAATTTTAGGGTGCATTTGCAATAATAGAATGTTTTTCTTTGTGAGTAATTCAGTTTTGCAATACATGATTGACAAAAGCATTTGTCAAGTATTCCACTGGCAATACGACGTTAGTATTGCCTAAGAAAATACAGCATTTTAAAAAAGGATCCTACATTCTACCCATCAATACTTTTACTGTTCTAGTAAGCCAAAGCTCTTCAAGATATTGCATGTTTCTTAGAGTTCATTCTTGTAGTGACACCATACAAAACTCTAATAGCTATAATATATATCCTCATGACTGCCTTGTGAAACATTTAGTTGCACATTTAACCTGACATTGATGAGATTGCCTTCTTAATGTAATGATGATGATCTTGTTTTCTTTTTGAATTGAATACATTTGATGCAGCATTCTGGGTTCATTTTGAGAATAAAATCTATTGATTTGTTTGTGTGCTTATTATTCTATTCTAGCATGCCAGACAAGTTGATCATCATTCTTTGAGGAGGCAATACGTGAGAAGAGGATAACTGTGATTCATTTGTCTAGCATTTCAGACAGATACGTTAACCACACAAACAAATTATAATAAATTGCAGTTTAATTTTACTCTTACACATTTACAAAACACATTCACTAGAACAATCATTTATAATTGCAACATCAAATTCATCACTTGTAGTAAATATGAGTAAATATTAAGGAAGCATGCATTTACTTCAAAATATATTTATAATTTATGTTTTGGGTCAGTTACCCTTAATAAAAATATCTTTGGATGAAATACAAACATAACTGGATTTTGATTATCAATGTAGGAGCAAATTACTGCAAGTGCTGAAATCTGTATTGAAAACAAAATATGCTGGAGATCACAGTGGTTCAGCCAGCATCCATGGAGAGAGAACAAGCTAACATATTGAGTCTCGCTGACTCTTCATCAAATTTGAAGTGAAGTGTGGAGGGGGCACCATTTATGCAATAATGGGGGGAGCAGTTGAGAGGATGTCGTTGGCGACCTGGGGGAGAAAGGATGTTGATAGTTCAAATTAAGTGATTGGAATATGAGAATGGCAGAACAATGGTGGGTCTAACTGCCAGACAGGGAATGACATGGCTTTCTTCTTCCATAACTGTGGTTTCCTGCTCACTGTGGTTGACAGGGCCATCAATCTCATCTGACCTATCACCTGTGCTTCCGCCCTTGCACCTTCCCATCACTCACAATGACATGACCAGGTCCTTCTTGATCTCACTTTTCATCCTACAAGCCTCTGCATTCAAAGGATCATTGTCCGACATTTCAGATGACCCCAGTTGAACACCACCACCACCAAACATTGAAACGTTAGCTTGCTTTCTCTCCATGGATTCTGCCTGACCTGCTGTGATCCCCAGCAGTTTTTGTTTTCAGTTTTGATTATCCATGTTTGAGAAAATGACAAGAATGTTAAACTTGTTCCTATTTTACTACAAACTATATGGAATAATATACCACACGGGCAGCATGGTTAGCACTGCTGCCTCACAGCGCCAGAGACCCGGCTTCAATTCCCGCCTCAGGCAACTGTCTGTGTGGAGTTTGCACATTCTCCCCGTGTCTGCGTGGGTTTCCTCCTGGTACTCCGGTTTCCTCCCACAGTCCAAAATAAAATGTGCAGGTTAGGTGAATTGGCCATGCTAATTGCCCGTAGTGTTAGAAGGGGTAAATGTAGGGGAATGGGTCTGGGTGGACTGCTCTTCAAGTCGGTGTGGACTTGTTGGGCTGAAGGTCCTGTTTCCACATTGTAAGTAATATAATTTAATATCACCCAATCAGAAAGTAAAACAAAGCTTTTTGGCTGATCAATCACTTGGAAGAACAGCCATTCAGTTACAAACTGTAGATTTTATCTGATTAATTACAAAATCTTACCATTATATAAAATGATTTTCCAGCATTTAATTGTTTATTTCTGAGAAGATATTACCATGTTGGCTTCTTGAAAAATTATGCATTGGAGAAGGCATTTTCTTAAATGTTCAAATAAAGCACAATGAAAAGAGAAGAAAAAACACATTGGATTCTTTGATTAAAGTTTTAAACATGTAATTAAACAAAGCCAGTTATTCACACTTTTGGGGTAATCCTATCTTTTTAATAAAGACTTGGGATATGTCACTTTGTTTGAATCCCTCCATTCACAAGTAATCAAATCAGTACGACAACCTGCCTTAAAGATAAATATACATTTGTAGCTGTCAAAGCAACCCAAACCATTTTCATTTGCGAACCTTCTGAAATTCAACATCAAATAAGTTCATAATTTTGATTTCTGGTTGTCAATATTTCTAAAGCCTTTGAATGTGATCCTATTGGTAAGCTTGCAAATTTATCAAAGAAAAATATTATTCTGTTGTTAGTTGGTGAGCACAAAACATGGAGTGACACTTTGGTGTAGTCCTGAGGGAGATCTGTGCTGTCAGAAAGATCAGTCTTTGGGGTTAGATGTTGAGCCAAGACCATGTCTTTCTTCTCAGCTGGGTGTAAGAAAAAAATCCCATAGCACAGTTTTACAGAAAAGTAGGGAAATCCCAGATAATAGTTACATCATAGCTAAAGTTTCTTTCAAAACAAATAATTGGTTATTATCACATATTAATTTATGGAATCTTGGTCTGCTCAAATTTGCTGCTTTGTTTGCAATAGTTCAAGAGGGACCACACTTCAAAAGGATTTCATAACATTTTGGGACATTCAGACATTATGAAGGACCTTTCTTTCATTTATACGCTGATTACTATATTAAAGTTCTTAAGTTGTTTACGATAAGCTAATTACATTCAATGCCAAGTTGTCTCTGCTTTCCTTTGAAAAAAAGAACAAATTTTCCAATATTGCTACATGCAGGTTACACCCTGGTCTAATGTGACAATAATCTTGTGGAAACCACATTTCTGTCATTAGACAGTGCTAATTGTGGAATGGGGAGACCTGGTTAATCTATTGCTGGGTGACAGGGCATTGCCTCATTGCCCTGGGGCTACAGTTTTTAAACAAAACTCTCGTCAATGGTATTTGGAATACTGTGTTCCCTCTGTGATAAAAAAAGGCTTTTTTTGCACTGGATTCCTGATGGATAGTTTCAGAGAATTGCTATGCAAATGATGGGCAAAGAAAAAAAGAAAGTTTATGAAAAATTATGAGGTGCCAAATTTGGGTCTGTAGCACCACTGGAAATAATATCATAAAACTGATTGTTGACCTAGAGATATGTATTATACCTCTAGCCATTTCTGACATCATCCAAGTGGTGCATCGTCTTGACATTGTGTGCAGGGAATAGTTGTCTGAGACAATTTGAAACAAATGAATGGTCGAGGTTAAGATGCCACAAAGTCACACAGCACAGAAGAGGCCCTTTGGCCCATCAAGTCTGCACTGGCCTCTCCACACTAATCCCAATTTCCAGCATTTGGTTCATAGCCTTCAATGTAATGGCATTTCAAGTGCTCATTCAAGTGCAATTTAAAGATAATGAGGTTTCCCACCTTAATTCCAGACTCCCGCCACCATTTGGGTAAAATGTTATCCTCAAATCTCCTCTAAGTCTGAAAAATCTCCTTTCAACTGAAAGTTATGCACCCACATTAGTGACCCTCCAACTAAGGGGAACAGTTGCTTTCTATTCACCTTGCCAATGCCACTCATAGCTGTACATACATCAATTAGGTCTTCCCTTATCCTCCTCTGAACTAAAGGAATCAACCAGGCCTATCCAGTTTTTCTTCATAGCTCCATCCCAGGCAACATCCTGGTGAATCGCTTCAGTGCAATCACATCCTTTGGTACAGTGACCTGAACTACACAATACTCCAGGAGTGGCAAAACATAAGTTTTGTACATTTCTAACAAAACCTCCCAGCCCTTGGAATCTATGCCACAACTAATAAAGGCAAGTGTCTGATATGGCTTCTTAACTAAGCTTAAAAATGTGTTGCTGGTAAAGCGCAGCAGATCAGGCAGCATCAAAGGAGAAGGAGAATCGACATTTTGGGAATAAGCCCTTCTTCAGGAATTCTTAACTAGTCTATTATCCTGTCCTCTCCCTTGGACAAGCACCCCAAGATCTCCCTGTTCCTCTGAGCTTCAGTGTCCTGCCATTCATTGAATGTCCCTTTGTCTTGTTATTTCTTTCCAAGTTCATAACCTCACACTTCTCAAGTTTAAATTCCATCTGCCACTGATTCGACCATCTGACCAACCCGTCAATATCTTCCTCTAACCTAAGACCTTCTTCCCTACTATTAACCACCTGGCCAGTTTTCATGTCATCCCCAAACTTACTTATCACCCTTTCCCACTTTCCCATCGATATTGTTTTATGTATATCACAAATAGTAAAGGATGCAGCGCTGATTCCTGTGGCACACCACTGGACATCAGACTCCAGTCACACAAACAGCTGTCTGCTATCAAACTGTGTTTCCCACCACTCAAGACCTACATGCTTACCTTCAGCGACTGGTGTAGGATGACACCCAGGTATTGGTGCACATTCCTCTCTCTCAATTTATAGCCATGCAGATTCTAATCTGTCTTCCAGTGCAAAGTGGGTAACTTCACATTTATCCACATTCTCCTGCATCTGCCATACATTTGTCCACTCAATCAACTCGTTCAAATTATGCTGAAGCATCTTAGCATCCTCCTCACAGAACATCCTCCAACTCAGCTTTGTGTCATCTGCAAATTTGGATATATTATATTTGGTTCCCTCATCTAAATCATCAATATATATTGTGAATAATTGGGTACTACCACTGATCTCTACAGTACCCCACTAGTCATGGCCTGTCATTCAATAAATGTCCTGTTTATTCCTAGCTTTTGTTTCCTTTCTGTCAACTAATTTTCTATTCATCTGAAAACGCTACCACCTCCTCCTCCCCCCACCCAATCCCATGCATTTATTTTATTTGCTAAGCTTTTATATGGGACTTTGGTGACAGCCCAAATAAACTAAATTAACGTGATGTAGAGGAACAGAAATAAGTCATTTGTCCCAGTGAGTCTGCTCCATCATTCAATCATGGCTGATATGTTTCTCAATGCCATTCTCCTGTCTTCTCCCCATAACCCATGATCCTCTTAGTAATCAAGAGTCTATCTATATCTGTCTTAAATACACTCAATGACTTGGCCTCCACAGCCTTCTGTAGCAATGAGTTCCTCAGATTCCCCACTCCCCTGCTGAAGAAATTCCTCATCATCTCAGTCTCTTCATTCTGAGGCTGTGTTCTCAGCTCCTACTTTCTCCCATTAGTTGAAACATCTTCTCCAAGTCCACTCTCTCCAGGCCTCTCCATATTATGTAAATTTCAATCTGATTCCCCCTTATCCTTCTAAACTCCGAGTACAGAGCTCGACCCTTCAACTGCTCCTCATACATCAAGTCCTTCATCCCTAGATTGTAAACTTCTTCTGGACTCCCTTCAACGCCAGCACAACCATATACAGCTTCAGCAGTATATCTCTGCTCTTGTATTCTAGCCCTCTTAAATAGAATGCTAACGCTGCATTTGCCTTTCTGTCTGCCCACTGAAACTACAAGGAATCTTTAAGAGAATCCTGAGGTAGATTTCCCAAGTCCCTTTGTGCTTCACGTTTCCAAAGTCTTTCTCCATTTAGATCATCCACGAGCTCGCCCTCATCAACTCTACCAATTATATCCTTGAAGAATTTCAGTAGTTTGTCAAGTATAATTTACCTTTCATAAATCCATTCTGACTCTGTGTGATCCTGCCACTGTTTTCAAAATGTTGTACTATTAAATCTTTTAAAATATTTCAAATATCTTGCCTATTGCTGACGTTAGGCCTGCAGTTCTCAGTTTCCTCCCTTTTTAAACAGGGGGTTTATATTCGCTAATCTCCAATCTGTAGGAATTGTTCCAGAATCTAAAGAATCTTGGAAGATGACCACTAATACATCCATTATTTCTAGGGCCACTTCCTTAAGTACTCAGGGATGTAGATTATCTGGCCCTGGGGATTTATTGGCCTTCAAACCCATTAATTTCCACAACACCATTTCCTATTAATACTGATTTCCTTTAGTTCCTCCCTCGCACTACACAACTAGAATGTAATTCTTATCCTCCTTTGTGAACATAGAACTAAAGTACGCATTTAGTTGGTTAGCCACTTCTTTGTTGCCCAATAGGAATTCCCCTGTTTTTGACTGGAAGGGACCTATATATGTCTTAATGTTTTTTCTCTTCATATAATCATGGAAACTTTTAAAGTCAGTATTTATGTTCCTTGTGAGCTTATTCTATTCTCCCTTTCTTAAACAATCCCTTTCTCCTCCTTGGCCGAATTCCAAACTGCTTTCACTCCTCAGGACTGTATTTTTTTTGGCCAATTTGTATGCCTCTTCCTTGGATCTATTACAACCTTTAACTTTCTTTGTAATCCATTTTTGACAGATATATGAATAGGCAGGGAACATAGGGATATGGATGGCATAGAACAAAAGGTATTTTAGCCTCGAAAGGCATCATGTATCAGTGCAATCTTGATACTATTCTTTGAGTCTTTGAGACTTGGTTTGACCACCTTTCCAATTTTACTTATTCACCAGATGGGATTGAATCATTGTTATCATTCACCCATGCTCTCTTTGAATGTTTGCCATTGTCAATCCACTGCCTAATCCTTTCAGTAATCTGTTCCCCAATTTATCAAACGAGTTTGTGTCTCATACCATTGTAGTTTCCTCTAGACCCTAGTTACAGAAGCAACTACTTTACTGTCCATCTTGATGAAGAATGCTGTCATATTATGCTTGCACATCCCCAAGGCCTTGCACAATTATAGTGCTAATTATTTCTTTCTCATTATACAATACCCAGTCTTGGATAGCCAATACTCTAGTTGGTTCCTCAATGTATTGATCCAGAAAACCATTCCATATACACTGCTGGAATTTCTCCTTCATGCTATTATTAATAATTTAATTTGCCCAAACTGTACATGGGGATATAGACATCCATAATTACAGGTCATAGAGTCATAGAGATGTACAGCATGGAAACAGACACTTTGGTCCAACCCGTCCATGCCGACCAGATATCCCAACCCAATCTAGTCCCACCTGCCAGCACCAGGCCCATATTCTTCCAAAATCTTCCTATTCATATATCCGTCCAAATGCCTTTTAAATGTTGCAATTGTACCAGCCTCCACCATTTCCTCTAGCAGCTTATTCTATACACGTACCACCCTCTGCATGAAAAAGTTACCCCTTCGGACCCTTTTATATTTTTCCCCTCTCACCCTAAACCTATGCCCTCTAGTTCTGGACTCCCCCACGCCAGGGAAAAAACCTTTGTCTATTTATCCTATTATTGCATATGTTTCAAATTCCCTGTTTAATGCCATTCTCAACATCATTCCTAAAGACTGGAGGAGGCGGGGGGAGTCATTATACAATATCCACTAATGTCATTTGCCCCTTAGTGTTTTTCAGCTCTATCCATACAGATTCCACATCATTGGAGCTGATATCATTGTTATTTTCCTCTATATCCAGCAATACAGTCTGTCCTAAGTACTGAATACTCCTGGATATTCAGTTCTCATCCCTGGTCACCTGCAGCCATGTGTCTGCCATCCTGACTATATTATACCTGTTTTCATCTATTTAGTGGGCTTAAGATCACAAGATATAGGAGCAGAATTAGGCCATTTTACATGTCAAGTCTGGTCCACCATTTGATCACATCTGATATGTTTTTCAACCCTATTCTCTTCCTATCCCCCTGTAACATTTGATCCCCTTACTAAGCAAGAATGTACCTATCTTTGTATCAAATGCATTCAGTGAATTGAATACCACAGCTTTCTGTGGCAGAGTTCCACTGATCCACTGCCTTCTGGCTGAATAAATACCTCCTCATTTCAGTTCTAAAGGGTTATCCCTTCAATCTAAGTTGTGTCCTTGGTTCTTAGCCTCACCTTTTATTTTTCCTTGCAACATGGGCTAGGCCAGAATTAATTGTCCATCCCAAATTACCTACAGTAAAAAGTTTACAAGTTGCCATTTATGACACCATCTTAGGTACCAAGGTACCTAGATACAGATTCTTGATGCGAATTGCCAGGGAAAAGATTAAAACAAGAAATAAAAAGTTTGCAGACCTTTGAAAGTACAAAATCATTGTAATAAATTATAAAAAATAAAGAAGTATAAAATTTGGAATCCGAGTCTTTCAATGATAATATAATAAAGATGAAAAAGAATTTTAAAAAAGGTGAATTTAAGACAAAGTCTACTTAGTCCATTTCATGTCTGTGGGATCTGATCCCTCTTGGATCCCACATGATGCTGACAAAAGTGCTGCATGGAGTCATGGACTGACTGAAGCTGCCACAGACAGATCCAGACCAACGCTGACAAAAACAGCCACCGAAGCCACGAAAAGGAGTTCCAGGCCAGACCAGGCCACCGCTAAGATGCTACAGAATCCTGAAGGAAACCTGGCCATTGGATTCCGGACCCAGACCCACCTCATCTTCAAAGCCTCTACCGAAGCAGCCTGGTCAAAGGACCCACTAGCATGCAG
Source organism: Chiloscyllium punctatum (assembly GCF_047496795.1). Taxonomy (NCBI): domain Eukaryota; kingdom Metazoa; phylum Chordata; class Chondrichthyes; order Orectolobiformes; family Hemiscylliidae; genus Chiloscyllium; species Chiloscyllium punctatum. The sequence goes on along the minus strand of NC_092745.1, from coordinate 98,318,193 downwards.
CAATGAGAAACTGCTGGATCCACACCACACTCCCTCTTGCTGCAGCCTCTCGGAACCTCCGTTCTCATCTGAAGATGCCAAATCAAGGTAAGAGAGCTTGATGTTAGAAAAAAAAAATTTGTAAAGAAGGATGTGGTGAGTCTGGTGATAAAAAGCAGATGGGTCAGGAGCCCAAATACTTCCTAACCTTCCTTTACCATCTTGGTCCACCCACAGACCTTTCAGCTTCCCCAGCACCTTCTCCTCAGTGATGGCCACTCCATTCACCTCTGCTCCCAGACTCTCTTCAAGATCTGCTCTGCCACTGGTATCTTTCACTCTGATCAGTGATGCAGAGTACCCATTCAGTTCCTCCATCATTTCTTTGTTCCCCATTTTCCAACAGTCCAATGTCCACTCTTGACTCTCTTCTACCATTTATTTATCCAAAAAAACTCATGCAATCTTTTTTTTGTTAACTAGCTAACCCTCATATTTCATCTTCTCTTCTCTATATTGCTTTATTAATTATCTTCTTCTGTTTTTAAAAAGCTGCCCAATCTTTGGCTTCCTTATTTATCTTCACCATATTGTATGTTTTGTTTTGCTTGTATGCTGTCCCTGAGTTCTCTTGTCAGACATAGTTGCCTCATCATTCCTTAGCATGTTTCATCATCCTTGCCATGAATTTCTGTTATGCCTCCCAGATTACCCCCAGAAGCTCCTATCATTGTGGCTGCAGTGTCTTCTCTGCCATGCTCCCCTACCAATCAACCCTGGCTGGCTCCTCTCTCATGTCTTTGCAATCACCTTTACTCAATTGTAATGCTTTTACATCTGGTTCCAACTTTTTCCTCTCAAACACCAGGGTGAATTCTTTTGCATCATAGTCACTGCTCCTGAGTGGCTCCTTCACCTTAAGTTGCCTGAGCAAGTCTGCCTCATTATACATTACCGAATCTAAATTACCTGTTTCCTGTTGGGCTGCCACACTCAGTGCCAAAAAAAGACAACTCATGGACATTTCAAAAATTCCTTTTCTAGTTTCTGCAATGAATAAACCTGATTTTCCCAGTCCACCAACATATTGAAGTCCCCTATGATTCTTGCAATATTATCCTTCTTCCAAGCCTTTCTATTCCCTGCTTTGTTTCTGTCCCACGTCTGACTACTGCTCAGAGGCCTATATGTAACAGGGTCAGTTTGCTCTTGTGGTTCCTCAATGCACAGATTGTACACCTTCTGACCTTATCACTTTTTGCTATTGATTTAATTTCATTTCTTCCTTATAAAGCCCTGATTAAAGTTACAAGCCCTGATCCCTTGCATTTACATCTCTATGATGCCCAAACATTGTAGCCAACAATTTCAGTCTGCACTATAAGTTCATTTACTTTGTTTCATGTACTGTGTGCATTTAAGTACAACATCCCTCTTCTCATAGGTGTCCCCTTATCTGCTGTGCCTAAAGTTAGATTCCTGACCCTTTCCATACTTCCTACCCTATTACTTTTTTGGAAACTTTAATAATCTCTCCTGAGCCCTCCTCCACTTTACTTTTTTCTAACCAAACCCATTGCCCACTATTTATTTTAAAGCCCTAATTAGAAATGCAACTCCACACCTTTTCTTTATTGTCTGTCCTTCCTAAATACTGAAAACTCCTGGATGTTCAGTTCCCAACCATGGTCATCCTTCATCCACATCCTGACTATTTCACTCCTGTTTTCATTTATTTGCATGATTAACACATTCACTCTGGGCTTGTTGCTCCTACATTTCATCCTAAATGGAACATTTTGGCCTGTACTCTGCTCAATTCCTTTCTGAATGCCCCTACTGTTCTGCTGTAAATTGTCCCACCAGAAGCTGGTTCCACTCGACTTTGGCCAGATCGAGTCATAGCATGGAAACCTACCCTCGGTCCAACTCATCCATGCTGACTAGATATCCAAACTTAATCTAGTCCCATTTGCCAGCATTTGGCCCATATTCCTTCCTCTTCATATACCCAACCAGATGCCTTTTAAATGTTGTAATTGGACCAGCCTCCACCACTTCTTCCGGCAGCTCATTCCATATATGCACCATCCTCTGCTTGAAAATGTTGCCCTTTAGGTCCCTTCTGAATCTTTCCCCCTCACCCTAAACCTACGCCCTCTGGTTTTTAACTCCTTCACTCCAGGGAAGAGACCTTGTCTATTTATTGTACCCATGCCCCTCATGATTTTATAAACACCGAGAAGGTCACCCCTTAGTCACTGATGCTCCAGGGAAAACAGTCCCAGTCTATTCAGCCTCTCCCTATAGCTCAAACCCTTCAACCCTGGAAACATCTTTGTAAATATTTTATGAACCGTTTCAAGTCTCACAATATCCTTCCTATAGCAGAGAGACCAGAATTGCGTGCAGTATTCCAAAAGTGACCTAAGCAATGTCCTGTACAGCCGTAACATAACCTCCCAATTCTGATACTCAATGCACTGACCAATAAAGACAAGCATACCGAATGCCTTCTTCACTGTCCTATCTACCTGTGACTCCACTTTCAAGGAGCTATAAACCTGCACTCCAGGGGGATCCTGCCTAATTGTAATAAAATCTGCTTTCCTCCAATCCAAAACCTTTTTTTTGCAGACCAACTTTTCCATTTTCCATAACAAACTTAAATCGTACTGTGTTGTGGTTGCTATCACTAAAATCTACCCTCACTGCTACAGAAAATGCCTGTCCAGACTCATTCCCCAGGAATTAGGTCCAGCCCTGCACCGTTCTTTATTGGACGTTCTAAATGTTGACATAAAAACAAAGCTGATGTGACACCTATTTTCAATTTGGACAATATAGTTCCATTGAAGAAAATCATGGACCCTCAACAGTCAGTTGCAGGAGAAGGTCAGAAACAATGCCCTTCAAAGTCCAGGTCAGCAAACTGCAGATTAATTATTTTTGATCTGTATGTTTCTGTTGAGTTTGTGGAAATACAGTTCTTTGTTTTTAGATTTGGTGTTAGGGGGTTCGTGCTTACAGAAGGTAACAGAAGAACAAAGGGTCTTAGATTGCATGTCTGCAATATGTTAGGGATTGGGCCAGAGGATACAGACAGGACAAGCTCTGTGGGGAAACGGGGGAAGCAAGTTCTGCACTGAATGATCTATCTACCAAGGCTTTTTTGCAAATACTTTCCACAACTATACCTGATTCAAGAGCAATGCCTGAAGAAACAAGACTCTACAAAGCAGTGATCACTGAATATACCTTTCCCTTCCACCTGATCTAGATCACTCAGTAAATCAAGTAGAACCCCATCAGAGATGGTAAGGGTCATTGCTGCCCCCACATTATACAGCTTGGGTGCTTACAGGCAGAAATGGAAAGTTTTGTCAGCATTTCCCAGTAGGCTGGCTCTCATAACATCGGAATGCTCCTGAGACTACATAGATGTTTCATTACCTGTTTTATTAGGAAAGAAAAATGAGGAAAATGATTTGAGACATGGGGTTCTCATGGTGCAGAGTGCTGTTGACTGCATGCATTTGATTTTGTGACTAACACATCTCCTCCAACATACGTTATGATATTGGAATAAGGTTTGGGAAGCTCAAGGGCTTCCATTTTATAACAGTGTATTTAATATGTGACTCTGGAAAGATCATATTTTGGTGAAAGTCCTCTATCTTGGCAGCTATTATGTTGTACCCATGCTGCACTAATTGACTGTCTTCGAGGGAGCAGAGGTAAGCTCCTGTACATGGTTGCTGATTCCATTCATAAACTCATCCTGCCATCAGCTCGGCCTGAAGAGACATTCAGAAAATCATCAATAAGCCAATTTGTTTCCTCAAATGACTTTTCTACTGCTTTGATCACTCAGACAGACAACAACATAAGCCTGTTTTGACCCAATATTACAATCGTCTCCATGAAGGAACAGCAGCAAGTTTATACACTGATGACATTATCCAGCATGGAATGGTTAGATTGCAAACTAAGATCTCTGTGCTGAGACTGTAGTGCTGGAAAAGCACAGCAGGTCTGGCAGCATCTGAAGAGCAAGAAAATCAATGTTTCATGCATAAGCCCTTCATCAGGGAGGACTTCATCATTATTCCTGATGAAGGGATTATGCTCGAAACGTCGATTCTCCTGCTCCTCGGATGCTGCCTGATCTGCTGTGCTTTTCCAGCACTACATTCTCAACTCTGATCTCCAGCATCTGCAGTCCTCACTTTCTCCTAAGATCTCTATATCCTAAATTAATTTTTTAAACAAATATTTAATCCTTAGTCTCACTGTACAGGCCTGTGAAAAAGTTACGTTTTGGTGTATGGGATGTATCGAGGTTTTTAGTAGTGTTATATTACAATTATGATTAATGTATCTCACTGACTCTGAAAGACACAACATTGAGGAGGCATCTGGATGGGCATATGAATAGGAAGAGTTTAGAGGGGTATGGGCCAAATGCTGGCAAATGGCACTAGATTAATTTTGGATATTTGGTCAACATGGACGAGTGATGTGCTGTACATCTCTATGACTCCATGACTCTAATTCACACGTATGAAATGTTAGATTTCTCCATTATGAGAAAACGATTAGGTGTTTTTAAAATAACTTCCAAAAAATGTTGATTTCAGGTATTTTATCTTCTGTTTTAATCACGTGTATATCCCAAGCATTTATATTCCTCGTTGAAGAAAATGAAATTCTGATTAAAAGTTTCCTTAAAATCAATGTCAATGGTTGGTCTCCAGCAAATACTGAACATGGCTGAGGTTTTGGAGCAGACTTTCGGGCATCTGAAACCATCTGATTGAGATCATTACGCCCCTGTAAAAGAGTTAATTGCTTCAACCTAAGGTTTTCACCAATCCCACAAAAATACATATGTTGAGTAATACCCAACTGAAACAACTAAGAGCTCAGGTTTCATATATTGACTAGCTGCCCTGGAAGTTAGCTTTGTAGTTTTTAACAAGACCTGTAAGGACAAGTTCTACAAATCTCAACCAAACCAAACAATTTGGCAATCGGTCTCCCTGTTTCTACCTGCTTTTAATATATGTAATCAGCTTCATTACTAGTCAAACAGTTTCTTGTATACATGCCAACATTTGAATATTTCACATCAAGAGATTCCAAGTGCAATGAGTTCAAGCTGTAATTATTTTTACAATACCCTAATTAACTTTTTCTTTAACCCTTTAATGATTGCAGCAAATTTTATCTCATTCTTTTCCGAATAAAAATGACAAGATGATAAATGATAAAGTAAATATGCTTATTTTAACAGTAGTGGATATAAAAACTGCTCAAATGGCTAACTGAACAAAACAGTTATGCCATGGTGAGGACAGGAAAATGCCTAATGGCCTATCCAATCACTTCCAAGTAGCTGTCTTGCACTATGTATTACAATGCCTGCATTCCTTTGACCTCTATAATCTACAATTACAAGGTTAACAGATGCAAGGGAAGACGAGAGACTGCAACTTCCCTTCCAAGTCATACAGCATTTAAGTTTGGAACTACACTGCTGTTCCTTCACGATTGTTCAGTCTAGATTCTGGAACACCCTTCCCAAAATGACCTTGGGCGTCCCTACCCTCTAAGGACTCTGGGTTCAAGATGGAAGATCACCACCTCTAGGACAAATAGAGATAGGGAATAAATACTGGCCTACTCAGTGATCTCAACATGCCATGAATGAATAGAAGAATGTATAAATGTAATTTCTCATTAAATCCTCTAATTTATCACACTGAAATGAAATCCAGCAGTTTGTGCTGTCTGCTGTCAACATGGACGAGTTGGACTGAAGGGTCTGTTTACGTGCTGTCCCAGGTTAGTGAACATTACAAGTAACTCTAATGACAAATGTGGAATGTTCTATTGTTGCTAGCTTTCCCGCATAATTCAGTAACAAATAATGAAGCAAAAGCAACCATATAGTTTACAATTAGCTTTAACTTTACATTCTATTGACTTTTTCAGCCTGTGCCTAATAGTTATATCATAAGAATATTGTTGAAATTAAAAGACTATCTATCAACTCCCATATGGAACTTGTGTGCACCTTGTGATATTTTCTAAGTGAAAGGTATCATCTAAAAGTTAGATATTATTGTTTTGACATGTCATTAAAATACATTTTTGTTTTTGTACTTTAGCTCCAGGAATTTGGAGGAATTCCAAAAGACTTACAACATAGCATCAACAGAGATCTGCCAGAAGAACTGGAAGCTAAATGCAAACCATGTTGCCAAACATAGAAAAATAGTAGGTGTAGGCCATTCAGCCCGTCAAGCCTGCTCCACCATACAATTTGATCATGGTTGATTGTCCAACTCAGTATCCTGTTCTCACTTTCTCCCCACTTCCTTCGATCCCAGTTGGGAAGAATATTAATTTATGTCTTAAGGCAGCACTTCTCAAACCTTTTTCCCACCGTGACCTAATTTTAAGGCTTGAAAATGATGGCGATCCCTCAATGAGCAATGGCAAGAGGAGAAGACTGATTAAAGAAGGGTAAGTGTGTTGACCATTGTTCCCTTGGAGCTCACAATTGCAAACTTTCAGCTCACAACCGCAGTTCAGGTGCTGGCCCCCAACTGCAGGGAGTCCTGTTTTAAGGAAAGGAGCTGGGGTGTGTTTGATGCAATCATGGCCAACATGCAGGTGGTTGTGCAATATATATGGGGATCTAAATTATGGTCTGCATTGACTTTGAAGATCTGGCCACTAAGTGCATGAAGTGATTCGCTTTGTCAGGCAGCATTGAGAGATAAGCAGCAAAGAACAAAGATTTGCCCACAAAGACCTCCAAATTATTGCTGTAGTTAACAATAATGATATGTGAATGACTGCCTATTACTTGCATCCTCTTCTGCTTAATCTAAGTCTAAATAATAGCAGTGTTGTCATCAAGCTCCTTAGCATCCTCTGGAATAACAAAATTAAAAATCACACAACACCAGGTTATAGTCCAATAGGTTTAATTGGTGATCACCTGATGAAGGAGCGACGCTACGAAAGCTAGTGTGCTTCCAATTAAACCTGTTGGACTATAACCTGGTGTTGTGTGATTTTTAACTTTGTACACCCCAGTCCAACACCGGCATCTCCAAATCTGGAATATCAAGCATCTATCCTTTACTGATGACAAAATCATAATGCACACAACTTGCTACTTTAACTCGAGATGGTGCTGAGCACTTTTGTTAGGTGGTTTTGGCCCTGTCTGAACATCAGAAATTTATTTTTCAATGGCTTGGTCAAAGCTTATCCCTATTCTTGCTGGCATTCCTCTCATTACTGGCCAACATGTAATACGTAATCACCATGGAAACAGTAAACATCCCGTGTAACCCAGCTGCTTTTCTCCTTGACTTCTCCTGTTAGGTTGAGTTGGACCACTGAAATGATGAAGGATAAAGGCATCATGAGAGCTTTTGGCATATGATTAGCTCACTTGCATGATTCTGTGCCATTTTCAGAATTGAACTGACATTTCATATAAAGATACATTTGGCTCAAGTAGTGTCTTGTGGAGGCAGTCAATATTCCGAAGAAATTTTTTAAAGTTTTAGATTTAGGTTTTATTATCACATGTACTCAAATATGGGGTACAAGAATAGAGTGCAAAGTATATAATGTTGCCACATACACCATCATATTAGCTACAAAGTATCCAGGTACAAAATCCTAGTTATAGAAGTAGAAAAATAAAGAAGTAAGGTAAAAAATCATCCAACGACATTTCCGCCACCTCCAAAAAGACCCCACCACCAGGGATATATTTCCCTCCCCACCCCTTTCTGCCTTCTGCAAAGACAGTTCCCTCCGTGACTACCTGGTCAGGTCCACGCCCCCCAACAACCCACCCTCCCATCCTGGCACCTACACATGCCACCACAGGAATTGCAAAACCTGCTCCCACACCTCCTCCCTCACCTCCATCCAAGGCCCCAAAGGAGCTTTCCACATCCATCAAAGTTTTACCTGCACATCCACCAATATCATTTATTGTATCCGTTGCTCCCGATGCCATCTCCTCTATATTGGGGAGACTGGACGCCTCCTAGCAGAGCGCTTTAGGGAACATCCCCGGGACACGTGCACCAATCAACCACATGGCCCTGTGGCCCAACATTTCAACTCCCCCTCCCACTCTGCCACGGACATGGAGGTCCTGGGCCTCCTTCACCGCCACTCGCTCACCACCAGATGCCTGGAGGAAGAACGTCGCATCTTCCGCCTCGGAACACTTCAACCCCAGGCCATCAATGTGGACTTCACTAGTGTCCTCATTTCCCCTTCCCCCACCTCACCCCAGTTCCAAACTACCAGCTCAGAACTGTTCCCATGACTTGTCCTACCTGCCTATCTTCCTTTCCATCTATCCACTCCACCCTCCTCTCTGACCTATCACGTTCATCCCACCCCCATTCACCCATTGTACTCTTTACTACCTTCCCCCACTCTCCTCCCCGACCTATCACCTTCATCCCCACTCCCATTCACCTATTGTGGTCTATGCTACTTTCTCCCCGCCCCCACCCTCCTCTCATTTATCTCTCCACCCTTCAGGCACTCTGCCTCTATTCCTGATGAAGGGCTTTTGCCCGAAACGTCGATTTTCCTGTTCCTTGGATGCTGCCTGAACTGCTGTGCTTTTCCAGCACCACTCTAATTCAGAATCTGGTTTCCAGCATCTGCAGTCCTTGTTTTTACCTAAAACTTCAGCATGACAGTCTTCTCAGTATAAAGGGGAAAATAAAGAAATAAAATTGAAAAGTCAAACGTAACAGTCCTTTCTGAAGCCATGAGCCTGCAGAAGCTCCAAGCTGGGCTTGCCCCAAGAAGGCTCACTCTCACTGCACCGGGCTAGGACCCGCCTATGTTTGCCAGCTGTTCTCCGCTGCTGCCCCCTCCATCGGGCACAGCAGGCCTCATTGCTGCTTGCAAAGCTTCAGCCCCAACCCTCGCCTCGCTGCTGACTGCCACTGCCACCATCCTTCATACTTAACTGCCGCTGTTGCCATCTTTCACAGCTAACCACCGCCTCCTCATTGCTGACCGCTGCTGCTGCCATCTTCACTGCCAGCCACTGCTGCCATCATCCAGGGCCCTACTGGGCCCCAGCCACCACAGCCATGCTCTGTTGCCATGCTAGCTGCTTTGTTGCAGGGTGTCACACTGGCACCACTCCACATATTGATGTAGCCGTGATGCCACTGAACGTGACCAGAGACCTCGTGACTGACCATCAACATACCTGAAATAACAGAGGCTGGTATCCCATCACCAAGTCACCCTTTACTTGTGCACAGTACACAGGCTGTGGCCAGGCAGCTCGGAGTCAGTCCCCTGAGTTGAGGAGATTCTAATCTCCTGGTTATATTGGTCAGCCAGGGCTTTCCTGATCGGTCCAAGTTAACAATCCCAATCAAGGATCTCATAGTAAACAAGATCCAATCACTACAATACCCCAGCTGCCACAGTCTCTAGCTCCACCACTGAGCTCCACAGACCAAAGAACAAAAAAAAACAAATGTGAGAAAGGAAGGAAAAAAAGAAAAGCAGTCAGTGGGGATGAGCTCTGGACAGGAGTCCTGTTCTGCTGCCATCTTTGATTTTGGGTAATCCAGTGATTTGATTGTTCTTCCTATTGTATAGACATGCAGGCTCACTGCGCTGTATGAGCTGCTGCTGATGGTGAATTTTGCTCCCACCATCCTCTTTAAATGGACAAAACTATGGGACCTGCTTAATCTAATGTTGTAGAGGAAAATAAAACATTTACTTGTAAGTTGAAATTTCTGGTGAATGTTAAATAGACTCTGAGTGAAAATGCGCTTAATTAACATTTGCTAAAAGTGTAAATATTCAATGAAGTTTACAGGCTGTAATAGCTGCTGTGATTAATCACATTTTACAACTAATTTCATGTTTAATGTTATGCTGGCATAACCAGATGGATGTTTACAGAGGTATATAGACCATGGCACAATTTTTGCATTCGGAACTGAGCCTCTGAAATTTTGTTGCCTGTTAACAGTGTTTTTGATGTTCATTCAGGAGGTATAGGCTTTACTAGCTGGGCCAGCATTTAATGCCCAACCCTAATTGCCCTTGAGAAGGTGGTCACGAGCTGTCCTCCTGAACTGCTGCAGTCCACTTCATGTCGTACACTCACAATGCTGTTATGTTGGAATTTTCAGAATTTTGACCCAGATACAGTGATAGTTCTTCTAGATTATAGTGTTGGTGGGTTTGAAAAGTGCTACTGAAGGAATCTTGGTGTATTTCTGCCACGCTTCTTGCAGATGGTACACTACTGATACTGTGTGTCAGTAATGGAGGTATTGAATGTTTGTGGATGTGGTATTAATCAAGCAAGCTGCTAAGTGCTGAACAGTGTCAAGCCTGTTCAGTGTTGTTGGAGCTGCACTCCACCAGGCAAATAGGGAATGTTCCATCATAGTCCTGACTTGTGTTTGTAGATGGTGGTCAAGCTTTGGTGAGTTACCCACTGAAGGAAGCTGCAGAAGTTGAGGCCTTTTATGGTGGTGATGAAGTTATCCTTAGAATTTTCAAGAACAACCTCCAATGGTCCTTTAAACTTGAACAATGCCATGTGCAAGCAGTTGTACACCAGAAAGTTACCAATGTTCAGAACATGTCAATCTGCATATAAGTAAGCAACGTTTTGATTGTGCATTTGTTTTAAAATCATGGCAGATGAACCTTGTGCATCAAAAGACAGATAAGATGTTTTCCTTCATCCTTCTTCCTTATTACCCCACTCCATCCCCAATCACTAAGATTAGCGGTTCACTGTGCAAGGATAGGGAACAAGTGTTTGGACACTAGGAAAAGGTATCATGCTTCAAGCTGGGTTCAAACTTCAATGCATTGTGCCCCAGACTCCATTAATATTCATTTAAAAAGTAACAGCAGCATTGTTATGGTGCGAATGACAATTCTAGGCATTATCAGTACAGACTACAATGTATACACTGGTGATTTTTTTCACAGCTATGACAGCTTTCCAGACTGAAAGTGTAAAGTCCTCACACCATCTGGAAGACCACAGCTCTGAAACCCAACATTAATTCTAAATTGGCAATTAGAAGAGGCAAACTGAAGCAAAAGGTAAAATCATTGTAATAAGGATGGCAATGTCAAAAAGAAAGATTAGTACAAAACCATTTACATTATTGAAAATGTTTATTCATTATTCTTTTCCTCTCTACTCCTTACCACATCTTTTGTGCTCTTCCAATTTCCTTCCTTTCCTCTCTGCTTTCTAACTCTCAGAAAGGTTCAATTCACTGTTGGTCATTGGTTCCATGACCTTAAGTGTTTTGTTCAAGTACCCATTACCAATGTGCAGCCTTGAAAATGAGAAAAGGGAAGAAAAGAGCAACTTACAAATCTATAAAGACATCAGGTCTTTAGTATGTTGCAAACTAATTACTACCAACAGATTCCTCTTAATGTGCAATTACCTGTGTTAATGACCTAAACACAGCAGCCAATTTGCACACCATTTTCAAATAACAGAAAGACCAAAATGTTGTTTTGGGGGTTTTGATTGGGGAAAGGAAGGTTAACTAGGTCATTGAAATAAATCCAGAAACTGCTGAAGAAATCCAGCAGGGCTGGCTGTATCTGTTCTTAGAGATACAAAGTTAATGTTTTGAGTCCATTATGGGGCTTGAAATTTATGGGTTTTATGCTAGGTTAGAAGTTCGGCACAACATCGTGGGCCGAAGGGCCTGTTCTGTGCTGTATTGTTCTATGTTCTATGTTCTATGTTCTATGCTGTAGAAAAATGGGGAAGGAGGAGCAAGTGGAACAGATGATAAAGGAGTCCCAGAGCAACAGGCAAAGGGAGAAAAGACATAAAAATTTAGATTAAAAGTATTTGTTAATAACAGATACTAGGTCTCTGGGTGGTGTCCTGCTTTTCATTGTGCTGTAAGAGCGTGGACATCCATTTGATAATGGATATTCTGGTCTCATTTTAACATTACAATTGAAAACCAGCTCATTCAATGAGCAAAAAACCTCAAAACTCCACTGAAGTAGCAAACAAGATGGAGTGCTCACGTCCATAGGGAGGCTTGAGCCAACAACCTTCCAATTCAGAGGCAACAGCGTGGATAAGCTAATACTTGAATATTGTCTGAATGCTTATTTTGGTGAAGGCTGGACAACATATGGAGAACAACTCGCATATCACCCAATATTCGTTTGTGTACTTTCAACAGGAACATTTTGGAAATCCCAAAAGCCTTGATTCACCACACAGTCATGATCAAACTTAGGACTGGTCTGAACTGGAAAGCACATTGTTCAGTAAATAAATGTCTTGTCCTATTAGGAGCAGCAAGGTGCCATCTTATGGCTTTGTGCTATTTTCGTCATTCTTCAAAATTCTTCTCTCAAACAATGCTGTGTAGATTCAAATCTACAGCTTAACTAAATCCTTTATTGGTATATGGTTAATGGATGGTTAACATGTCTTTACATGTTTACAGAATGTCTGAAGCAGGTTTTTTTTACAGGAATTATTTTGCTTACTAATCTTTGGTGTGGATTAAACGGAGACACTGGATGAATGGTCTCTGAGTATGATGAATCCAAAAAGAAGCTTTGCATTCTAGAGTAAGAAACAGAGCAATTTCCCGAACGTAGGCATTAAACATCATTGCAAAACAAAGTAACTCCTGACAACATGAAATGCCCAAGGTCATTGAGAATTGGCAAACATGTTGCAAGCTTTAGGTATCATGCTAAGTCAAATCCTGATTAGTATTCAGTGCTGATTTATCTGTGCTTTTGTATGATTATATTTTCTTGTTCAGACCAATGGTTTATTGTGATCGTAAGTGGTGTCTTTTCGTAAGGACACCACTTACTTTCCAACTGGTCACTATTTTTGAATAATCTGATAAATTTATCTGTTCGAATGGAGAACAAGTGTCCTCATAAATTGTTTTTTTCCACTTTAGCACAAATGATTCAACATGTTTTTTTTTTCTTTTTTAAGTATGACTAAGCTTTAGCAAGATGAGAGATTTCAAATAATAGAAAAACAGAAAATGCTGGAATTACTCAGTTTATGTGAATAAAGTAACTGAGTTAATTGTCTGAATCTTCGGAGGAGTGGTAATCACAATTGAACTACCAGTTAGCTTCCACTTTTTTTTAAATGTTAAGATGGAATGCCTGATTTCTGACTGATTTTTTTAAAGGCAGTTAGTACCTGAAAGGTTAAACTGACACCACTAGATAAGTTCCATACATCAGGATATAAAGGATTGTGATTGAGAGGAGCTAAGTTCTAAGTACTAAGTTTGATGTAGTTAAACAATAATGTGTATTTATACACTTCAGCCTAACCTGAGATCCCACAAGAGGCTATCATGTAACTCAGATATAATGCAACAAGTTAACTGTCACATCACTATTGAGTTCAACAAGTCTGAGCTTCACTTTTCGCAAAACACTTGGTATTAGTAACTTAAACAAATACCCATAAGAAGGACTGGCGGCAATGAAGTGACACAATATATCTGGGATGGTTCCAGTGGACACAAACTAACCTGCACCATAATAGCAGCAGGTGGGCACCTTTGTCTCAAGTGGGAGCCTTCTGCAGAAATCTTGAGGTCTACAAAAGTCACAGTCAACTGAGCTGAAAAAGTAAGAAAAAAATGAGCGAGTAATATAAAATGTGATTGGATTAGCTTTAGACCACACAGTAACATTTGCACCATACAAATGCCAGGCAATGACCATCTCCAATAAGGGAATCTAACCACTACCCCATGACATTCAATGGTATTACCATCACTGAATCCCACACAATCAACATTCTGGGAGTTACTATTGACCAGAAACAGAACTGGACTCATCACATAAATACATTAACCACAAGATCAGGTCAGAGGTTAGGAATACTGTGGCAAGGAATTTACCTCCTGACTCCCCAAATCTTGTTCACAAACTACAAAGCACATGGCAGGAATACGATAGAATTAGGGGCATTGTGGGTCGACCTACAGCTCATCGCTTGCAGTGATTCAGATGGCAGCTCACTACCACCTTCTCAAGGGCAGTTATGGATGGGCAATAAATGCTTGCCAGCCAGTGACACCCACATCCGACAAGGGAAAGAAAAGAGCACAGAGATAATCAACTTCTGTAAAAGCAGCAGCTTGTAGTGAAAAGTTCTACAGAGGCAATAGTAGTGTTAACTCAGCCTGCAGAAGCTCAAAACAATAGAAATAGTGAAACATATTGAAAAATCTTGTCTAAATCATAAAGAATCATATTAAAAATGCAAGGGTAAAAATTGAAACCACAACACTGGATAATGTGATACCCAAAGAAAGTTAAGTCTCAGTGGTTAGCACTGCTGCCTCTTGGCACCAGGGTCCCAGGTTCAATTCCAGCCTCAGGTGACTCTCTGTGTGGAGTTTGCGCATTCTCCCTGTGTCTGCGTGGGTTTCCTTCGGGTGCTCCCACAGTCCAAAGATGTGCAGGTTAGGTGAGTTGGCCATGATAAATTGCCCATAGCGCTTGGTGCATTAGTCAGAGGGAAATGGATTTGGGTGGGTTACTCTTCGGAGGGTCAGTGTGGACTGTTTGGGCCAAAGGGCCTATTTCCACACTATAGGGAATCTAATATTGTCAAGTCCCTTAGAGGAAGGGAAACGGTTTTTACATTAAAGAAAGAATTCTAGGCTTAGAATCTAAAGATGGCTGAAATCCGATTCAACATTTAGTACAAACATATCAATTAAGAGCAGGAGTAGATCATTTAGCCTTTCAACTCTGTTCTGCCATATTATAAGATCATTACTGACCTGATTATAACCTCAACTCTACATTTCCACCTACCCCTGATAACCATCCTCTTTGCTTCCACAACTCCATCCATATCTACCTTATAATATCTTATTGGCAGAATCTTCATAGCCTGTGAACAACCTGGGCAATGATGTATCGTTGAGGAAAATATAGTGAGGTTGGCAGAAATAAGACCAAGAAAGTTAATAGCAGAAATCCAAATCTGAAACCAGGTTTTGAACAGTGTGATAAAAATTTCAGCAGTGAGCAATAGGTGTTCTATCTGCATATATTCACATGCTATTCGTACCTATTCTCGTCTTGTTGATATGCATTTTCCTATTCTCCTACTTGCTCGAAATAAACTAGGCAGTGGCAATTCCCATCATGAAAGTCAGAGTAATTACTTGAGATTCCAGCTCACCTTTTGCTCATCTAGGCCTTCAATCTTGGATAGCAGTCACCAACATCTCAGGACACACTCATTGGGCAGCAACCACCTGCACCCCACCCCATCCAAATACATTGGCGTCAGAGAGATATCGGCCTTTCTGCATCTTCAAGGGCACATCTCCAATCCAAAACTACAGATCTCCACTTCAATGACTCACTTGGAAAGTACTGGCACTTGTCATGATGCTGACAAACCAGTTTGTGCCCAAGTTGCCAACTGGAGCAGGGTGCATCTGAGTGCTCTTTGCTTGTTCTCTTCGTGCTCATTCATTTTGCATCTACTTGGGTGCTCGTATCATCTCTGCTTTGCCATTATTTTTGTAATTCGTTGGCTCGTTCAGAACTTAGCTTTCAGCACAGACACAAAGCAAAACATTTTTCCATCAGCAGTAATCAGTCAAGGGAGTGGGCGTGTTGTTGTATATCACCATGCTATATCAATGTTACGCCAATACCACGTGCCAGCAGTTTATGCAGCAAATACATTACGTGTGCTTTAATGAAATAGCCATGCATCAAAATCTAAGAGACATAATCAGTCAGGTGAAGGGTGATAGCCTTTAGTCAGGGAGTACCAGCATAATAAGCCAACAGCATCATGTGGTATCAACTTAGGGGTGAGGACACGGTCAGTCAGTTGCTTGAGGTATCCAGTGTCAGTGGGTATTTACCTCTAAATGCTGTACACCATGGGGTCATCTCCTGTGTGTGGCTAAGCAGACACCTGGTCTCTGGAGTCCTTTGAGTGCCAGTAACCTGGGACATTTCTTCCTTGACGACCCCCAGAGATATGGCAATGATGTGCTGACTAGACACATTCCAATCTAGTTTCGTTAATGCAGTCACTGCGGTGTCAGAGCTGGTCAGGGTGCAGGAGGTTGCCTTGCCAGTGCAAGCTCTGAAGGATTTGTGGTTCCTTCTCTGAGATTGAGGAGACGATGTCTAGTGGGGCCACTCTCTTGAGGATGGAGATAATGCAGATGCAGCTGCTAACTGCCAAGAGAGAAGGGAGAATAAATTGCATAAAAGAGGTAGCTGTTTGATCATGTTAAGTGCACTTTCACAATGATGGTACTGGGAGAGCAAAGCGGCAATGGACAATGATTCTTACTTGGTAACTTGGACATGGAGGTTTAAGATCAACTCCTGAATGGTCTTTATCCTCTCTGCTAAAGCAAGGATTTTACCTCATTGGAGGCAACAAGATTGATGTCAAGTACCCCATCACCTACCTTGCCTCTCTTCACCCCACTGTAGACTATTTGCTCCAAGAATGAGATGGAGAGAAGAGCTGGGTGGGATGAAAGTGGCTGGCACAATTGTTAGTGCTAGTACAGGTAGAGGAAAGGTGGTGAGGTACCCTGAGTTAGCGAGTAGGCAGCACAGTGGGCATGCCAGGTTACTAATGTGGGGGAATTGAAGTGAATGACAGCAAGGGAGGAAATATGCTGCCTGTAATATTGAGAGTGGACAGTGGGTGCACCAGTAAAGTCAGTGTGAGGTAGCAGACAGAAGATGATAGCATTTATTCTGATGGAGTACAGAAGGTTATTAATTAACCTTCTTAAGACATTGCTAAGTGTTTCTCTGGTCTGTGGAAATTGCACTGACCTCAGGCCAGGCTGGCAGGGTCTGATGCTGTGGTATCCTCTCGTGGTCCTGAAGAAAGGGAATGGCCTTCCTCTGCACCACCCTATCCTCTGGGAACTGTCAGATTCTGCTGGGAGTGGGGAACAAACGTACCTTTGTTGGCTATCTCTGTGGCAGGAACCATGCAGGGCAGCTTCAGACTGAAAGCACTCGAGCTGATACAAAACTGCATTTTAAATATGATACTCTTGAAAATCTATGAAGAGCATTTGACAATTACTTCAAGCATTAAACATATAATGTTGAGAATAAGATTTACAGAAGGAACAGCTTCCAGGAGAATCTGTTGACAACTTTATTCATGATCTTTATACATTTGTCAGAATTTTGTGATTTTGGGAAATTCTAACTAATTCACGACTTTCATTACTTTCAGAGATATTACAATCAAAAAGGTCTCAGACTGAAGTAAGCGATCCAATGGTGGTAGAAGCTGAAATCTGAAAACAGCTCAAGAGCGTGACAGGAACAGAAAGTCATCTAGTTCAAGGATATCAGCAAATGTCATCAATTTTCTAGGGTCTTAAAATACAAAAGCATTGTATGATAGTCAAAACAAAAAGAATCTTCAAAACCATTGATGTTACTGCTCTAGATGTGCAGTTAAAAAAATCAAACAAACAGAAACAATGTCCAGCTTTATCATACCAATGTGTCTATTGTCAGAAAGTGGAACAATTCCAGAAAATGCATAAAAGTCAAAACAACGTTTCAGCCACAGAACTGATAATGCTTACTTGCGCAAACACATTCACTTTTCAGCAAGCATCTTTTGAAAACAAATCTCAGACTACCAAGACATGCCTCCATTATAACATATATCCCTATAAGATGATAAATAAACTCTCAAAGACGCAACCCAAACATTCCTACAGAGACTGGTAACTCATCTGAACAAGACATGACAGGAAGAAATCGGTTAATGGTCATCCAGCTCACTCAAACTTGACACTGAAAAAGTGTTATTGTATTATCTGAAAGCACCCCTATGTTGAAAAGAATGAAACGACAACATTCAGACAGAGAATTGTATGGTGCAGGTAGAACACCATTCAGAATCAAAGAAATACTAAACAAAGTCTTAAAATACAGTGACTAAAACAATGTGGAAGAGGTGATTGAAAACTAACACTTCTCAATAATGAGAGAAAAGCACTTCTTGCTCTTAAATTTTTTTAGTAGATTGAAGAGCTTAGAAGCCACGCAGCAGTGATCAGCACATCTTGATATAACAGGAGGAAGCCTTCTTAGACCTCAGACAAAAGTTCCCTGAACTCAAGAGAAAATATGCAACATTTAAGAGGCATTTGGATGGGTATATGAATAGGAAGGGTTTGGAGGATATGGGCCAGGTGCTTGCAAGTGGGACTAGATTGGGTTGGGATATCTGATCGGCATGGACAGGTTGGACCAAAGGGTCTGTTTCCATGCTGTAAATCCCTAAGACTCTATGACTATAACTATGTTGCTGTGTGACAACTCTTCCTGATTGACAGATCAGGGAATACTACAGATTTCACAGGCTTTGAAGAATTATTCTATTAACTTTCAACAACAAATAAATCTTCAAAATCCAAATGGCAAATATCATAGACTCAAGAAACACCAGAAAATAATAGCAGACTCTTGATGCAGTCAGTTATTTAGAAGAAGTACTACCAAGTTGGCACAGTTGGCTTTCCTGTGAATGACTGAACTAGATTAAATAGCAGTGTTGTCCAAATTATATATTACATGTTACTCATAAATCTCTTTGCAGTAAATAGTATTAGTGGTATAATGAGATTCCTGTAAATCCTAATGATGTAACTGATCACATGACTTTAATGATAGTAAGAGGGAAGACACTATGAAGAAGGCATTTGGCACGCTTGCCTTCATTAGTCAAAGCACTGAGTACAGGAGTTAAGATGTCATGTTACGGCTGTACAGGATGTTGGTGAGGCCACTTTTGGAATATTTTGTAGAATTCTGGTTACCTTGCAATAGGAAGGATGTTGTTAAACTAGAAAGGGGGCAGAAAAAATTGACAAAAATGTTGCCATGACTGGATGGTTTAGGTTATAAGAAGAGGCTGGATAGGCTGGGACATTTTTCCTTGGAGCGTCGGAGGTTACGGGTGGGCGACCTTATAGAGGTTTATAAAATCACGAGGGCATAAAGTGAATAGTCAAGATCTTTTTTGGGGGTAGGGGATTCCACAACTACAGGGCATAGGTTCAAGTGAGAGAAGAAAGATTTAAAAGGGAACTGATAGGTAACTTTTTCAAACAGAGGGTGGTGCATAAATGAAATGAACTGCTAGAGGTTGTGGTAGAAATGAGTACAATGACAACATTTGAAAGACATTTGCACAGGCACACAAATAGGAAAGATTTAGAGAGATACTGACCAAACACAGGCAAATGTGACTACCTAAGTTTGAGATACTTGATTGACATGGACCAGTTGGAAGAAAGGGTCTGTTTCCATGCTGTGTGACTGTACGACTCTACGACTCTACACACTGGTAGAAAATGAGCATATGAAGAGAGAGGTCTTACACAATACATAGAGAGCAGTATTTGATAACCTACCATGTACAGATGTAAATAAAGGAGTGTTACGGTACATAAGGCGTTGAAGAGCCTTTCTTAGACATAAGGAGATAGCAGCCTTAGGGATAATTAATGTGCAGACATCTACAGCTTAAGATACTTTAGACCAATATCTCATTGTGCACGCAGGAGTATTGTTTTCAAGCACAGAGATAAAGCAGTTATGTTCTGCAACTGATTTGGAAAGCTACAAAGACTTTGCCCCACAGTCAGTGCCAAGTAGGTAGGGCAATGCCTTGGTCAATTAAACATTGCAGGCTGATAATCACTGTAATGTGCTTACCATTGTATAGTGTCACATGAGGCTTGGCCTGGTATGATTGAACGGCTTCTGAAGAGTAATTTAGCAAAATCTTAGCTCTGTTCAGGGGTAAAGCACAATGTTTTGACTCTTACAGTCGTCAACTCAATTGCCAACCAAAGGTTTTCAAGCAGGAGGCTGGAAGAACACAGCAAGCCATGCAGCATCAGGAGATGGAGAAGTCGACATTTTGGGTGTAACCATGCTTCAGGACTGAAGAAGGATTACAACCAAAAATATTGACTTCTCCACCTCCTGATGAAGCCTGGCTTGCTGTGTTCTTCCAGTCTTCTGCCCGTCTACCTTGGAATCCAACATCTGCAATTTCTTTGTCTCCAACTGAAGGTTTTCCAGTACTGGTCAAGGACGATTTTTTGGTGCTATACTGAATAAGTGCTGCATTATCAGAGTTGAGTTGATTTGATTTAATTTGATTTGATTTGATTTATTATTGTCACATTTACCTAGGTACAGTGAAAACTTTTGTTTTGCTTGCAATACAGACAGATCATCCCTAACAAAGTGCGTAAGGGTAAAGGACAGAGCAAAGAATACAAGGTGAGAGCTGCAGAGAAGGTGCCCAAGAGCGAGATCAACATCAAAGATAAAATTTGAGACATCCATTCAGAAGTCTAATAACAACAGGGTAGAAGATGTTCTTGAATCTATCTATTCATATGTACAAACTCTTATATCTTCTGCCCAGTGGAGGGGTGGAAGAGAGTATAAGCGGGATGGAGGAGTCTTTGATTATGTTGGTTGTTTTTTTTAGGCAGCAGGAAGTATAGATGAAATCAATGGATGGAAGGCTGGTTTTTGTGATGGACTGGCTGTGTTCACAACTCTCTGTAGTTTCTTGCAGTCTCGGGACGAGCAGATGCTGTGATGCTTCCAGATAGAATGCTTTCTGTGGTGCTTCTATAAAAATTGTATGAATCCTTGTGGACATGCCAAACTTCCTTAGCCTCCTGAGGAAGTAGAGATATTGTTGTACTTTCTTGACCATCGTGTCCATATGGGTGGACCAGGTTGCCATTCAATACATGAGATGTGAAGGCAAGATCCAATCTGTCTGCCTTTTTAGTTGTTTAGGTGGAAGTGAAAGACCCCATGACATGATGTGAAGAGCAGCAAAAGGAGTGACTGCTATCCCTCTCAAATAATCCTGCCAAAACCAGTGAACTGGTCATTTAAAAAAAATAATTTCAGGGGAGACCTCATTATGCAAAAATGGCTGTTTTATTTTCTATACTTCACAAGTGGGTACACTTTGACAGTAATTCATCTGACACTTTTGGATATATTAAAAACATGAATGACATCTTATAAATAGAAGTTTTTTTACTTTAATGATTAATCAAATGAATCTGTTCCAACACGCCTGTTGTCACAACTTGCTTTGAGTCTCAGCATGATTAATCCTTGACCAAAATGACACACATTCGCTCTGTCTGCAGAATTAGGTGTGTAGATACTGGTAGGTGGCACGCACATTACTACCTGCAGTTCCACCAATAGTGTCACTATTCTTTCAAGCACAGTCCGACAGTGAAATGTACTTGTGCCAGGCTAGACATTTGAAGCCAAAAAAAGCACAAGATTCAAAAACAAAAATACAAAAAAACACATCCATATGAATCTGAATGCAACAGAAAAACAAAGAAAGAAAATATAAGAAAATAGATCCCAGGTTTATTAGGAACTGTTGAATGAATCTTCTTCCTGGCCTCTTAAGTAGAACCAAGTATCTCCCATTCCTAGATAGCCAATTGTCAGGGTTTGATTGAGAAGCACGATGGGCTTAGTGCAAAGGTTATGTAAGATATTATTAGAATATTTTCTCATCATTAAAAATTATAACTTTTTTTGTCATATGTTTACTTATTTTCATACAATGCACCTGTGACCTCATCTGAAAGGTAATTCAACCAAAGAACATATTAAAGTGTACACTTATAATCTATATAATCCATATATAATCAGCCCACTTCTCCAAATGCAGTACACTTTCTGAAATTATTTCTTAATAGAGTTAATATCTGAGGATCGAAGTGCCTTCTTTTCAGTAAGTAGTCCACTGAATTACTTTAATATGGTGCTTCATTACTCAATCCTCTGTTTGCTTGCATATGTTGTCATAGGCCAGGATAACAGATTCAAGTATTCAGTATATTTATTTAATTTTTAAATAGTAATACATATTTGACAAGTGTGATAAGTGCAAAATAAATAATTTTCTTAAAAATAAAACAGTACAGCAAGCACTGAGAGTTATTCCCTGCCTCTGAGGTGAGAGGAAGCCCATTCCAGGATTTGGTGACTGCTGCCAATTCTGAAGAAGATTCATATTAACATGAAATGTTAACACTGTTTCTCTCTCCATTGATGCTGCATCTGCTGAGTTTCTCCAGCATTTTCTATGTTTGCTTGAGAGTTTAGATTGACCATAGGTTCCCAACATAACATTTACTTGTGGGGCCCTTCTGCTGCAGTGGTAGTATTCTGATCATGAGGTCAGGAATGTACTAATTCATGTCCCACTTGTTCGAGATATGTGTTTTAACTCAATTGAGCAGGTTGATCTAAAAGTACCTAAAATTCACTAATTTCAAGTGAGCCCAAATATTGCTATCCAGCTAATTCACCCAAACCCAGGAGGAGGCTGATTCTGTTCCCAAACTGAAGAGCTGCATTGACTTAGCACTAGGTTCAAACAGACAGACGTGCACCACCCATCCTCTGTCCACTTGTCACATGTTAAGTACCACTCACAAGTACCTCTGAAAACAACTCCAAAAATGATCTGGATTAATTTTGGGGAATGCTGTACATGACAAAAAGAGCAGGAGTACTGAGGCCTTCTGAGTATGCCCACACATTCTGTCCCTTTTTTTTGGTGTATCTCTCCACCTTTGTCCGTTGGGCTTCCAGTTGGGTCTGTTTTTGGACCTCCCAAAATTTCTGACCAACCACCTATAAGACCACAAGATATAGGAACAGCATTAGGCCATTCAGCCCATCGAGTCTGCTCTTCCATTTGATCATGGCAGATATGTTTCTTAAGTCCATTCACTTGCCATCTCCCTGTAACCATTGATCCTCTTATAAATCAAGAATATGTCCATTTCTATCTTAAGTACACTCAATGCCTTAATTTACACATGATGTGGAGGTGACGGTGTTGGACTGGGGTGGACAAAGTTAAAAATCACACCAGGTAATACTCCAACAGGTTTATTTGGAAATACAAAGCTTTTTAGCTAGCTAGCTGATGAAGGAGCAGCACTCTGAAAGCTTGCACTTCCAAAATAAACCTGTTGGACTATAACCTGGTGTTGTGTGATTTTTAACTTGATCTATAGAGCCTTTAGTGGCGATGAGTTCCACAGATTCACCACCCTTTGGCTGAAGAAATTCCTCCTCATCTCAGTTCTAAACTTTTGTTCCTTTACTCTGAGGCTGTGCCCTCGGGTCCTAGTAGTTTCTACACGTGGAAACATCATCTTTAGTATTCTGTAAGTTTCAAAGTGATTCCCCCCATCAGTCTTCTAAACTCCAGTGAGTCCAGACCCAGAGTCCTCAAGCGGCCCTCATTTGAAAGGCCTTCATCCTGGGAATCATTCTTTTAAATCCCCTCTGAACCCCCCTCCAAAGCTAGCATGTTCTTCCCTAGATACAGTACCCAAATCTGCTCACAATATTCCAAATGTAATCTGACCAGAGTCTTATAGAACCTCAGCAGTACATCCCTGTTCTTTTATTCTAACCCTCTTCAAATAAACAGTACAGAAAATGTTTTGATGTTGTGTTTTTGAAATTACATCCCTTTATGGGAGTGCATTTTTTAGTACAAGCATTTTTAAGTTGGATTTTCATAAATTGGGGACCCACCATATTGAAAATTTCTCTTGCTGTTGGGATAAAGCTTTGTCCTGCTACATCTGGCCTGGATTGTGAAAAAAATATAATATGTTTCAGAACACTTTCATTTTCAACTAACTGGTCATTTGATGGCAGAACCTATGAAATGTTTGGGATATTAAGATTCCAGAATGAAACTTGGGTTGATAGATCATAAGTTTGATTTTTGCATTTGTGTAGCGGGATTTTTGGAAAACTACAGGCTTGAAGAACTAAACAAAAACAGCATGGTTCAACCGGTTTTCAATACCGTTTGTTCACAGATGAGGGAAATTTCGCTCTGACTTCAGCTCTTAAAGCTTTTATTTAATTGACTCTCCCCAGTTTATTTTCCTTAGATGTGGAGTAAATTTTACAATTCCTTTCCTAGTCCACTGAACCTTTCATAATTCTGATTGCTTACATTTTTGCAGTTCTAATAACATTTCCACCCAAGATTCTACCCATACTCTGCTGGTTTGGAAATACTTTGACCTGGTTCGTTTGTGTTAAAAAGGATTGATCCAGTGACCTCATTCAAGACATCTGTAATGACAAACAGTTACAAAGAATTCCTTTATCCAAATCATAAGGACAGTCCTGACAGTTATATATATGTAAATCAAGGCATTGAGTGTATTAAAGATAGAAATTGATAGATTCATGATTAATATGGGATCGAGGGTTACAGGGAGATGGCAGGAGAATGGACTTAAGAAACATATCAGCCATGATCAAATGGCGGAGCAGACTTGATGGGCTAAATGGCCTAATTCTGTTTCTATATCCTATAGTTTAATAGGTGGCTGGCCAAAATATATGTATAGATTCTTATGGAACAGACCAGACCCCTCAAAATACTTTTAAAAGGTAGCCTAGACCCTAACCTTGGCTTTTTTTAAATAACAGATGGGATGTGTTATGTTCCAATTCAATGCGGCTGGTCAAACCACTCGACATAAAGCAAAACACAATTTACTTAGACAATATAGTTAAAATGCAAACAAAGAAAGAGGAATTCAGAAAACTGGGCAGCACGGTGGCACAGTGGTCAGCAAGGCTGCCTCACAGCACCAGAGACCCGCCTCAGGCAACTGACTGTGTGGAATTTGCACATTCTCCCCGTGTCTGTGTGGGTTTCCTCCAGGTGCTCCGGTTTCCTCCCACAGTCCAAAAATTTGCAGGTTAGGTGAATTGGCCATGCTAAATTGCCCGTAGTGTTAGGTGAAGGGGTAAATGTAAGGGAATGAGTCTGGGTGGGTTGCGCTTCAGTGGGTCGGTGTGGACTTGTTGGGCCGAAGGGCCTGTTTCCACACTGTAAGTAAGCAAATAATCTAACCTAAGGAAGTAAGTAATCTAATCTTAACTTTGTTGGAAATCTTCACTAAATAATTGATACAGTAATATTATTAATGAACTGTTCCAATATAGTAGCATCCCATAAACATATCCCTTGGCAAAAGAGAAAATTCAGACACAGATTCTCACATGTAGTTCTCTCATTCAGGAGGAACGAAACATCAAGAGAGAGCAGCACTCATGAGATATTCACCGAAGCTTCCAACTCTGTTTCTGATGTTCTGAATAAACCAAAACCCTGACCTGTGAGAGCTGGCCACACCCATTTAGGCTCCATTAAAAAAATGACCCAAGGCCTTTTACATTACCCCCGACTGCTGGTCACCTCTGCCTTACAACTTCTCTTCAAAAAACAATCAGGACAAAATAACTTTCTAAAGCCACAGCATCTTCCTGCTTCTTGGTCTGCTGTGATTCTCCAGCTCCACATTTATTGACTATATATACATTTATAAAGATTTTAACACAAACAGCAAAAATAAAGTTTCAACCTATTTCCCAACACCATCTTTTCCCAGACACTCAATTCCAGATTTGTCAGATTTCACTCCTGTCTTAACTCTTTATGTTTTTATGTAACTGACTCCAGTCAGTTTGTTTCCCTTGGAACATGAAGACAGTTTTGCGATTTCTTTATGAATATGTTGAAATGAACCTTTTACAATTATGTTTGACTTTCATTTCTAATAACTTGAAGATTTCTTTCCAGACTCTCCTGACCTGAAAGCTTCAAAAGCTAAAACTATGACAACAAACCTCTTGCTGCACTGCATTTAGGGGTATTACACCACAGCCTTACTCCTCTCTGCTTGCATTGTCCCTTTAAAAACTTCAGCTGAAAGTTATTACTGTAGGTCATTATCCTGCTTGCTTGCTCCAACATACAAATCAGATGTAAAACTTAGGTTGCATTAACAAACCACTGACAAACATGCTGCTTAATGATAAAAATCAGTCCACTCCTATTTAAATCGCATCAAGCTTTATATTCTGCAGGATGATCAATCCCCTCGAAAACTCTCTGAGTTTATTCAAGCTGCCCTCTCCCTATTCCCATCCATTTCCAACTACTACTGGAGCTTTCCACCCATTGAGTGGAATTTAATGCACTTTTCTCAGGTGAGTTTGGGGCTGCAGGTTGCCATTGTGATAGTGAGTGGGTTACCAGCTACCTTCCTGTCGTTACCTCAATTAAAGCCTTGGCAGGAAGGCTTGCGACCATCCTGGTGGCAATGCCTATAATGAGAACTGCTGGCCTCTGATGGCCAGGGGCTTGATTTCTGTACCTGGTTGTTGTTAAGCTTAGGGAAGGTCGACTGCTGCCCAGCTAAATGCCTGAGAAGGAGGTGTTTCCTGAAGGAAACTATGTAATGCCAGTTATCCAACTGGTGGGCAAGCCCATCTTCACCTCCATTAGATACTAGCTTTGACACATTTGAGATATTGGAAGTCATTTATTCAATAGCTCGTATATTTCTGGATCTTTAAATTACTCAGCCCCACTAATAGCACAGGTTGATCCAGAAGGTTGTGCAAGGCATTAAAATGAGTGTGGTGAAATTTGAACATGTTGATTGTAAGACATGCTGAAACCATCTTTCGATCATAGCATCGTTAAGTGTTGAGGTTTGCTTTTGAATAAGTGGCTTATAGGTATTCGCATGAGAGAAGGCCACACCTAGACCTTTCCCCTCCAATAAAGAATGTTGGAGTTGTACTGCTGCCACCCTGGGTCCACCAGATAATCCCAGAGAGCAGCAGCAAGAATTAGTGGAGATGTCATGGCAAAGGTGAGGAATTCAGGCTGGAATTCTGAACAGAGGCAAATAGAGCTGGGCGCCTCGAAATGTGAGGGTAGACCACCTGATACTGTGTCTCTTTTGTTGCACCTCCTGTCTGATTTCTGAAGTTAAAGCAAAGCAGTATTGATTATTTCTCCTGAACTACATCTTTGAGTCTATTGGCAACAACGCTGAATCATTACATTCTTGTGGATTGTTGACTGTTTACATAAATGCCAAAAGTCTTGTAAGTGTCCAATGTCCATCACTTATTTAATCTGACAGGCAGTTTGTACTGCCCACTTGCTACCGGTCACTGAAAGGTGCATGGCATCAGTTCAAGTGGGCCCAGCATGTTCTGTGGCACGTATTGAGGAAATCCCCAAGGTCTGAATGCAAGTGGCATGAAAATTGGAAAAGGAAATTCAGTAGTGGAATCAGACCAATTTCAGAGAATTTAATTAAAACTAATTGCCACTGGTTATTTTCCATTTACATGCCATTTTCTTTGCGCTGGCACCATGCTTTTACTTATCTTACAATTACACATTTTAAAATCTAATTTTATCAGAATATCTATGTTCTTTCCAGCTTGGCAGAAATTCAATTCCTAAAAACGTATAAGTTAATTTATATTTTTTCTTTCTCCTTTCTCCTTTTTCAGAGTTTTTTCTCTGCTATGTGTCATTTCCCAATTTCTGTTATCGTGCTATATGCTGCCCAACACCACAATCCTTCCACACCCCCTCCGCCAGAAAGAGATGTCATACAGTGAATTGTTCCAAACTTTCAGTTTGAATTCTCCTCCCTTGTGACATTTAAAACAACAGATTCGCCTCTTTACATACACACTGCATATCAACACCATTCAATATCTATAAGAACAACATCAGCAAGCTGCCCTGAAATGTCTGATAGTGTGTTACCTCACTCCAAAGGTTTGTACTGTAGAAGCACGCATGAGATTATCAGAAAAGAAAGACCTACATTTGCATAGTGCCTTTCACACTCTCAAGACATCCTAGAATTTTTTTTTGTTGAAATGAGAACATTAGAAGATAGTGAGGATTGCAGATGCTGGAGATCAGTGTCAAAGAATGTGGTGCTGGAAAAACACAACCGATCAGGCAGCATCCGAGGAGCAGGAGAGTTGATATTTCAGGCATATGCCCGAAATGTCGACTCTTCTGCTCGTCAGATGCTGCCTGACTGGTTGTGCTTTTCCAACACCATATTCTTCAACATTATTATAAGATAAGAGACACCACAGATTCTCCAAAATAGTAGTGCACTTATAGCCAGATAACCTATTTTAGTAATACTTACTGAGAGATAAATGTTTGACAGAAGACTAGGAAGATTTCTAGTGCTTACCATTATTGCCCTTTTCTTCCCTCCTTGGTCAGTGAAGTTGGGGCAGTGGGGGAAGGGGATGATTCAATGCAAGAATCGAATTGCTTGGGCATTATAATTAGAAAGAGTCTCTAATTGGAATCAGGCCTATGTTGTCAGAAGGCAACAGTTGAATTTTGGGCAGTAAGCTGTCACTGGCTAGTTGATTAGACAGAGCACTACTGCATTTGATATCGGATTTATATATTCAGGTTGGAGGAAGGCCATTATTTATTTATAGTGATTAAAGTAGAAAACTGAGTACTGAGATACAGAGCTCATTTAGACAGAACTTACTTGTATTCCTGGGATGCATGAAGTGTATAAGACATTAACAAATATTGTATAGTATAGTAGTTTATTATTACATGCATTTATGAAAATATAGTAAAAATGCATATAAGTTGCCATGCTTCTTGAAATGTTTTAACTGCCCTTGTCACAAACATGAAATATATTTACAATAGATATTTATAATAAGAGAAACTAAAAGAAGGGCGGCACGGTGGCACAGTGGTTAGCACTGTTGCCTCACAGCGCCAGAGATCCGGGTTCAATTCCCGCCTCAGGCGACTAACTGTGTGGAGTTTGCACGTTCTCCCCGTGTCTGCGTGGGTTTCCTCCGGGTGCTCCGGTTTCCTCCCACAGTCCAAAGATGTGCAGGTCAGGTGAATTGGCCATGCCATATTGCCCGTAGTGTTAGGTAAGGGGTAAATGTAGGGGTATGGTGGGTTGCGCTTCGGCGGGGCGGTGTGGACTTGTTGGGCCGAAGGGCCTGTTTCCACACTGTAAATAATCTAATCTAAAGATTTAGTCCTTTTTGAAAATTATTTGATATTTTAGACTCTGGCAGTCATGCTCACATTGTGGGGCACCTCACCTCCTACCAGGGATTTTGGAAATTGTGAGAACACTACCTATAATTTTCTAATTTCCTGTGGTCTCACAAGTGACTGTCTAAGTGATTTATAGGAATGTTAAGTGTTTAATGCAACTTACAATTGTGCTTATTTATCTTTCATAATTTATACTTGGTTTAGTGCAAATTACATCTCAAAAACACATGAAGGCCCAGAAATGAAGAGCAGCACATGTGTCAGAGTATCTTAAAAACTAAAATCTAAGTGATGATCTTGGGTCAAGATATACCTGTCCAGTCTGACAATAATGAACGAAGGTTCTTATTTAGTTGGCATACAGGTCATTGAAATACTATGTACTCAATGGAACAAAATAAATCAGCTTTGATTGCTGTATAGGGAAATACTTATGAAACAAATTCAGTCTATGTTTGATAAGACAAGCATGTTCATTTAAATTGAATTCAAAATACTTTAAGATAACATTTAAGACTTCCTGAGCATTTGATGTGTGGTACACAATTGTACAAAGGTAATCTTGATTTTACTCAGTGTGCAAAGTGAAAGAATAGAACCCAGAAATTCCCATTGTGGGATGCCATACCAGCAATACTGGCAAGGGTGCAACCTGAATCCATGCTAGTCAAAATGTTAGTCAAATATACAACACCTTTGAGTTGTATTCAAGGAGGGTGAATGTTTCTCAGGTCTGACCCTATCTTAAGACTTTCTCGAGGTTTCCTAAGGTAAATTCAGCTTTTCTCCCCTACCTTTGATCTTTCTTTCTGCTTGATGAGGCCTTTGAGAGCCCTGTCTCTCTTATACCATTGCAGGCTCTGTGTGCTTACCATATAATAATCCCCATTGTTTTTCCACTACTTTGAGAGGACCACTGGACTTCTCAGATCTGTAATGTTATTAAACTATCATTAGTGTATAGCAATTAGGGAGTTGGTGACATAACAGTAATGTCACTGGCGCTAGTTATTGATAACCCTTAGGGACATGGGTTCAAATCCCATCATGGTAGATAATGAAGTTTGAAGCTAATAAAGGTCTGAAATGAACTGGTAACCATTATTGATTGGAATACAAACCCATCTGGTCCACTAATACCTTTCAGGGATAGAACGCTGAACTAGCCTACATGTGACACCAAGTCCACAGCAATGAGGATGCTTAACTGCCTTCTGGGGATTGCCACATCCAATGAACATTTTTGTAAAATCATTGTCTTGATTTTACAGGAAGAAAATGCAGCTACTTGCCTGTTCAAAGATGTTATACAGTCATAGAGTCACAGAGATGTACAACATGGAAACAGACCCTTCAGTCCAACCCGTCCATGACGACCAGATATCCCAACCCAATCTAGTCCCACCAGCCAGCACCCAGCCCATATCTCTCCAAACCCCCTTCCTATTCATATACCCATCCAAATGCCTCTTAAATGTTGCAATTGTACCAGCCTCCACCACGTCTTCTGGCAGCTCATTCCATACACCTACCACTCTCTGTGTGGAAAAGTTGCCCCTTAGATCTCTTTTGTATCTTTCCACATTCACCCTAAACCAATACCCTCTTGTTCTGGACTCCCCGACCCCAAAGAAAAGACTTTGCCTATTTACCGTATCCATGCCCCTCATAATTTTGTAAACCTCTATAAGGTCACCCCTCAACCTCTGATGCTCCAGGAAAAACAGCCCCAGCCTGTTCAGCCTCCCCGTATAGCTCAAATCCTCCAACCCTGGCAACATCCTTGTAAATTTTTTCTGAACTCTTTCAAGTTTCACAACATCTTTCCGATAGGAAGGAGACCAGAATTGCACACAATATACCAACAGTGGCCTAACCAATGTCCTGTACAGCCACAACATGACCTCCCAGGTCCTGTACTCAATACTCTGACCAATAAAAGAAAGCATACCAAACGCCTTCTTCACTATCCTATCTACCTGCGACTCTACTTTCAAGAACCTGCACTCCAAGGTCTCTTTGTTCAGCAACACTCCCTAGGACCTTACCATTAAGTGTATAAGTCCTGATAAGGTTTGCTTTCCCAAAATGCAGCACCTCGCATTTATCTGAATTAAACTCCATCTGCCACTTCTTAGCCCATTGGCCCATCTGGTCAAAATCCTGTTGTAATCTGAGATAAACCTCTTCATTGTCCACGACACCTTCAATTTTGGCGTCATCTGCAAACTTACTAACTGTACCTCTTATACTCGCATCCTAATCATTTATATAAATGACAAAAAGTAGAAGACCCAGCACCGATCCTTGTGGCACTCCACTGGTCACAGGCCTCCAGTCTGAAAAGCAACCCTCCACCACCACCCTCTGTCTTCTACCTTTGAGCCAGTTCTGTATCCAAATGGCTAGTTCTCCTTGTATTCCATGAGATCTAACCTTGTTAATCCCTGAAACAGGTAGGATTTGAACCTAGGCTTCTAGGTCCAGGGATAGGGATACAACCACTGCACCACAAGCAGGTCCCCTGTTACTTTTCTCTTGGTCCATGTGCATAAAGTCCCTGCATCTTGACGATATGGTTACAAGCTAAACCAATATTAGTTGCTCTTATCATTAACTAATTGCAGCATGCGGTGACATTTTTTTGCCACCAAGAACAAAGAAAAAGCTTGAATTTTCCTTTGAAATGAATTAAGTTCCTTAAAACAAAATGTCCTTGAATAATTATCACTCTAATTATCTGATGCCATAGTATTGTAAGATTGAAATATAGCGTTTGAGAAAATTCAGTTGCCACCACACAACCGGGGTTAAATTGTCTAACACTCAAAAGAAGCATGGGGATTATGATTCATTACACTGTGGGTAGCATGTTAAATTCATGCTTCCTTTTGTTTTACGTGATGATGGCATACCAGAGTTGTTTAGTAGCTGTATGCTAACATCACAAGTGGCATAACGTAGAGTCACAGAGATGTGCAACACAGAAACAGACCCATCAGTCTAACTCGTCCATGCCAACCAGATATCCTAAACTAATCAAGTCCCATTTGCCAGCACTATTGAAAGACAACCTGGACTTCATGAATCAGAGGTACATTATGGCTGCAAAAATTCGTGGAAGTCTTTTCAAAACTGATCTATGCTGTGATTCTTTGAGGATTGGCTGAGCATGGGAGATCATGGGCACTAATTAGATTAGATTCCCTACATGTGAAAACTGGCCCTTTGGCCCAACAAGTCCACACCGACCCTCCAAAGAGTAACCCACTCAGAACCCATTTCCCTCTGACTAATGCACCTGACACTATGGGCAATTTAACATGGCCAATCCACCTAACCTGCACATCTTTGCACTGTGGGAGGAAACTGGAGCAAACCCACATTGACACAGGGAGAACATGCAAACTCCACACAAAGTCAGAAATCACCTGACATCAAGTTCTAGTCTAACAGGTTTATTTGAAATCACAAGTTTTCAGAGCGCTGCTCCTTTGTCAGTTCATTTACTGAGTTTCTGTGGTGTTTTGACACATAAAATAGTCTTTGATTTACAGAAAATCCAATAGATTTGACAAATTGCTTAAGAAAGTGACAATATCATGTTGACTTTCTGACTATTTAACTTGAATTGGCAACTGGTCTTCCAGCATTGAAGAAAGGCTGTACTGAAAAGTTGCAATCCATCCATCCACTTTGTATGAAGCACATTGAAAAGAACACAGGTAATTAACAGCAATATTTTAGTGAAGCAAAAGAAGAGATTGTGGCTACCTTCAAAACTTAAACCAGTATTTAAAATTAAATATTGGGAGAAGACAGAGATTCTGTAGTGCAGAGCATGCCAGCGGCCCCAAATTGTTGCCAAGTTGGCTATCAGAGGATCCATAGGATATTGACATCCGGATATGCCTCCCATCCTACCCCCTGTAAAAACGCCATCCCATATTCCCAATTCCTTTGTCTCCGCCGCATCTGCTCCCAGGAGGACCAGTTCCAATACCGTACAACCCAGATGCTCCTTTTTCAAAGACCAGTTTCCCCCCAGACGTGATCGATGATGCCCTCCAACGCATCTCCTCCACTTCCCGCTCCTCCGCCCTTTAGCCCCGCCCCTCCAATCGCCACCAGGACAGAACCCCACTGGTCCTCACCTATCACCCCACCAACCTCCATATACAGCATATCATCCATCGTCATTTCCGCCACCTCCAAACGGACCCCACCACCAGGGATATATTTCCCTCACCTCCCCTATCAGCATTCCGAAAAGACCACTCCCTCCGTGACTCCCTCGTCAGGTCCACACCCCCCACCAACCCAACCTCCACTCCCAGCACCTTCCCCTGCAACCGCAAGAAATGCAAAACTTGCACCCACACCTCCCACATTACTTCCCTCCAAGGCCCCAAGGGATCCTTCCATATCCGCCACAAATTCACCTGCAGCTCCACACACATCATTTATTGCATCCACTGCACCCGATGTGGCCTGCTCTATATTGGGGAGACAGGCCGCCTACTTGCGGAACGTTTCAGAGAACATCTCTGGGACACCCGGACCAGCTAACCCAACCACCCCATGGCTCAACTCTTCAACTCCCCCTCCCATCCACCAAGTACATGCAGGTCCTTGGACTCCTCCATCGCCAGACCATAGCAACACGACGGTTGGAGGTAAAGCTCCTCATCTTCCGCCTGGGAACCCTCCAACCACAAGGGATGAACTCAGATTTCCTCATTTCCCCTCACCCCACCTTGTCTCAGTCAAATCTCTCGAACTCAGCACTGCCTTCCTAACCTGCAATCTTCTTCCTGACCTCTCCGCCCCCACCCCACTCCGGCCTATCACCCTCACCTTGACCTCCTTCCACCTATTGCATTTCCAACACCCCTCCCCCAAGTCCCTCCTCCCTACCTTTTATCTTAGCCTGCTGGACACACTTTCCTCATTCCTGAAGAACGGCTCATGCCCGAAACGTCGATTCTCCTTCTCCTTGGATGCTGCCTGACCTGCTGCGCTTTTCCAGCAACACATTTTTAGCTCTGATCTCCAGCATCTGCAGTCCCCACTTCCTCCATCCGGATATGCAGCCAGGATGATATTAGATGTCAGGTGAGTACAGTTTGCGAGTCGATTAAATGGACAAAGATCTTTTACAATGCTGCAAGCTGAATGACATTGTGGATCATTAGGATGAAATATTGCTAAAAATCTGATTGAATCAATAGGTCATCAAAGTCATTTTGGGGACCTAAGCTATATTTTGTGATATATAAAGAAACAGCCCTTAATCTGTGCACGTGATGTGTTGATTCATGCTTTCCAGCTGTAAGTAAGGATGATTCAATCACTAGAAGGTGGATCACTTAAGATCCCGCATGTGAGCTGACGCCCAACATTTCTCTTTTGCTAAATACTTTATGCTACTTTGTGTTGGATAACGTTCCAAATATCAATCTACTCTTCCTCTACCACCATTTTCACCTCTGTTTTCCTTCTCCTCAGCCAAAACAATGGTGATTTTTTACTGATGAATCAGCCATGGGTGGGACATGGATGAATCATTTTAAAGATATAAAAATATTTTTAAAGTTTTGAATTTGACTTGTATCAACTCAGGTGTTGAACAAATTTTATAGTGTACAACACCATGACTTATTTCTATTTGTGAAAATTTGTGGAATATAACTGTGAAAATGGTAATTTTCTATCTGAAAAGGCAGCTTTTCAGTATACCTGTTGTGTGATTCATTACTGTCGTCATTGACATTTGTTACCATTCCTTGACGTTTTTATATGGTGCTTTAACCCACTCCCAGTCTGTTGTATGACTCAGTATAGTAATAATCTGCTGATATTGCACTGTTCTTGGTTGCCTCATGCAGAATTTTGATAAATATTACATGCTGCTTTGGGTATGATCAAATTATAAGATTTTTTGGACTCCTCTATTGAGTTTTGAGGTGATGTTGTAAATATTGATTGCTTGAGGGAACTGAGCCAAACTCACAGATGGGAATTTTAGTTTTGGTCTAGGGCTGGAGATAGGAGGCTGCAACCCATGAGACGCACAAGTATATACTATCTCCAAGCTCCAGTTCTCTTTGCAACTGTAACATTTTATCCACTTAAAGTGTCTAGAAGACCAAGTTTCCCATCTGAAGCAAACAGGCGAATCATGCCTTGCCAACGGCCTGGAAAGTGACAAATTTGTTTCTTCTCTTCAGGATCCTTCCGACTTACTACAGAAGACATTTTACCCATCTCCCATTCTACAGTCTGATTGCATCCTGAATATCACCAATTTGCCCAGGCATACTGTTGCATCACTTTTCCTCTGGATGTGAGCAGAGTTTAAATGAACTTGGCAAGGAGGTGAGATCCAGACCAAAGAATCAGCGGGTGGAGATGAATGGCCAAAATTAGACAAAATAACAAGGGAGAAAGTGTACTTTCTATACCATAGAACTAAAGGTCAGTTTAAGGCATAAGGGAGTTTGGCAAGGTTGGATATTTTAATGCAAAGGGTGTAACAAACAAGGTAACTGAGTTGAGAACACAAATTAAAACCTGGAGCTATGGTGTAATTGCTATTACTGAGACATGGTTGCAAGAGGGCAGATTGGTAGCTCAATATTCCAGGACATAGGCTCTTCAAGTGAGAGAGGGAAGGAGGGTGGGTGTCATACTACTGATCAGGCAACCAATTACAGCAATAATGGGAGATAACATTTTAGGAGGCTCCTCAAATGAAGTAATTTGGGCTGAACTTAAAAAACCAAAAAAGGAGCAATCACATTGCTGGAAGTGCACTATCAGACCCCTAATAGTCCGAAAAAAATAGAAGGGCAGATGTGTCGGCAAATTTCAGGGAAATGTCAAAGAAATAGGGCATTTATTGGATTGGATTTCAACTTTCCCAAATCAACGGGTGGACATTGTGTGAAGGGTTTGGACTGAGCAGAATTCTTAAAATCTATCCATGAGATCTTTTTAAGCCAGTATGTAGAAGTCCCTACAAGAGAGGGGGAGATCCTGGACTTACTTTTAGGTAACAATGTCAGACAAGTGGTTGAAGCATCAATGGGGGAGCATAGTGCAGACCCCGATCACAACTCTGTTAGATTCAAGATTTATATAGAAATGGATAAAGGTAGGCCTGAAATTACAGTTCTGCACTGGAGGAAGACTGATTTCAATAAGAACAGGTATGATTTGACCAGAGTGGACTGGGACCAGATACGTTTAGGTAAATCTCGTAGGAATAAGGGAAAGTACAGGGGCAACATGATTGAACGAAGATAAAGGATAGAACCACAAATCTTGTGAATTCTGAATATCAAGGGATGCACAGGACTGGATAAAGAGAAAAAAGGAGAGGCTTATTGCAGATGCCAAAGTTTCAGATCAACAGAACATCCATAGGAGGGCAGGATGTGTAAGATTAGATTAGATTCCCTACAGTGCAGAAACAGGCCCTTTGGCCCAACAAGTCCACACCGACCCTCTGAAGAGTAACCCACCCAGACCCATTCACCTACTCCCTACTAATGCACCTATCACTACAAGCAATTTAGCATGACCAATTCACCTAACCCACACATCTTTGGACTGTGGGAGGAAACTGGAGCACCCAGAGGAAACCCACACAGACACAGGGAGAATGTGCAAACTCCACGCAGACAGTCGCCCGAGGCTGTAATCAAACCCTGGTCCCTGGTGCTGCGAGATAACAGTGCTAGCTACTGAGCCACTGTGCCGCCCAAAGAGAAAGAGGAAATTCTGGCATGGAAGAATAATGGCAGGTAAAATAAAGGTAAATCCTAAGTTATTTTACAAATGCATTAAGGATAAAGGATAACTCGGGAAAGAGTAGGGCCCATTATGGGCCACAGTGGTAGTCTCTGTGTGAGACCAGAAGAGGTAGGTAAGGTTCTAAATAAATAATTTGTGTCAGTATTCACCAATGAGAAGGACAGTGTGTGTACAGCAAAAGACAGAATGCCTGTGATATACGTGAAGAAGTCAGCACAGACAGAGAGGAAGTTCTGAGTGGTCTGGCAGGTTTAAAAGTTTGTAAACCTTCAGGGCCGGATAAAATGTAACCCAGTCTATTGATTAAGGTAGGGAAGGAAATTGCAGGGGTGTTGGCAATAATTTTCAATTCATCTCTGGACACAGAAGACATAGGGGAGGATTGTAGGACAGTCCATATGGTACTGGTATTGTAGAAGGGAACAAGAAATAAACCAGGAAACTACAGGCAAGTTAGTCTAACCTCAGTGGTGGACAATCGATTGGAAGCAATTCTGAAGGACAGAATTAAACTGCACTGGGAGTGGCAAGGATTAATTGAGAATAGTCAGCATCAATGTTGTCTCCTTGGACTTTAGAAGGCTTTTGATAAGGTCCCACATGGGAGACTATTGGGGAAGTTAAGAATCTATGGGATCTAAGGAAATTTGGCAAATTGGAGCTGGAATTGGCTGAATGAAAGGAAGCAGAGGGTAATAGACGAGGGGTTTTTTTTGACTGCAAGTCTTTTTCCAGTGGGGTGACACAGAAATCAATGTTGGGGTTGCTTGTAGTATATGTGAACAATTTAGACTTGAATGATCAGTAAGTTTGCAGATGGACAAAAAATGATGGATGGTAAATAATGAGGAGAATAATCTTAGATGAGAGGAAGATCGACTAATCAGTGGCAAATAGAATTCAATCTGAATAAGTTTGAGGCAATACAATTGGTCAGGTCAAACAAGACAAGGGAATACATAATGAACAGTAGGACTCTGGGAAACACCGATGATCATTTACGAGCACATTCACCATTCCCAAAAGATAGAGGGACGGATAGACAAAATGGTTCTGAAGGCATATGGGGTACTTGACTTCATTAGTTGAGGCATAAAGTTTAAGAGCAGGGGGGTTATTCTGAAACTGATCAAAAACATTGGTTAGGCTGCAACGAGAGCGTTGTGTGCATTATGAAATTCACATTATAGGAGGGACATGATTGCACTGGAGAGGGGGCAGACAATATTACCTGGGCTGGAGATTTTTAATGACAAGAAGAGGTTGGATAGACTGGAGTTGTTTTCCTTGGAGCAGAGGAGACTGAAGAGGAATATGATTGAGATGTATCAAATTAAAAGGAATGTAGGTAGGGTAAACAGAAGAAAACATTTCCCCTGGGTGGAGAGATCAATTATCGGGGGCATTGATTTAAGGTAAGTAGCAGGAGGCTTAGAAGGAATGTAAGGAGAAATGTTTTCATCTAGAGAATGTTACGAATCTGGAAGTTATTAGATTAGATTCCCTCCAGTATGGAAACAGGCCCTTCAGCCCGACAATTCCATACCAACCCTCTGAAGAGCAACCCACCCAGAACAACTCCCCCACCCCACATTTACCCCTGACTAATTCACCTAATGGGCAATTTGTCATGGCCAATTCACTTGGCTGGCACATCTTTGGATTGTGGGAAGAAACCAGAGCACCCAGCAGAAATCCATGCAGACATGGAGAGTACGTGCAAACTCCACACAGTCAGTCACCTGAGGCAAGAATTGAACCCGGATCCCTGGTGCTAACCACTGAGTCACTGTGTCACCCAAAGCCTGTATTACCTATATGGTGATAAAGGAAGAAACTCTCATAACATTTAAGAAGTATTTAGGTGTGCACTTGTGATGCAAAGGGGCCAGATGCTGGAAAATAAGATTAGGTGGTTGTCATTGACTGGCGCACATTTGATGGGCTGAAGGGCCTTTTAATATGCTGTAGACCTCTATGACTTTATGACAATGACTCTGAAGAGAATGAACCATCCAGTTCACGCCAATGGGTGCCTTCCCTTGCTTTGCAGTATAATTGGCTGTGACACATGTTGCCTTCAGGTCAAAACAAGACCAGGTGTGAACATTTGTAAACAGATTTATCTTTCACTGTATTAATATGCAGCTTGTACCTGATTAATATTGAAAGATCATGCAAGTCTGTACCACGTCCTTAGTGACAATGTTATGTATTATGAAGAGATCGTAAACCAGTCAAAGATACCCAACTTTGCCAACTTATGAGAATGATCAGGATGGTTCCTTGGATACTAGAACTATCTTCCAATACCTCTCTACGTTATAGAGCTTTATAAAACCATGAGGGACATGAATAGGATGAATAGCCAAGGTCTTTTTTCAAAGGTTGGGAGTGCAGAACTGGAGGGCATAGATTTAAGATGAGAGGGGAAAGATTTAAAAGGGACCTGAGGGGCAAAGGTTTCACTCAGAGGGTGATACATGTATGGAATGAGCTGCCAGAAGAAGTGGTGGAGGCTGGTACAGCTACAATGATTAAAAGGCATCTGCATGAGTATGTGAATAGGAAAAGTTTAGAGGAATAGGGGCCAAATGCTGCCAAGTGGGACGAGGTCATTTTATTATATCTGATCAATTTGACTGAAGATCTGTTTACATGTTACATATCTCTATGACTCTGACTCTATGCAGACCTGATGCCAAGATGGTATGATATCTGTCTGGTGGCAGAAATAGGGAGAACAGCTAGAGTCATGACCTATGTTGGCAACAACTACATAGGTTAAAAAAGGGATGGGGTCCTGCAAGCAAAAAAGAAGGACTAAGGAAAGAGATTTAAAAACAGGACTTCCAAGGTAGTAATTTTAAGGATTTTGTCAGGAGTAGGAGAATAAACAGAATGAGGCATGGTTAGAGATATGCTGTGGGAGGGACAAATTTAGTTCTTGAGACACTGGGACTCTTTCCAGGGAAGATAGGAGCTGTAAAAGGATGGCTGGCTGAACCCCAGCAGGGCTGGGTTTAATATTCTCACAGTGAAATATACTGGTCCAGAGAGAGAGGAATTAAACTAGAGTGACAGGGAGAAGGGAACCTGAATTGGGAGATAAGATTGAGAGAAACAAATGTGGAAATGAAAGATTGACAAGTAGAAATCAAAAGTGAAAGGCTGACTAAGACAAAGGAAGGGCTCACAGCAAATAGGGCTGGAGTACAGAAGAAGGCGTAAAAAAATTCAAGGACAAGTCTAAAGGTACGAGATCTTAATGCATGGAGTATTCACAGTAAGGTAGATGAATTATTACTAGAGATAATTCTGAACGGGCATGATATGATTCTGATTACAGAAACCAAGACTAAGAATTGAATATCTAAGTGTGTTCAATCTTTAGAAGGACAGGCAAAACAGAAAAGCAGGTAGAGTGGCAGTATTAGTGAAAAATGAAATAAGTGTATTTACATTAACACTGTGACAGATGGATTCCTGGAGAGTATACAAGATGGATTTTTATACCAATACGTTGAGGAACAAAATTGGGGGCAGGCTATTCTAGATTTAGTTTTGTGCAATGACAAGGGGTTAGTTAATAATCTTGTTGTGTAGTGTCCTTTAAGAAAAGGTGACCATAGAAATTTTAATGGAGATAGAATATGAAGCAGCCCAGTCGAACACTCAGACCTTAAATCTAAACAAAGGTACGAGGGGTGAATTTATTGTGATAGACTGGATTTTTAAAAAAATTCATTCACAGGATGAGGATGTCTTTGGCCAAGCCAACATTTACTGCCCATTCCTAAATTAACAGTCAACCACATTGCTGTGGACCTGGAGTCACACATAGGCTAGACCAAGTAAGAATGGCAGTTTCTCTCCCTAAAGGACATTAGCAAACTAGATGGGGTTTTTCTAACGATTGATTCATGGATTATTAGACTCTTAATTCCAGATTTTTATTGAATTCAAATTCCACCTTCTGCCATGATGGGATTCAAACCCAGGTTCCCTGAACTTTTACCTGAAAGTCTCTGGATTAACAGTCCAGTGATAATATCACTCGGCCATTGCTTCCCCACCAACTTCATTAAAAGGCATGACACTGGATAGGCAATGGTTATTTTTAAAAGAGTGCATGCATGTCTTGCAGCAGTTACATTCCTTTAAAGTGAAAGGACATACAGGAAAAGTGGCCTAATTGTGGTTAGTGAAACAAGTTAAGAATAGTATCAAAAGTAAAGTCAGATAGGGTGGCACAGTGGCTCGTACTGCTGCCTCACAGTGCCAGGGACCCGGGTTCAATTCCAGCCTTAGGCGACTGTCTGTGTAGAGTTTGCACATTCTCCCCGTGTCTGCGAGGGTTTCGTCTGGTTTCCTCTCACAGTCCAAAACTGTGTAGGTCAGGTCAATTGGCTATGCTAAATTGCCCAGAGTGTTAGGTGCATTAATCAAAGGGAAATAGGTCTGTCGGGGGGCTTACTCTTCGGAGGCTCGGTGTGGACTTGTTGGGCCAAAGGGCGTGTTTCCAGACTGTAGGGAATATAAACTCGAAAATAGCAAGCCTGAGGACAAGGAACAATTTAGAATTCAGCAAAGCAGGGCGAAGAGATTGATGGAAGAGAATAAGCTTCCAAGGATTATAAAGGCAGACTCTAAGAGTTTCTTTAGTTATTTAAAAAAAATTAGGGTAAGTGTAGACCCTTGATAATCTGCAGTGGGAAAATTGATAAAGAAAAAGAAAAAGTAAGCAATTATTTTTGTTCTGTCTTTAGAGGAGAAGACACAAAAACCTTCTCAGAAGTGTTAATGAAGCAAAAGTCTTTGAAAATTCTGTAGATTCTGACATAGTCCCAATAGATTGAAGGGTAGCAAATGTAAACTGTTTATAAAAGGAGAGAGGGAGCAAATCAGGAATTATAG
Source organism: Chiloscyllium punctatum (assembly GCF_047496795.1). Classification (NCBI taxonomy): domain Eukaryota; kingdom Metazoa; phylum Chordata; class Chondrichthyes; order Orectolobiformes; family Hemiscylliidae; genus Chiloscyllium; species Chiloscyllium punctatum. Next base: position 98,276,342 of record NC_092745.1, on the reverse strand, counting down.
ACCACTGAGCATAATATTGTAGTAGGGAACAGCTTGAGGACAGGACGACAGGGCACTTAAAGTACAAATGGTATTACACAAGGGAAGCATGGCATTATGAAAGGGAAATCATATTTAGCAAGCTTATTGGAGTTTTTTTTTAATACATAGCTAGAACAACAGATGATAAATAAACAGTGGATGTGTTGTATTTGGATTTTGGAAAAGCTTCTTTTGAGAGGAGCATTCAGAATGAGGTTAAAGGCAATTTTCCAGATGCATTGATTCTTGCAAATTAAACTTGAGCATCTCAAAATGTGCAAGTTGTCAGCAATGATGCAACAATAGGTCAATGTGGGCTGAATTGGAATCACTATGCACCTGGCTTCCAAGGGACCAGTGTGCGCATTATGCCCTTATCTATTATCTAAGTATGATGATGGTCTACACTGAACACAGTGAGGTGTTGAGATTTCAGGTGGTTTTAGGTTGGTAAGGTGTTGGTGCATTGCAGGCACTCCTTTCACATGACATTGGCAGTCACACAACCAGAACAGCACCTTCACCAACTTACTGAGACTGAATTTGGATGGATGATGGAGAAATATTCCTCATTCTCTGGTTGCAGCAAGTTTGGCTGTGTGAATAAGTGTTCTCAGGTCTCATCTGTGGGGTATGACATCATTAAGTGTTCTGAAAGAGTCATAGGCCCTGCCACTGGAAACATATTGGTCAGTGTGGACTGCACACCTCAGAAGGCATAAACAAATGCAGAAAGAGCAGGACAAATGCCAAGCCCAGGAGCAGCACCAGGCTGGGGTGGAGGACAAGGAGCCCCCAGCTCAGTTAGGACAGTGAGCCTGTGGAAAACTTTAGCACAGAAGGCTATGAAGATAAAATCACTTCAAATATTTAATAAAGAAATAGATAGATTTCTAGAAGCTAAAGGTATCAAGGGGAATGGGGGAGTGTAAAGTGTGTTTTTTTTAAATTTAGTACTTTTTAAAGATGGTGAACTGAAATGAGCAAGAACGATTGGAAACTCAGCTGTTTATAAAGATAGTTTTGAAAGTGAGACATTTGAGACCTATTGTGAACTTTGTTGGTGTAGTTGTAAATTTCAGTAATGTGCAGGCAAACAGAAGCCAAGGGTTATTTGCAAGTGGAATTATCTGGGCCTTAATCCACAGAAAAATAGAACATAAAACAATGCAGCGCAATACAGGTCCTTTGGCCCTCGCTGTTGCGCCGATCCAAGCCCACCTAACCTACACTAGCCCACTATCCTCCATATGCCTATCCAATGCCCGTTTAAATGCCCATAAAGAGGGAGAGTCCACCACTGCTACTGGCAGGGCATTCCATGAACTCACAACTCGCTGAGTAAAGAATCTACCCCTAACATCTGTTCCATACCTACCACCCCTTGATTTAAAGCTATGCCCCCTTGTAATAGCTGACTTCATATGTGGAAAAAGGTTCTCATGGTCAACCCTATCTAAACCCCTAATCATCTTGTACACCTGTATCAAGTCACCCCTAAACCTTCTTTTCTCCAATGAAAACATCCCCAAGTGCCTCAGCCTTTCCTCATACGATCTTCAAATGATCAGTAACAAAGGTCCCCTACCTGCCAACAACAAGGTGCTATGATTCTATGGATGCTATGATTGGTTGCCAGTTAGCTGATTGTCTGAGTGTGCAAGTTAGCGTGAAGTTAGTCAGACTTGAAAAGAAACAAGGACTGCAGTAGTCAAGAAAACTCTCACTTTCAATTCTCTAAGCCACATTTAAACCAGAAGGAAAACAAGTTATCTTTCTTTAAGCAGATGCTACAATTTGTGATTCTCAATGGGTAAATTAGAGATCTTTCATAAGTGAAACAGCCACTCTGTGCTTCTTGAAAACCAGTGGAAGCATTTAGAAGGAAAGTCAAGGATCAGCAAGAATTAAGCTGACATATTGTAAGCAAGGTTATCAACTTTGTCTGCTCAATTTTCCCTCCACCCAAGTGATTTCCCACCATTTATGTTTGTCTGTATGTGCGTGTGTGATAGGGAGTTTATAAGGTGTTTAGAGTTTTAATTTGTCAAGTTAACTTAATTTAGTTTAATTGTTTGTCTGTAGCTAGATTTTAATGACCTTTAATAAATAATGATTTTTTTTGTCAAGTACAGAAACCTAGTCCATGCTTTCTATCAACCTAGATTTGAAAGTCAGATAGTTTGGGAATTTTGCATATTTCTTTTGCAAAAAAAACCTAACTTTTTCACGATTTGAGGAATAGCAGGACTGGATTTTCAATGCACTCTCTGCTCCCCTAGCCAGTACAGGTACAACACTAGCATCTACCAGATCTGTTCTGCAAATCCAATCCAGACAATTACTGCTTCATCAGTCTACTCTCGATCATCAGTAAAGCAATGGAAGGTGTCATTATCAGTGCTAGCCAGTGGCACCTCCTCAACAAGGATCTGCTTCGTGAAGCCCAATTTTAGTCTGCTTTCATGGACTGCAGCAGTTCAAGAAGGCAGCTCACCACAACCATCTCAAAGATAGCTAGGAACGGACATCAAATTCTGGGCCAACCATTGATGCACAAATCCCGTGAGTGAATAAAAACTGTTGTGTTGTAGAGGGGGAATAAGCCCTTGAGGTAGAGACCATGATAGTGCTAAATGGGCCAAATGGCATGTTTCTGTTCTAGTTTTTAATATTTCTAACCAGGCAGTTAGGATTAGGATTCCCCCAGCTCACATCTGACAGCCTTAGAATGCTTCACAATGCTCTAACTTTTTTTAAAAAATCCTTTGGAGGATGTGTGCTCTACTTCTGCTGCCCCTTGTTTGGTCCAGTGTTCCTAAGGCTGCAGAGAGAGGCATAAATATTTGTTACAGTCACAATATGCCTTCCATTACAAGGTTTCATTCAGACCTGCTCATCGCTGGGCAGTTGGTATGAGCTGCTTGGAGGTTGTTTCACTGGATGGCTGGCTACATCCAATCTCTCCTTCAGCACAGTCGCATCCCCCCTTGCTCAATGGCCTGATCCTCCAAGTGGATGAGTAGACTTTTATCAGGCAAACATGCCTCTATACGCAGACATTTACACTTCATTGTGAATGTTCTTCGGCATTAATAGACATTAGAATGGCTATATGAATACCTCAACTGTACTGGTAACTAGAGAGAGAGAGAACTGTGCTTGGCTGTGTGCATTATTTATGAGTAGAATGTGGCATGAGGCAAGTTAAAAGTTAAGTGAAAGGTTATTCAGTGTGGTCAAAGAGTTGAGAGTTGATTAGGATCAATAAAGCTGTATGGGATATGCCCTAAATGTTCATGTGAGGTTGTCATCCTGATGCGAGAGTGTGGTACTGGAAAAGCACAGCATGTCAGGCTGCATTTGAGGAGCAGGAGACTTGATGTTTCAGGCAAAAGAATTCCTGGTGAAGTGCTTATGCCTGAAAAGTCTGCTCCTCAGATGCTGCCTGACATGCTGTACTTTTCCAGCACCACACTCTCGACTCTGATCTCCAGCATTTGCAGTCCTCACTTTCTCCAGATCATTCTGAAGCCACATTTCATGTTGGTGTCATGCAAGCTTTTGGTGAGAAATGATATAGTGTCTATAACCTCCAGGTGAAAGGTCGGTGATGTGTGAGCTGCTGTGTATTGTCACTCCTTTTATGTTTTAAATGTGAACTCTGGCAGATGGGAGAGAGACAGTATCCCTGAGCTACATGTGGTACAATATAGTAGAATGAAGTGATAGAAATTGTTTGCAGGCTTATATCTGCGGCTTATTTTGAGTACAATTTGGCTCAAGTTACTGTGAATTGACAGTTTCATTCAGAAGGACGAAGGGGCTATCTTGGTTGAAGAGGAATTGTTATAGGTGGCGTGGCACAGTGGCTCAGTGGTTAGCACTGCTGTCTCACAGCACCAAGGACCTGGGTTTTATTCCAACCTTGGGCGACTGTCTGTGTGGAGTTTGCACAATCTCTCCAGGTCTGCATTGGTTTCAGTCCAAAGATGTGCAGGTACTAGCAATGCTAAATTGCCCATAGTGTTCAGGGATGTGCAGGCTAGGTCGGTTAGCCATGAGAAATATAAAGTTACAGGGATAGGGTTGGGGGTGGGGTGGGTGGTGGCGGGGTTGGGAATAGGTGCATGTGGGTGCTCTTTGAAGGGTTGGTGTGGGCTCCATTGGTGTTGTAACCCCACACTGTGGGAAACAGTAATCTGGCAGCTAATTTCTCTGAATTGCCAATCAATAGGCAAATGGCGCACTTAGCACAAAGAAGCCCTTCAGATCAGGAAAAGAAGCAGCAACTCACTGCTTCAAGTAGTGGAGAAAGAGGACATTTCTACCTTGACTTGCCTTCTCAGCAACATTTTTTAAAACATTAAATTAAGATTGGTAGCATCAGCCAACTACTAGAAGTGGAGTCTCAAATTGTTTAATATACTGATGTCCATATGTATTGAATTAGGCATCGAAATACTCTGATTTACAAAGGTTTTATTGTAAATCTGTTGTATAATATGGACATCAGTTTCCATATTTTCCATTTGGACCCTTTCCTTGTCCAGTGGTCTCCCATGGCAAGGTGGCTAATACTCCTTGCAGGCTTTCCGGCCCACTTGCTCGGCTAGAGCTCTATGTCATAGTTAAAAAAGCAAGTCTCTTTTAAGCTCAAATGGATCAGCTCCAGACTTGATTCAGAGCAGGTCATGCTCATATCAGAACAGGCTAGACAATAACTCAACTCCTGTTTGAGTCACAGAGTCATGGAGTCACATAGCATGGAAACAGATACTTTGGTCCAACCAGTCCATGCTGAACATAATTCAAACTAAACAAGTTCCACCTGCCTGCACCAGGCCCATATTCCTCCAAACCTTTCCTGTTTATGTATCCTTCCAAATGTCTTTTAAAAGTTGTAATTGTATCCACATTGTACCTAGGAGATTCATTCCACACACAAACTACTCTCTGTGCAAAGAAATAGCCTCTTATGACTTTTTAAAATCTCTCTCCTCTCACGTTCAAAATGTGCCCCCTAGTCTTGAAATCCCCATCTTAGGGAATGGACAACTACCATCAACTCTATCTATACCTGTCATTATTTTATAAACTTCTATCAAGTCACCTCTCAATCTCCTACGCTTCAATGAAAAAGGTCCCAAACTATCCAGCCTTTCTTTATAATTCACACCTTCCATACCCGGCAACATCCTGGTAAATCTCTTCTGAACTCTCTCCAGCTTGATTAAATCCTTCCTGTAACTGGACAACCAGAACTGCACACAGTACTCCAGAAGAGGCCTCACCAGCGTCCTGTACAACCTCAACATGGCGTCCCAACTCCTATTCTCAAAGAACTGAGCAATGAAGGCAAGTGTGCCAAATGCCTTTTTAACCTACACCCCTAGGTCCTCTGTTCTGCAATATTACCCAAGGCCCTAATATTAATTGTATAAGCCCTATCCTTGTTTGCTGTACCAAAATACAATAGCTCGCATTTATCCATATTGAACTGCATCCGCCATTTTTCAGTCCATTGAACCATTTGACCAAGACCTTTTTGTAATCTTAGAAAACTTTCTTCACTGTCTACTCTGCCACCAATTTTGGTATCATCCACAAACTTTCTAACCACGCCTTCTATATTCTCATCCAAATTATTTATATAGATGACAAACAAAAAAGGACCAAGAATTGATCCCTTTTATTTTGAAAGTGTGACCACCAAAGCACCTGTTTGACTAATTAAACAAAGAACAAATTATAAGCACTACCCGCAAGGGGCAATTTAACAATAACCAAATACTTCAGCTCTTAGATAATTCCTATTAACCTGCTCTGAGATATTATTGCACACCTCTAGATCATAGAATCCCTACAATATGTAACAGGCCCTTTGGCCCAACACGTCCACACCAACCCTCCAAAGAGTAACCCACCCAGACCCTTTTCCCTACCCTATATTTACCCCTGACTAATGTACCTAATGTACGCATCCCTGAACACTATGGGCAATTTAGCTTGGCCAATTCACCCAAACTGCCCATCTTTGAATTGTGGGAGGAAACCCACACAGACACAGGGAGAATGTGCAAACTCCATACAGACAGTCACCTGAGGGTGGAATCAAACCCGGGTTCTTGGCGGTGCGAGGCAGCAGTGCTAATCACTGAGCCACTGTGCTACTGGGACTTGAACCAAGGCTGACCTAATGCCTCTTAGATATTTTAAATCAACCTGATGAACTATGTTACGACACACATCGGCAGCTGGTGGACCCAGGCCTTAAAATCCAATGAACATGACCTACTCTGAATCAACTCTGGAGCTGATCGATTTAGGCCTAAAAGGGAACTTGCACTTCTAACTATGACATAGAGAACCTCTGGCTGGGCAAATGTGTGGGCCTCAAAGTCTGGCTGAAGTATTAACCACTTCCCCAGTCTGCTGCTGGGAGGCCAATTCAAGTAAACTGGCCTCAGTGGTACAGGGAACCTTCAGGCTGACTAGAAAATTTCTGTTGGCCTCTGTTAATTGTCCCTAATTGGATACCTACTGCCTGTGGGACTCTGTTGTGGATTCCTGCCCTCAGAAAATTGTCTGGGGTGAAATGGTGCCAAGAAACCAGCATTTGTGCTTTGACATTGACTGTGCTTGGTTGACGTTGACGTTATATGAATAGACCTCAAATCAGTGTTCGATTGTTAGCTAAGAGAAGTGCTGGCCTTCATCTAACCTTCAATGACACAAAAGGTTTTGAAATAAAGAAAACTAAATTCCTAAACTAAATGGATTTCATGTGAATAGAGCTCTTTTTTTGTGGCAATCTGCTTGTGCATTCATGTTAAGTACACAAGAGTTGACAGGCGTAAATAAATGCAGGAGAAAAGGAAATCACAAATTGAATTGATGATATAATACCTGACATACACAGATTATTGTCTGTACATAATTTATATCCTGCACACAATCAAGCACTTTTTACCTCTTTCAGCCCAGCCCCTGTACAGAATGACAGCAACACAATACTTTGCTATGTAGTTAGTACTCATACTTATTTTAAACTGCAGTATTTTAAAGTTGGTCTATAATTGCACCTTTAACTTGTGAACATTCTGAAATATATAAATTGCATTAGAACTGAGAAGCCACAAACATCTAGTCGAGATAATTTGGCTATGAACTCGAAACCTGGATTTATCACGAATGCAAACAGCTAGCCTCAAGTAAAATTACCTAAGTAATGGTTTAAGGGATTTTATTAACTTGCAGATATTTGGCTCCCCTTTAGTTGGTTACTTTAGCAATGGCTTAAAGATTTTGTTAGTTTGTAATTAGATGCTATTTTAGCAATCCTGCGTTTTGAAAATTCTGAAGGTGTCATCTGCATCTGTGATGAAACATGAATTTTGTTTGATCTTCTTATTTTGAATTTAAATTTTATTTTAATATTCTCAATGGCCACATAAAACTAATTTTGACATCTCTTGAAAAGGATACAAGTGTTTAAAAAAAAAAGACTTATTCAATGAAATGTTAACTAATCAAATGAATGTAAGTGGTTGAAAGAATAAAGTATGAATAAAATGCAAGATAAATCAACTCAATATCAGAAACATGAAACATTTATTCAAAATAGGTGGTGTCTGTTCAGGAATATGAATCTGAGTCATGGCTATTTATTTATTTTAATCCATTCCTTGGATGTAGGTATTGCTCGATAGATCAGCATTTATTAGCTGTCCCAAATTCCTGCCAAGAAGGTGGTAGTGGTAGACAAGCAGGTGGCTGGAAAAGCACAGCAAGTCAGGTAGCATCAGCAGGTGGAGAAGTCAGCATTTCAGGGGTAACCCTTCTTCAGGACAGGCAACCCGAAACAGTACCACTTCAAAGTCTCCTCAAAGGATGCCCACTTTGAAGAAGCTCTCTGCCCAGTCCTGAATAAGGGTTACACCCAAAAAGTCGACTTCTCCACCTCCTGATGCTGCCTGACTTGCTGTGTTCTTCCAGCCTCCTGCTTGTCTACATTGGATTCCAGCACCTGCAATTGTTTTGTCTCTAGAGAAGGTGGTAGAGAGCTGCCATCTTGAACCACTGCAGTCCTTGGGTAGAGAAACTCATTGTGCTGTTTCCGTGCAGAAATATTGACCCAATAATACTGAAGGAAGGTGATATTGTTCCAAGTCAGGATGATGAGTAGCTTGGAGGGAAATTTGCAAGAGATGGTGTTCACATCTACTGCCCTTGGCCTTTGAAATGTTAGAGGTCACAGGTTTTCAAGGTATTGTCTAGGGATTCTGGGCAAGATACTGCAGTGCATCTTGTAAATGGCAAACACTGCTGCCAGTCTGTGTCAGTGGTGGAGAAGTGAATATTCAAGGTCAAGGATGGGATACCAATCAAGCAGGCTGCTTTGTCCCGGATAGTGTCAAGCTACCTGAGTGTCGTTACAGTTGTTCCTATTGGGTAAGTGTATGGTTTTCCATCACACTCCTAGCTTGTACCTTGTTGTTTGTTTGTGGATAGACATGGGAAGAAGATGAAATACTTGCATAATTCTACCTCCTATCTTCTCTTGTAGTCATGATGATATTTATAAGGCTGATCTGGATCAGATTTTGTTCAGTGGTAACAGTCAGGGTGTTAATAGTAAGGGATTTAGTGATGGCAATGCCATTGAATGTCTAGGGACAATAGTTACATTCTCTCTTGTTGAGGATGATCATTGTCTGGACCCTATGTAGCACAAATAGAGTCATAGAGTCTTAGAGGAGAAAGTGAGGACTGCAGATGCTGGAGATCAGAGCTGGAAATGTGTTGCTGGAAAAGTGCAGCAGGTCAGGCAGCATCCAAGGAACAGGAGAATCGACGTTTCGGGCATCAGCCCTTCTTCAGGGATGAGGAAGGGCTGATGCCCAAAACGTCGATTCTCCTGTTCCTTGGATGCTGCCTGACCTGCTGCACTTTTCCAGCAACACATTTTCAGCTCATAGAGTCTTAGAGTCATACAACTCAGAAACAAATCCTTCAGTCCAACCAGTCCATGCCAAACATAATCCCAAAATAAACATGTCCCTTCTGCCTACATGTTTGGCCCATTCTCCTCCAAACATTTCTTTTTCATGAACTTATCCAAATGTCTTTTCAATGTTGTAACTGTACCCATATCCACTACATCCTCTGGAAGTTCATTCCACACACAAACAACTCACTGAGTAAAAAAGATGATCCTCATGTCTTCTTAAGATCTTTCTCCTCTCACCTTAAAAATATAGCCCCTAGTTTTGAAATTCCCCAGCCTAGGGAAAATACACCTGCCATTCACTTTATCTATACACATTATAATTTTATAAACTTCTATAACGTCACCCCCTCAACTTCCTGCCTTCAAGTGAGAAAAGTCCCAAAAAATGTTAGTCAATTTTTGTCAGTTCAAACTAACTAATCAAAGAATGAAGGAATTTGAATAATACTAGAAACAGATTGTGTTAGCGATTAACAGTTGATTTGTAAGGCCAGATTTGAAATTTTGAGATAAGTTCACAAAACTGCACATGACAGGATTGCATATCAGGAATTCAGAAGAAAGTGGGCAATTCTTGCTGTAAGAGTTGAATACAATGAGTAAGCATTGAAATACATGAAAAACAGTTCCCTGGGACAGCTTCTAGGACTCAATATTGAGTTCCACAACTTCAGAGGATGACTCTAACTCCGTTTTTCTTGTATTCCCACCCTCTCCTGGCCATGTCTTGTTTGTGCCTTGTTGGCTTTGCTTTCAGCAGAGTGGACCCATTTTCTTGTTTTCACAGCACACATTTATATCTATTTTAAAAACACAAATCTTCTTTACCATCATTCTCACTGCCTTTGTTTTTTGCCTTGAGCACACTTAAAATCTGCTCCACTTGGCTCTCCTTCCCCTCTATCAACAACATTAAAAAAACACCATTTTGTAGATGTTTCAGTTCTGAAGAAGAGTCATATTCGACTTGAGTTTCTCCAGTACTTTCTGTTTTTAGTTTTTCGGAATCAACCAGCCTGAATTTTTCATTAATTTCTCACCCATTTTCAGGAAGCTTCTGAGAGAAATGGGCAAACCCAGGAAATACAACAGGGAGACAACTTGCCAGATTCTGCTGCCACTTCTGGCATTTCCTGGAAAGGAAGTTGTCTGCATAGTGCTCGTGTGTGTGGGATTTATGTGTTTGTGTATATTTTAAATCAATATGTTAATAAGAGAAGGACATCATTTAGCATTAGTAGTTTCTGGAAGGGTCAGGGTACCAATGGGTTTGTGGTGGCCACCAACACTGCCAAAGCACTGAAGGGAGCTTCTAAAAACAAAATCGCCAACTGTCTTGTATAGCAAACAATCTCTCTCAGTCTCTCCACCATTACCATTACCTCCATCCCCACTATTACTCTAGAACTAGATGATACTTGGCAGAGATAGAAGTAGATCAGAAATTTATTCTTGACAACAGCACCATTTTCAAGTATATATGGATGGGTCTTTTTTTTATATATGATTGAATTTATGTGGAAATGAACAATAAAATTGATAATTAAACAGTTTCAATAAAAACCTGTAGGTTGACAGACTTAAATGATTCTCCTTAAAAGATAAAAACATACACATTTATTGTACCAAACTGCAGTGTAAACTGGGACAGAGAGAAGGCCCCACATATACTTGGCCCCTCTATGCTCAAATAGTTCAACTTAATGGTCACCATTTATGATTCATACATGTATGTCTTAGTGGGCCAATGAGGGAATTGTCAACTGAGCCTCATCCTGTCCTTGCTATTGGCCCACACATGTGCTGTTCTAACCAGTTACATGATACAGAACTAGATTGAGAATCCTGGCTAAGGTTCCAATCCCAATTTTTGGCTATCAAGGAAAAAAGTTCAAATCTAATACCACCTCAGCTAAGATGAACTAAGTCTGAAAACTACTTACTTAGTCTGTATTCTGGGTCAGCTTTATCATACGACTTTCTCAATTTTCAACTGTGGTCTCAATTTTTCAAATTATTCCTCAGTTCAGGTATTCTACCTGTTTTTTATCTCTGCAATAGCTTTTGTGAGATATTCCGAAGCCATTTGAAAACCTACTAAAAGCACAAATATTATGCAATATTTTGTAAAGTTTGAAATATGCAGCAAGGTGTCAGAATTTGGTGGAAGAAGTCATGTTAGTGTCTTGATGCATCATTTCTAGACATTGCACTGAAGCACTTTGGAATTACGCAAGAGATGTAACATACTGTATTGCAGTATCGTTATGCTTATGGAAAACTAAGTCATATGAGCTGAATGGGCTCACTTAATCTGTACTTAACTTTGCACTATCCCTGAAGGTTCTGTGAAAGACCCAAGGTGCACTGGTAATCTTTCTTTGCGTCTTAGCTGTTGAATGACAATTACAGATTTCCTTTTAGCTTTTAGTGAAGAAATTGTCCTGGTTGTGTTTTTAAAGCTTTCAACATCTCACAGTTACATCAACCAAGAGATTTCACAGCACTAAATCTTTAGAAATAATCTGCCACACAGTAATCCAGCTAAATAATGATTAAATGAATGTCAGGGGCAGACATGGCAATCCCTACAGATACTGTAAAAGAACATATGGATCAGATTTTACTATTGTTTCTTGTCCTTGCAGTTAAACAGACCTAAGCTCACTTGTTTTGGGTGGGAGCTACAGGTGGGATATAAAAGAAATAGTGTAATCTCGTCATCATTCTTTTAAGCACAGAGTTACTTATGAAGCCTAAAGCATAGCAACAGGGAACATAGCAACAAAATTGTTATATTATCATATTAAGTGAGGATTATGTCAACAATCCATAACAGTATCTCATTACATTGGGATTTAACTACCTCTTTGCTGCATTCTCTGAAAATCTCAAACTGACTTTGGTTTGCTTAGTTTTCTGGTAATTTCATATTATTTAGAAAATTTGCATGAATTGGTTCCACCACATGTTAAGAGCATGTAGTTGTTATCGTTCGACCAGAACATAGGGCTGCTTTCTCATTACAGAGAAATAACTGGTGCTGGGTTAACTTGAGGGTCATCATGCCACAGGTGAGGGGAGAGGTTGAGAAGGAGAATATTTCAAGGTGACCTCAGCTAGTGCTGGAATTGAACTTGTGCAGTTGTCGGTGGGCTTGGATGGCTGGTTTGTAGTGTAAAGGCATATGACATTATGGGTTCAATTCCTGCAATATCTGAGGTCACCATGAAGGGCTCTCCATCCCAACGTTTCTCCTTGCCTGAAGTATTGAGACCCTTTGGTTAAATCACCACCAGCTACCTCTCGCTAATGAAAGGAGCCTTATGCTTAATAATTAGTAATGCTGGGTAAGTAGAATGTAAAATAGAGCTAAGAATAACAAATTGTGTTTTTATGACATCTTTTATATCGTAAAATATCCCAATATCAATGCATTTTTGAACAAATTTGACACCAGGCCATATAACTACCAGGAAAGATGAAAGCTTTCTCTAAGGTTGTCAATGGAGCATTTAAGGGATAAGAGCTGAAGGTGCAGCATTAAAACTTTGAGGAACACAGATATATTCATAGATGTTCATAGAATTGCTACAGTGTAGAAGCAGGCCATTCAGCCTATTGAGTCCACACTGACACACTGAAGAGCATACCAACCAAATCCACCCTTTCCCTCTCCCACTGCACTGCCCCCCCATCCTTGTAACCCATCTATGATATATTAGATGATTATTGGTAAATCAGGGATGCGATCATGAAAGGATTCAGAAGCAGGGTGAGAATTTGACAATCAATGCCTTGCTTAAATGGGAGCTAGTGGAACAAGCACAGATAAATGAGACTTGGCACAAGACAGACAATGATCAACAGAGCTTATAGAGTCATACAGTGACACTGCACGAAAAAAAAACCCTTTAGTCCAACTCATCCATGCCAACCTGATATCCTAAATTAATCTAGTGCCATTTGCCAACATTTGGCCTATATCCCTCTAAACCTTCCTATTCATATACCCATCCAAATGTCTTTCAAATGTTGCAATTGTACCCACCTCCATCACTTCCTCTGGCAGCAATTCAGTGCAGGCACCACCATCTGCGTGAAAACGTTGTCCCTTAGGACCCTTTTAAATCTTTCCCCTCTCATCTTAAATCTATGCCCTCTATTTTTGGACTCACCTACCCTGGGGAAAACACCTTGCCTATTTAGGCAAAAGTGAGGACTGCAGATGCTGGAAACCAGAGTTTAGATCAGAGTGGTGCTGGAAAAGCACAGCAGGTCAGGCAGCATCCGAGGATCAGGAAAATTGACATTTCAGGCAAAAGCCCTTCATCAGGAATAGAGGCAGGAAGCCTTCAAGGTGGACAGATAAATGGGTGGGGTGGGGCTGGGGAGAAGGTAGCAAAGAGCACAATAGATGAATGGGGGTGGGGATGGAGGTGATAGGTCAGAGAGGAGGGTGGGGGAAATTAGCACCTTGTCTATTTACCCTATCCATGCCCATCATGACTTTATACAGAAATGAGGAGACAATTCTTTAGCCAGAGTGTGGTGGGCCTGTGGAATTCATTGCCGCGGAGCGCAGTGGAGGTCAGGACATTGGGTGTCTTCAGGGCAGAAATTGATAAATTCTTGATCTCGCAAGGAATTAAGAGAAATGGGGAGAGTGTGGATAAGTGGAATTGAAACACCCATCAGCCTTGATTAAATGGTGGAGTGGATTCGATGGGCTGGATGGCCTTGCTTCCACTCCTATGTCTTATGGTCTTATGGTCTTATAAGGTCACCACTCAACCTCCAATGCTCCAGGGAAAATAGCCCCAATCTATTCAGCTTCTCCCTATACCTCAAACTCTCCAATCCTGGCAACAACCTCATAAATCTTTTCTGAATTCTTTTAAATTACTCTACGTCCTTCCCATAGGAGGAAGACAATAATTGCATGCAATATTCCAAAAATGGCCGAACCAATGTCCTATACAGTTGCAACATGACCTTCTGACTCCACTGCCCAATGCACTGACCAATAAAGGCAAACAGTTAAAACACCTTCTTCACTATCCTATCTACCTGTGACTCTACTTTCAAGGAACTATGAACCTGCACTCCAAGGTCTCTTTGTTCAGCAAGATTCCCCAGGACCTTACCATTAAGTTTAGAAGTCCTGCCTTGATTTGCCTTTCCCAAATTTACACCTCACATTTATCTAAATTAAACTCCTAAACCCATTGGCCCATGGTCATGATCCCATTGTACTCTGAGGTAACCTTCTTCTCTGTCCACTACACCTCCGATTTTGGTGTCATCTGCAAACTTACTAACCATATCCCTTATGTTCACATCCAAATCATTTATAGAAATGACAAAACGTAGTGGACTCAACACTGATCCTTGTGGCACACAGGCCTGCAGTCTGAAAAGCAACCCTCCACCAACACCATCTTCTACCTTCAAGCCAGCTCTATGTCCAAACAGTTATCCCTGTATTCATTGTGATCTAACCTTGCTAAGTTAAAAATCACACAACAACAGGCTATAATCCAACTAGATAATTTGGAAGCACTAGCTTTTGGAGTGCTGTTCCTTTAATCACAACCACCTGATGAAGCAGCAGTGCTCCAAAAGCTAGTGCTTCCAAATAAACCTATTGGACTATAACCTGGTGTAGTGTAATTTTTAACTTTGTCCACCCCAGTCCAACACTGGCATGTCCAAATCATAACATTGCTCACCAGTCTATCATGAGGAACTTTGTTGAAAGCCTTACTAGAGTCCATATAGATCACATCAACCACTCTACCCTCATCAATCCTCTTTGTTACTTCTTCTAAAAAACTCAATCAAGTTGGGAGACATGATTTCCCACACACAAAGCCATTTTGACTATCCTTAGTCTTATATTTATGAAGGATAAAATTTGAGAGACCAGGCAGGAGTTTGCTGGAATAGTCAGGTCTGAAGACAAGAAAGATATATGTTTAAAGGATCAGGAATTAGGTTCTTATATAATGTGAAGATCAGTAAGAATGAAGATACAAAGAACATACAGAATAAAAATATGAATAAGCAAGAAAATCCTACTCTTCTGATTCACTGGATAATTCTGGTTTGCACTATCTTGGTCACAATGAGTGCTCTGTCAAAGTTTGAGCTGAACTGAATTAACTTTGAATTATTAAAAAGTTGGCAAGTTGCAAGATTAAGCTGCTTAATTATGAGGTTTGGAATGGAGAAGGAAAAGCACTGGTTCAGGCAAAGTTTCATCCTGATGACATAATGTAAACAATTTAATTCCATTCATGTACTTGATACTTCACCTTCCCCTCTGAAGAGGTAGCCATAAATATTAACAACTGTGGACAGAGTCAAAGAGAGGCCTGAGCAACAAGAGCTATGATGGGAATTTTGACAGAATCAGGTGAGAAGTCTGGTGAGATCTGTCTCACCGTCAGTAACAAACCTTTCCATTGTTAATGCTTCTCACAAGCAGCGTCACAAGTTTCTCACTAGTCAATGGCAAGTAGGCAAAATAAGAGGGATTGTTGCCTGCTAAGCACTTTGTTGATGGCCCAGCTCACCTCATTAATATTCAGCTTTCTAATTTATCAAGCTCACCAAATAAGCTATATACTGAGAAAATGCAACATAGAAACTTGGGTGAGTACCTGGTGAATTCAGCTCACAGCTTGCAATGAATGATTCCCAACCATGGATTCAGACTCAGCTCATGGACTGGACTAGGCGACATCTCCAACCCCTTTACTGGCTGTTATTGTACTCATTCTCTCTGAGCCTACTGGATAATTACAGCATCTCTGCCTTCCGTAGGAAGCTTGCCATGGATGGCAGCAGACCTCAGTCAAGTCATGGATGGGAGTTTCCGGTCAGGAGATCCCCATTAATGTGAACCATTACAAGGCAGTCTTCTATCTCAGTCCAGAGGCTTCAAAATGATCACTCAGACACTCAGGATGGACAAAGTCGGGATGCTGTCTACATAAGGGCTGAGGAGCTGAATGTTGGCAGCCTACCACCTATCCTGGATCTTTCCAGTCTATTGTGAGGTGGTTTTCCTCATAGAATGTGAGAGAGGCAGATACTAACAGAGATGAAAGTATATGGTACAGCTTTTTTCTTGCTGCACACAAGAAGGTGAACCAAGTGAATGAGTGGGCAGCACAGAGGACATGCAGGGTTAGTGGTAACAGGGGTTGGGTGGGTGACAGCAATTGAGGAAAGATTTTGCAGGCAATACTGAAAGTGGCAGGACATGAACCTTGGTGTGAAGTGAATGCAGCAGCAATGATAGAGTTTGAGGTTTCAGACAGAAGGTCATGGCACTTACACTGGCAAATTGGAGAAGGCCATTGTCCTTCCTCCTACACCATTCCTTCAGACAGGGTGGCAACCTTGGATCAGATTGGCATGGTCTGGTGTCATGGCCTCTACTGTTGGTATTGGTAGAAGAGGAGGATTCGCCCCTCTGCACCACTCCATGCAGCAAGACCTCTCGGTCCCTGCTTGTAGAGTGGGACGCCAATTTCCCTTTGTCTGCCATGGCCAGAGCAAATGTCAAGAACCATGCAGGGCAGCTCCAGACTTTTTGCAGTACATTACAAGCTTTGGAAGATGGTATTGGTGCAAGGCATGCTGGTGATTTCCGAGATGTCACACATTGATTGGCAAGCTATTCTAGGAATGACCCAGGTTCGATTCCAGCCTTGGGTAACTGTCTGTGGGTGTTTGCAAGTTCTCCCTGTGTCTGTGAGGGCTTCTGCTGGGTGCTCTGGTTTCCTCCCACAGTCCAAAGTTGTGCTGGCTAGGTTAATCAGCCACGGGCAATGCAGGGTTAGGGGGTTAGGATGGTTATGGGTGGGATGCTCTTCAGAGGGTCAGTGTGGAATCGATGGGCCAAATGGCCTGCTTCCATACTGTAGGGATTCCATGAATTGTACACGGTAAGATGGGGCCAGAATCAGACATGAGGGATGGGATAGGCAGTTTTTACGGTGCGTTTGGTATAATAGGACTAGAAAACTGGCTAGAATCACAGCAGACATCCTTCCAAAAATCCCAACATCACTTGAAATTCACTAAACAGAGTTATGATTCAACCTATTACATACAACTTCCAGGCAACCGTCATTTGCAACTCTGATAAGTGGAAACACAAGAAAATGTTGTTAGAGAGGTTTTGAGAATAGTGATCTGGTTGGTTATGGTCAACAATGATTTGCAAATGGGAAATTATGTTTGAAAAATTTGTTGTAGCTTTTTTAAAGATATAATTTGCAAAGTTGATAAAGGAGCAACGATGGATGCACCAAAGCAGCCTGGTTGGAAAGTCAAAACATATAGGATAGGACATAATGAACACGTATGGATTAATGATTTGCGAACAGACAGAAAACAGAGAGTAGGAATAAATGCCACGTTCTCATGTTGAAAAGCTATGGGGTGCCACAAGGATGACTGCTTGCATCTCAACTATCCACAATATATAAACAATGTTTTGAAGAAGGGGACCAAATGTAATATTTCTGATGAGACAAAGCTAAATGGAAATGCATGTTGTAAGGAAGGTTTAAAGTGGCTTTGGAAGCATTTGGACAGGACTAGTGGATGGGCAAGCTCATGACAAATGGCATTTAATGGAAAAATCTGAAGTCATCCACTTTGATAGGAGAAATAGATATGCAGAGTATTTTTTAAATAGTACGAATTTAAAAATGTAGATGTATAAAGGGACCTGATTAGATTACCTACAGTGTGGAAACAGGCCTTTTGGCCCAACCAGTCCACACTGACCATCCAAGGAATAATCCACCTAGACCCATTTTCCTCTGACTAATGTACCTAACACCATGGGCAATTTAGCATGGCCAATTCACCTGACCTGCACATCTTTAGAGGGAGGAAACCGGAGCACCCAGAGGAAACCCATGCAGATAGGGGGAGAATGTGCAAACTCCACACAGACAGTTACCTGAAGCTGGAATTGAACCTGGGACCCTGGTGCTGTGAGGCAGCAGGGCTAACCACTGAGCCACCATGCCACCCATAGGGCCTAGGCGTTCTCGTCATAAAGTCACTAAAGGCTTACTTACAAGTGTAGCGAGCTATTAGGCTGGCTAGGTAAATGCCACACTTTATTGCAAGTTGCTATGAATACAGGAATAATGAAGTCCCGCTCCAATTGTATCGGAGCTTGTTTAGACTGCTCCTGGAGGATTGTGCACAGCATTGGTCTTCTTTCACAGGAAAGAGATGATCATCATAGAAGGAACGGAGCAAAGTTTCACTAGAATTGTCCCCAGGGTGGGGGAACCGTCCTAGTAAGCCAACTGGGACTGTATCCTGTAAGTTTCAAAGAAAGACAAATGAGTCCATTGAAACTTACAAACTACTTAAAGGGGTAGAGAAGGCAAATGCAAGTAAGATGTTTCCTCTGGTTGAAGAGTCTAGAACTAGGGAGCACCTTTTAAAATAAGGGAATCTGTTAAGTCCGAGATGAGGAGAACATTTTCTTACTCAGAGGGTTGTGAACCTTCAGAATTCTCTATCATGGAGGGTTGTGGATGGAGGTGATAGGTCAGAGAGGAGAGTGGCGGGGGGGGGGGGGGGTAGCAAAGAGTACAATAGGTGAATGGGGGTGGGGATGGTGGTGATAGGTCAGAGAGGAGGGTTACAGCCAGGGTAGACTAGTTTCATTCAAAAATTTATATTTAACTTTCTTTATGTTTCTTGATTGTGTCTTTAAGTACTCCCACCCTTTCTGACTAAAAACCTAGCAACCTTTTTAAAAGTCATTTCATCCCTTGTTCATGGGTACTTTACACATACCCACAATAGCTGATTCCCAACTTAGTGGCTATAGATGCATAATATTTGGTCAGTCTGTTCTGACAGCTAAGGATCCACTTCACCAAGGGATATCAGCACCTCCTCATGTAGGCTGTGCAGAAGGTATAAATGAAAACAAGGCAGCATTGCCCATGATGTTATACCTTCTTATTTCTTCCAGTTAAATCAATACCAGCACCTTATCTTTAAAGAGTGCATTTAATGTAATTAAACTCCCAACTAGCATTTTTAAACAGTGACCCACATCAGGAGACACATGAGATAACCAAAAACTTTCCGAAAGAGGTAGACTTTAAGGATTATCTTGAAGAAGAAAATCGAGAAAAATTTTGTGTAATGGAGAGATTTTCACAGCTGGTCCAGACACCTGAAAACAATGGTGAATTTGTGAATTTCCAAAAGGCCAACATTAGGGGGACATAGATATCTTGAAAGATTTTGAGACTGGAGGAAATTAAAATGAGGCACAAGTATGAGTGCTCTAAACAGTGTCCATGACCTTATGTTCACTTCATACCCCTACCTACCTCACCTTCCAACCTTTCCTGAGTGGAATATTAAAATCTGCCCCTGGTGCTGGAGCATGTCAATGCTAAAATTCATCACTAGTAGATATAACTTACCATGTGACCCCTCCAGAACATTGTACAACCTAGCTCAAGCTGAACAGCTTGGGGAGACTCTATGTCACTGAAAGACTCTTCACTTTTCCTCGTGCTGTCAGTCTAAGTTTTGTGAGTGCAGCAACAACATTCAGCCCATAAGTTCGATTGCAGTTTTAGTGTGAACTGTTGTACTTGTACGGAATATTTTCTGCTGAAAAGCTCTTTGTTTCAATTTGGCAATGTTGTGTGATGGTGAAGCACATGGAAATCCTGGATCCTTCCCAATCTAGGTGAGATCCTGGTTAACTTTGATCACTGTGGGCCTGCCGCATTCTTTGATGTTGTTCCACTTCTCAGGGGTTATGAAAATTAATTACTTAATACTCATACACCTGTGGGAGACAAACTGGAGGCTTATGGAAAGTGACAGCTTTCAAAAAAAAGAAGTTACCAATGTCTCAGTTTTCATTGCAGCACAAAGAGAAGTCACCCAGTGTCTGAACCATAGGATCATTACAACAAAGCATCATTAGATCATGTAAAGACACATGAAAGACGGGCAGTAAAGATATAAGGGCATCCGAACATTTCTATGAAAGATTGAATGCTTTGATTTATGAATCCAATTTGGCATGTTTACATGGTACCAACCTTTCTTTAGAGTTCTCTGGGATACTCAGTGATTGAGCCAGCAGCTCTTGGCCAGGTAATAGTTATTTGATTAGCCATTGATGGCAAAGTGTGGCTCTGGGTTCCACCTTTCCTGCTAAAATAGGACTGTCTCCTGCATTCGACTCAAACCCAGGCTTCTGCCAACTCAAAAAGGTACCAAGCTAGCATGGGAACGAGACAGGTAATTCCATTTCATAAAGCCCCATAAACCCTGGTAATTATAGACCAGTGAGCCTTACTTCGGTTGTGGGTAAAGGGTTAGAAAAGGTTATAAGAAATAGGATTTATAATCATCTCGCTAAGCATAAGTTGATTAGGGATAGTCAACACGGTTTCGTGAAGGGTAGGTCATGCCTCACAAACCTTAGAGTTCTTTGTAAGGTGACCAAGCAGGTGGATGAGGGTAAAGCCATTGATGTGGTATATATGGGTTTCAGTAAGGTGTTTGATAAAGTTCCACATGGTAGGCTACTGTACAAATTACACAGGCATGGAATGGAGAGTGATTTAGTGGTTTGGATCAGAAATTGGCTAGCTGAAAGAAGACAGAGGGTGGTGGTTGATCGGAAATGTTCATCCTGGAATTCAGTTGCTAGTGGTGTACTGCAAGGATCTGTTTAGGATCCACTGCTGTTTGCCATTTTTACAAACAACCTGGATGAGGGCATAGAAGGATGAGTTAGTAAATTTGTGGATGACACTAATGTCTGTACAGTTGTAGATAGTACAGAAGGATGTTATAGGTTACAGAGGGACATAGATAAGCTGCAGAGCTGAGTTGAGAGGTTGCAAATGGATTTCAATGCAGGAAAGTGTGAGGTGATTCACTTTGGAAGGAGTAACAGGAATGCAGAGTACTGGGCAAATGGTAAGATTCTTGACAGTGTAGATGAGCAAAGAGATCTCAGTGTCCATGTACATAGATCTCTCATAATTGCCACCCAGGTTGATTGGGCTTTTAAGAAGGCAGACTGTGTGTTAGCTTTTATTAGTAGAGGGATTGAGTTTCTAAACCACGAGGTCATGCTGTAGCTGTACAAAACTCTGGTATGGTTGCATTTGGAGTATTATGTGCAGTTCTGGTCACCACATTATAGGAAGGATGTGGAAGCTTTGGGAAGGGTTCAGTGGAGATTTACTAGGATGTTGCCTGGTATGAAGGGAAGTTCTTACAAGGAAAGGTTGAGGGACCTGAGGCTGTTTTCATTAAAGCAAAGAAGGTTGAGAGGTGACTGAATTGAAACATGTAAGATAATCAGAAGGTTAGATTGGGTGAACAGTGATGGGACTTTTTCCTAGGACGGTGATTGATAGCCTGAGGGGGCATAGCTTTAAATTGAGGTGTGATAGATATAGGATAGTTGTCAGAGGTAATTTCTTTACTCAGAGAGTAGTAGGGGCATGGAACACACTGTCTGCAACAGTTGTAGGCTCACTAACTTTACGGACATTTAAATAGTCATTGGATAGGCATATGGACAAGAATGGTTAGGCTTCAGATTGGTTTCACAGGGCAGTGCAACATTGAGGGCCGAAGGGCCTGTACTGTGCTGTAATGGTCTATGTTCTATGTTTGTTGGATAGCAACATATACATACTGCTGCATGAGACTGGTGCAAGAAAGTATGGTGAATAAGTTCAGTTTTTCCAAAGGACAACAGTGCATCTTGTCTATCAGGAGATTATGGAGGTTAATAGTCTGGGCAGTACTTGTGCTTTTTGCCTTCTCTGGGATCTTGGGAACCTAAGCTCTTAAGAAATATGTGAACTCAGATGTTTCCTTTCTAGAACGAAAAGAATGAAAAATGTTCCACCTTGCTTGATGCATCTGTTGCTGTTTGAAGGATGCTGAATGATTACAAAGCTCCTAGTGATAGTTTACAAAGATATGCTGGGATCATGTTTAATGTACACCCATGTGACAAATTGCATCCTTTCAGAGAGTCAGACTCCAATACAAAAAAAGGAGAAAGTGAGAAATGTAGCTGGTGGAGATCAGAGTCGGAGACAGTGGTGCTGGAAACTCACAGCGGATCAGGCAGCATCCAAGGAGCAGGAGAATCGCTGGTTTGGGCATAAGCCCTTCATCAGGAATGAGGCTTGTGGGCCAAGGGGCTGAGAGATAAATGGGAGATGGGGTGGGGCTGGGGAGGGAGCAGGTAGCTGGAAATGCCATAGGTGGATGAAGGTGTGGGTGAAAGTGACAGGTCAGAGCGAAGGGTGGAGCAGATAGTTGGGAAGGAAGATAGACAGGTAGGACAGTTCAAGATGGCGGTGCTGAGTTGGAAGGTTGGAACTGGGTTGATGTGTGGGTAGGAGAAATGAGGAAACTGGTGAAATCCACATGGAACCCTCCAACCATAAGGGATCAAAGTCAGAAGATGAGACGTTCTTCCTCCAGGTGTCTGGTGGTTAGGGTTTGGCGATGGAGGAGGCCCAAGACCTGCATGTCCTTGGCAGAGTGGGAGGGGGAGTTGAAGTGTTCAGCCACAGGGCGGTGGAGTAGTTTAGTGCGGGTGTCCTAGAGATATTCTCTGAATCGATCTGTAACTTGCAGGCACCCCCACTAAACAACTCCTTATCTTCTGCCTTTGGACCCTCCAACCACATGAAATCAATATGGATTTCGCCAGTTTCCTCGCTTCCCCTCCACCCAGCTTATCCCAGTTCCAACCTTCCAACTTGGCACTGCCATCTTGAACTGTCCTACCTGTCCATCTCCCTTCCCACCTATCCACTCCACCCTCCGCTCCGACCTATCACTTTCACCCCCACCTACACCCACCTATCGCATTCCCAGCTACCCCGCTACGTTCCCCCTCAAGCCCCACCCCACCTCCCGTTCATCTCTCAGCCCCCTTAGCCCACAAGCCTAATTTCTGATGAAGGGCTTATGCCTGAAACATCGATTCTCCTGCTTCTTGAATGATGCCTGACTGGCTGTGCTTTTCCAGCGCCACATGCTTTGACTCCAAAACTAAAATGGCATGGAACTGTCAAACTTGTTTGTGAGTCAAAATGTGCCAAGCAGGGGGATGATGTACTGTGTAAAACAGAAAATGCATGTCCGGGAGTGAAAATAAGTATAAACAAAGTACGTGAAATACATTTACAACTGTTTTCCGATTGCCTGTGGGAGCTATTCTCCTATCTTCATGGATAGAAGCACCATTGGTCTGACCTAAGAAATCCTAGCTACAGGCAAAACAGGATTGTAGGGTTTGAATATAAACGTTTATAATTTTTCAAAAAACACGTTCAAACAGAGATGAAAGTGAATACAGTTAAAGTAACACAAAAAGGTAATAAATTATCTATGAAAATAACATGTTTATTATGTATTAAAAAGTCTTAGAGCTGGAATTCAAATTTTTACTGCGGCTTGTTATGGCTGGGGGTTTGTAAAGTACTGCACAAGCCATGAACTTTCCACACAGCTCCCACACAGCTTCCCACGTAGTCCTGTGGACTACAGGGCAGGCACTGAAATCAACTGCTCTCCTGCCATATTTTAATAACTAATTAAGGATCCATTGAACTTGTTCCTGGCTGAAGTGAGCCAAACATCACCCTGACCACCCAATCATATTGTCAGTGTGGACAGATAGATTGGTGTGGCAGCCTGTTTTTAAAAGGGTAGGAAGGAAACGAGGGTACTGCCTTTGAGAAGGACTGGTGCTTTTCAGAACTGGAGGTCTGTAACCAGCGGTGTGCTACAAGGGTTGGTTCTGGGTCCACTGCTTTTCATCATTTATATAAACGGTTTGGATGTGAACCTAAGAGTTAGCAGGGTTGTTGGAATTGCCAATCTGATTGACTGGCAGTTCTAGAGGTTGGAAATTGCTCCATGTTGAGGGGTGGAAGTCTCTCTCTGCATGAACAAATCCATCTGCAGCATATTATTGGCTAGTACAGAGTCTTTCAGCTGGCCACTGACTTTAATTCTGTTGATATTTTCCTTTAATTCTGTTCCTAAAGCTTAAACCAGTCACATCCTTCAACAAAATTTTGAGTAGTAATGCCAGTACAACTTCCCACCGGAGCAAGTCGCACATATGCTGTTGGATTCTATTTCCAATCATCTGTGATCAAAATGTGCTGCATTCTGCAGCCTCAAACATTTGTGAGTTCTACCAGACACAGTTACTGCTCGAAACAGGAATACCTTTATTTGCCTTTTTCGAAATTACCCATGTCACATATTGAACATGACTTCCAGATTTAAGTATGTCAAGGCCACTAGCCCTCATGTTAGTGAATGTTATTGGTCTTTGAGTGGTCTTGATTAGACATCTAATAGCATTGATACTGCAGTACATTTTTCAGGGGCTAGAAAACCACCAGTTTACAGGCCATAAGAACTAACAGCTCCAAATTAGATGCCATGCTGAAAACAGGTAAAGTCAGAAGTCCAACAACACCAGGTTAAAGCCCAACAGGTTTTCATAAGCTTTCGTGGCATTGCCTCTTTGTCAGGTGAAGAAGCTTGTGATTTCAACTCAACCTGATTTCAACTCAACCTGCTGGACTATAACCTGGTGTTATGTGACTTCTGACTTTGTTTTCCCCAGTCCAACACCGGCACTTCCACATCATGGAAAACAGGTAATAATTTTTCCTCTTTATGGGTTATATGCAAGTTAAATCGATAGACAATCTACCAAGTTGCTGCTGTGCTGTGCAACCTTCTTATTACTCCCTCAACAGAATTAAAGTCAGTGGCCAGCTGAAAGACTCTGTACTAGCCAATAATATGCTGCAGATGGATTTGTTCATGCAGAGAGAGACTTCCACCCCTCAACATGGAGCAATTTCCAACCTCTAGAACTGCCAGTCAATCAGATTGGCAATTCCAACAACCCTGCTAACTCTTAGGTTCACATCCAAACCGTTTATATAAATGATGAAAAGCAGTGGACCCAGAACCAACTCTTGTAGCACACCACTATTGGGTTTTTGTTCTTGTTATCATCTTTGTTTCATCAAATTTTAATAATCCTTCAGAACCACGCAGGTGGCATTTAATTAAAACAAGAAATAATTTGCTGAAATAGTTAAATTATTGAAAGATCCACCAACTGTAATATAGTGTATTTCAGCAATGTATATATAAGAATAGAGAGAAGGTCCAATGTAATCTTCTTTGCTGTCCACTACACCACCAATTTTGCTGTTATCTGCAAACTTACTAACCATATCTCTTATGTTCATGTCCAAATCATTTATATATGATTTTATATGATTCTCTTCAATAGGAAAAAGAACAATGATTTTTTTGAATGTTAAAAGACTTGAAGATGTTTTCATGCTGGGGGACCCAGGTGCCCCTATATCTGAAGCGAACATGTCGATACAGAAAGTGAACATATTGATACAGCAACAAATACACAGGACATTAATGAGGCTGAACCTGAATTGTTGTCTCTTTACGAAGGAATAAGGGTCTCATGAGATTAAAAGCAAGGATTCTAATGCTAAAGTGATCACCACTTTCTTGCAGTTAACATGCTTCAGTCAGGCAGGAATTTCAGTGTCTTTCTTTTCCAAGTTCCAATTCAAATAATATGGAAATCCAATGATAAAGATTCATCATGGTCATGCCTGCTTTAGGTATGTAGTGATTGGAATGAGGACCATCATGTGGATTCTATTGAATATGAGATGATTAGGATTGTGAACCTAGGCCAACCAGGAAACCCTGGCTGATATAAACAGAAGTCTCAGAGTCTCCTCACTCCAGGGACTGACACTGAGTCAGAGTCCATCTACTGTGCTCGACCAAATAAAGGGTAACTTGGTGATGGGTTACTGGTCTCTGCGCAATTATAGAGTCATAGAATAATACAACATGGAACCAGACCCTTCAGTCTAACTCGTCTATGCCGACCAGATATCCCAACCCAATCTAGTCCCACCTGTCAGCAGCCAGCCTGTATCCCTCCAAACCCT
The DNA here is from genome assembly GCF_047496795.1 of Chiloscyllium punctatum. NCBI lineage: Eukaryota > Metazoa > Chordata > Chondrichthyes > Orectolobiformes > Hemiscylliidae > Chiloscyllium > Chiloscyllium punctatum. Next base: position 98,250,218 of record NC_092745.1, on the reverse strand, counting down.
TCCTATTCATGTACCCATCCAGATGCCTTTTAAATGTTGCAATTGTACCAGCCTCCACCACTTCCTCTGGCAGCTCATTCCATACACGTACCACCCTCTGTGTGAAAATGTTGCTCCTTAGGTCTCTTTTATATCTTTCCTGTCTCACCCTAAACCTATGTCCTCTAGTTCTGGACTCCCCCACCCCAGGGAAAAGACTTTGTCTATTTATCCTAACCATGCCCCTCATGATTTTATAAACCTCAAAAAGTGATCCCTCAGCCTCCAATGCTCCAGGGAAAACAGCCCCAGCCTATTCAACCTCTCCCTATAGCTCAAATCTTCCAACTCTGGCAACATCCTGGTAAATCTTTTCTGAACCCTTTCAAGTTTCACAACATCCTTCCAATAGGAAGGAGACCAGAATTGCATGCAATATTCGAAAAGTGGCCTGACCAACGTCCTGTACAGCTGCAACATGACCGCTCAACTCCTGTACTCAATACTCTGACCAATGAAGGAAAGCATACCAAACACCTTCTTCACTATCCTATCTAAATGCGATTCTACTTTCAAGGAGCTATGAACCCGTACTCCATGATCTCTTTGTTCAGCAACACTCCCTAGGACCTTACCATTAAGTGTATAAGTCCTGCTAAGATTTGTTTTCCCAAAATGCAGCACCTCGCATTTATCTAAATTGAACTCCATCTGCCACTTCTCAGCCCATTGGCCCGTCTGATCAAGATCCTGTTGTAATCTGAGGTAACCTTCTTTGATGTCCACTACACCTCCAATTTTGGTGTCATCTGCAAATTTACAAACTGTACCTGTTATTCTCACATCCAAATCATTGATATAAATGACGCAAAGTAGAGGAACCAGCACTGATCTTTGTGGCATTCCACTGGTCACAGGCGGCCAGTCTGGAAAACAACTCTCCACCACTACCCTCTGTCTTCTACCTTTGAGTCAGTTCTGTATACAAATGGCTAGTTTTCCCTGTATTCCATGAGATCTAACCTTGCTAACCAGTCTCCCACGAGGAACCTTGTGGAATGCCTTACTGAAGTCCATATAAATCATGTCCACAGCTTTGCCCTCATCAATCCTCTTTGTTACTTCTTCAAAAAACTCTATCAAGTTTGTGAGACATGAATTTCCATGCACAAACCATGTTGACTATCACTAATCAGTCCTTGCCTTTCCAAATACATGTACATCCTGTCCCTCAGGACTCCCTCCAACAACTTGCCCGCCATCAACGTCAACCTCATTGGTCTATAGTTCCCTGGCTTGTCCTTACCACCTTTCTTAATTAGTTTAAGGCAGACAATTCATTGACCACTAAAGCCTACAGATTGAAATTAGAAATGACCAGAATAAATTGGGTTTTCAGCTAATTTTAACTAAGTCCAGTTCCTACCACCAAGTCAATTTTAAACTGATTCCTATTACTCGTGGTGCAGAAAAGAATTTTAGCCAGAGGTTTTATGACTATCTTGTGGTAACATGTTACATAATGTTTTTACACGTCCTCATTGAATAGAAACACACTTGCTTTCATTTTTACTGGTGGATATAAGCTTTGAACGTCTTCTTGTACCTTTAGATAGTTCGCAAAATTGGTAATTTCCTTAAGAAATGTTTGTATGTACCATTCAAAGATATAATGAGCTGAAAATATGAATATAAAGAAATTCAGTACATGATGGAACTTAGTTACACAGCCAGAACATAGAACGACTGTTTTTAGCTTGCATATTCATAAACAATATTCCATAATCCTAGCTCTGAGGGTTCCAAAAATGTTGCAACATCAATGCGATCAGTGAAAATAATTAGTTCCTAATGCTGCAGGTGATATAGGAACACACCCACTAGTATTATATTTGGCATATTCCCTCAATTCTATTATGCTTTCATATTCATCAATCCATCAAGCGTACTATGACTAACACGTCTGTCAGTTAAGTTTAGTGAAAACATCAGCTATCTTTGATGACTGAATCTTGTCCTTCTGGCTCATAAGATTCAGAACTAGGGCCAATATCAGCAAATAAATAAGCCATGTTTTTACAGTCTTAACAGCAAAAGAATACCTCTTCTCTTATTCACATAAACTGTGTGCTATGAAAATAAAGACTCCAAGTTAATTTTTCCAATGTGCACAGTTATTGCAGTGTTTCTCAAGTGTATATTTCAGTGGCTATGTACAATGACACCTATACAACACTACACAAAATGTTTCAGAACACAAACAGCCACAGCCAACACCTTTTAAAAAAATTCATCCATGGCATGTGGATGTACCAACAAGGATAGCATTTATTGCCCATCCATCAGAATATGATGGTGAACTGTCTTCTTGATCGACTGCAGTCCATTTGGTCTGGGTACACCCACAATGTTGATAGGGAGGGAATTCCAGGAATTCCACTTGACAATAGTAAAGGAGTAACTATATATTTTCAAGTCAGGAACATGTGATTTGAAAGTAAACTTGCAGATGATCCTATTTTCATGCACCTGACATCCTTATTTTCAAGTTTTGCAGAGTCAAGCATTTGAAAGGTATGTTTGGAGAAAGCATGCTGAGTTCCTGCAGTATATTTTGTAGATGGTACACACTGGAGCCATGATGTGCTGGTGATGAAAAAATGAATGCTATAAGCTGGTAAAACAAATAGCAAATAAGTGTGCTGCTTCCTGGATAGTGCCCAGCCTCTTGAGTGTTGTTGGAAACAGATTATCCAGATTTGTGGGGAGTATCCCAATTTTCTATTCCATTTCTGTTTCTTCTTTCGATTGTAGATGGCAACTGGGTTTTTGGGGTCAGAAGGTCAGTTATCCATTGTAGATCATCTCCTCTACTACCTTTGCTTGTAGTCATGGTATTTTATGTGGTTAGTCCAATTAAGTATTTGGTCAATGGTGATGCTCAGGATGTTGATGGTAGAGTATTCAACAATTCAATTATTGTTGAATGTCAAGGGGAAGTGATTTGATTCTCTCATGTTGAAAATGATCTTTGCCTGGCACTTGTCTGGTACAAATGTTAATTGGTCTTTAACAGCTCAAGCCTGAATATTGTTCGCATTTTGTTGACTGTGTTATGGACTGCCTCATTACTTGAGGTGTTGTGTCAGGAGCTAGAAATTATGTATTGCCCAGCAAACATTCTCATTTCTGATTTTATGATGGAGAAAGGTGATTAAGGAAAAACTGCTGAAGATGGTCAGGTCTAGGATGTTGCCGTCAGCCATTCCAGCAGAAATATTTGGGTCTGAGATGATTAGCTTCCAACAACTGCAAATTTCTTCCTTTGTATTAAGTATTTTTCCAGTCAGTGGACAATTTTTTCCATTGACTTCAATTTTATTAGGGTTGATTGATGCAACACTCAATCAATTGTTATGTTGGTGTCAAGTGCAGTCACTCCCTTTAAATCTAGAATTCAGTCATTTTCCATTTTTTTTATCAAGACTGCAATGATGTCTGGAGTTAACATGTCCTGACAGAATCCAAACTAAACTTCAGTGAGCACATTGCTGATAAGTGCAAGTACAGGTTGTACCTTGGTAATCCAGCAAACTTGGACCGGATCTTTGCCAGGTCAAAGCAGATCCCCCTATCCGGGTCAGCACAGGAGTTTCTAAACATGTTAAAAGAGCACTATTTAACATAACATGGGATGATAAGCAGTTATTTTAGAGAATATAGACGATCCCTTTAATTCAGAGTCAGCAAGCATTGCTGACTTTTTGGAAAAGTGGAATTCACCTAGATTCTTGCTAGCTGAATATGTCAGATCACAAAGATTACAGGACAAGAGAGTGCTGGATTACAGAGGAACAGCCTGTACCATGTGAAAGCAGTGTGAATGACACTTCCCATCACTTTGTTGATGCTTGAGAGTAGAATGATGTGATGGTAATTAGTCAAATTGGATTTATCTTACTTCTTGTGGACGGACATACTGAAAGTTGTATATAAGAGGAATATTTAATTATATTCATATAAAAGATTGAAGATTCACATGTGCTCCTGTGTATAAGAGCAGGCTAGAACAATGGCAGTTGGGTTTGGAGATATATGTTTGGAATATCTGGGTCTTGTAAATGAAACTTTATAAGTATAATGATCAAACTCCAGTTCTATCCTTCATCACCTAGCTATTTTAAATAGAACACATGACTGAATAATTTTTCAGTTTGTCAAGTAGATAGTAATGCTGTAGATACAAGCATGTTGCTAGCTATATGTTGACACGGAATTGAGCAAGTTTTTAAAAAACAAACTTACATCACCTTCTGTACAATTTAAAGATAAAAACAATTTAAGATAAGAAAAAAACACAATTACTTCAGAAGCAATGGACTTTACTGTTTATTTCTCTGTCAATTATTAGGCAAAAAAAAATTTCTATTGGTGAGTCAAAATGCAAAGAGAAAGTTAATTTGAGTTTCAGAACAGAAAAAAATGAACACTGTGGCCACTCACTCAAACAAATTCTGTTTGTAACAAATCTAAATCTAGTGCACTGTACAGATTCAAAAATTTCTCAAAATAAACCAACACTGCTGCTCTACTATATAAATGGTTTTATCACAAAATAGACACAATTTTCATTTTTGTTCCATATAAGCAGGGACCATGGTAATGAAACCACTCCCTCTGAAGCTCAATTCTCAGATCATTGCTCATGACCTTGCTGAAACGTGCACAAGCAAGTTCCCAACTTTATTTATGTTCTAAAACTTTCTAAAGATGTAATAATGGTAATGACACATGGGAAAGAATGCATGCAAATTCCAGAAGTGCACAATATTTTAAAAAATGACAAGTAAGACCATAAGACCAAAAGACACCCCCCTCCCATTTATCGCTCCACCCCGGAGGCTCCTTGCCTCATTCCTGATGAAGGGCTTTTGCCCGAAACATCGATTTTCCTGCTCCTCGGATGCTGCCTGACCTGCTGTGCTTTTCCAACACCACTCTAATCTTGACTCTATTCCTCAATCCATGCCAGTAGCTCACCTTGAACACCATGGGCCTTCACCTTACTCAGCAGCCTCTGGTGAGGCACCTTATCAAAGGCCTTTTGGAAGTTTAGGTAGATAATATCCCTGGTCTAACCTACTTATTGCTTCTTCAAAGAATTCTAACAAGTTTGTCAGGCACGACCTGCCCTTACTAAATCCATGCTGACTTGTTCTAATCCGACCCTGCACTTCCAGGAATTTAGAAATCTCATCCTTAACGATGGATTCTAGAATTTTATCTACAACCCAGGTTAGGCTAATCTGTCTATAATTTACCATCTTATGTCTTGATCCTTTCTGGAACAAGAGGGTTACAACAGTGATTTTCCAACCATCTGGGACTTTCCCTGACTCCAGTGATTTTTGAAAGATTACAATCAATGGCTCTGCTATTTCTTCTGCCACCTCCCTCAGAATTCCAGGATGTAGCCTAACGAGGCCAGGAGATTTATCAATTTTTAGACCTTTTAGATTTTCCAGCACTTTCTCTTTTGTAATGGCTACTATACTCAAATCTGCCCCTTGACTCTCCTTAATTGTTAGAATATTACTCATGTCTTCCACTGTGAAGACTGATCCAAAGTATTTATTAAGTTCATCAGCTATTTCCTTATCTCCCATCATTAGCCTTCCAGCACCAATGTCTACTTTTGCCTCTCATTTGTTTCTTATGTGTGGAAAGAAACTTTTACTATCATTTCTAATATTACTGTTTTAATATATATTTGATCCTCTTCTTCCTTATTTCTCTCTTTGTTATCCTCTGTTTGTTATTGTAACCTTCCCAATCTTCTGATTTCCCAGTGTTCTTAGCAACTTTATAGACTCTCTCTTTTTCTATGATACATTTCCTGACTTCCTTTGTCAGCCATGGCTGTCTAATCCCCCCAGGGATAATCTTTCTTTTCTTTGGGATGAATCTCTGTACTGTGTCATCAATTCCACCCAGAAACCTCTGCCATTGTTGCTCTACTGTCTTCCCCACTAGGCTTTGCTTCCAGTCAGTTTTCGTCAGTTCCTCTCTCATGCCCCTGTAATTACCTTTATTTACCTATAACACCATTACATCTGATTTTGCCTTCTTGCTTTCAAACTGCAGTCTGAACTCTACCATATGATGATCACTGCCTCCTAAGTGTCCCCTTACTTTAAGACCTTTTATAGTCTGGCTCATTACATAGCATTAAGTCCAGAAATAACCTGCTCCCTTGTGAGCTTCATCACAAGTTGTTCCAAAAAGCCATCTTGTAAGTATTCCATGAATTCCCTTTCTTTGGTTCCACCGGCAACATTATTCACCCAGTCCATTTGAATATTGAAGTCCCCCAAAATCACCGTGACCTTGCCTTTCTGACATGCCCTATCTATTTCCTGGTATATTTTGTGCCCCTGGTCCGGACCACTGCTGGGAGGTCTGTACATAACTCCCATTCTGGTTTTTTTGCCTTCCTCAACTCCACCTACACAGACTCCAATCATTTGACCCTATGTCATTCAGTGCCATAGATTTAACTTCATTCTTAACTAACAAGGCAACTCTGCCCCCTCTGCCCACCTCCCTATCTTTTCGATAAATTGTAAATCCTTGGATGTGTAACTGCCAGTCCTGAACCACCTGCAACCACGTCTCTGTGCCTATTCCAGTGAATATAGCCAACTCACAGCTTTAGTATTCCTTGTTAATGGTGCTTATGTTTTGGATTATAAAAAAAGTTTTACTCATCTTGTTTAAGTAGTGCTTATTCAAACAAGCATCTTTATTTTAATGTATATGGATAGAAATTACTAATATAACAAATGCTATGAATAATATTCAGAACACAGAAATTGCAGTCCAAGATCTCCTCCTGTTTTTATATGTGATAGCTAAAAAACAGGTCCTAGAGAGTCTGAAATAAATGAAGCAATTACATTTCCATACCAACCTCAGTGTTTATCAGAAATACAGTAACAACCTGGAATTTAATGCAGATCCTGTATCATCCAGAAGCTTCCTAGTGTCACATCACCACAAGCAGTTTAAAAATGTCTAATATCATCGTTGCAGGAAAACAAGGACAAGGCAATCGAAGTGGCCTAACCATTGACTCCTACATTCTGAGGACATATGTTCAAAAATCATTAAATAAAAGCCAAAGGAACTGCAGATGCTGTGCATCAGAAACAAAACCAGAAGTTGCTGGAAAAGCATCTGTGAAGGGAAATCAAAGTTAAAATTTCAGGATTCTGTGGATGGGTCACCGGACCCAATTTCTCTCCACATTTGCTGCTAGATCTGCTGAGCTTTCTGTTCCGATATCATTCCTTGTGATTGACAGGACAGAACATGAGTTGTGACTGAATTGGATTTTCTTTTCTCATTTCACTCAATTATTTTTGGAAAACTGCATTTTCACCTTCATAACGTATTAGCAGGGTTTGTAAAGTATTTGTCAAGACTTCAGAGAAGTCTTGTTTTGAAGATCGACTAATTTGCATAAAATCAATGAAGAAAAAAATAATCAATGCAAAAGTGAATAAGATGCTAACCATACAAAAAGAAAGTGGACTTTGTGCCTAATGGAAAAAAAAAAGACCATGCTTGCTTTTTCATAATTAGATAAATGTAGGCCTCATCTACAACATGCATGCACACTTTGTAGATGCATGAGAAACTCTGGAGAGAAAATCTTGCCCAAAGGTGTGAAATTCAGCAAAAAAGTTTTATTTTAATCCATCTTTTGCAGCAGAAAGGGTGTAAAATGTAATCCTGTCAAATTCCATGAGGCAACTTAGATTAAAACAATCTTTGGGATTTTACTTGAATAATTTGGCTCCTTAACTGCAGGTTGCACCTAACATAAGAACTGGGAGCAGGAGTAGGCCATCTGGCCTTTCAAGTCTGCTTCGCCATTCAATAAGAACATGACTGATATTGTCATGGCCTCAGGTTCACTTATCTGCCCTAGATTCTATAAAATTCCATCGATTTACAACTCTTTGGGTGAAGAAGTTCCTTCTCAATTCAGTCCTAAACCTGCTTCCCCTAATTTTGAGACTGTGCCCTATTGTCCTAGTTTCACCTGCCAGTGGAAACATCCTCTCTACTGCAATCTTACCTTAATTTTATATGTTTCTACAAGATAATAGACAATAGACAATAGGTGCAGGAGTAGGCCATTCTGCCCTTCGAGCTTGCACCACTATTCAATATGATCATGGCTGATCATCCTTACTCAGTATCCTGTTCCTGCCTTATCTCCATAACCCTTGATTCCACAATCCTTGAGAGCTCTATCCAACTCTTTCTTAAATGAATCCAGAGACTGGGCCTCTACTGCCTTCTGAAGCAGAGCATTCCACACAGCCACCACTCTCTGGGTGAAGAAGTTTCTCCTCATCTCTGTCCTAAATGGTCTACCCTGTATTTTTAATCTGTGTCCTCTGGTTCAGCACTCACCCATCAGCGGAAACATGTTTCCTGCCTCCAGAGTGTCCAATCCTTTAATAATCTTATATGTCTCAATCAGATCCCCTCTCAGTCTTCTCAAATCAAGGGTATACAAGCCCAGTCGCTCCAGTCTTTCAGTGTAAGGTAGTTCCGCCATTCCAGGAATTGACCTCATGAACCTACGCTGCACTCCCTCAATAGCCAGAATGTCTTTCCTCAAATTTGGAGACCAGAACTGCACACAATACTCCCCCCTCATTCTTCTGAATGCCAATGAAAGTAATCCCAGTCTACTCAGTCTCCCCTCGTAAGCCAAACCCCTCAACTCCAGAACCAACCTAATGAACCTCCTCTGCAACTGCTCCAGTGCCAGTACATCCCTTCTCAAGTAAGGAGACCAAACCTGCATGCAGTACTCCAGGTGTGGCCTCACCAGTACCCTATACAGCTGCAATATAAACTCCTTGCTTTTAAACTCAATCCCTCTCGCAATGAAGGACAAAATTCCATTTGCTGGCTTAATTACCTGTTGCACCTGCAAACCACCTTTCTGTGATTCATACACAAGGATACCCAGGTCCCTCCACATAGCAGCATGTTGCAACTTTTTGCTGTTCAAGTAATAATCCTATTAACTGTTACTCCTACCAAAATGGATGACCTCACATTTATTAACATTGTATTCCATTTGCCAGACCTTTGCCCACTCACTTAAACTATGTATGTTCTTCTGCAAAGTTTCATAGTCCTCTGCACACTTTACTCTGCCATTCATCTTTGCGTCATCTGCAAACTTTGATACACTACACGTGGTCCCCAACTCCAAATCATCTATGTAAATTGTGAATACTTGCAGTCCCAACACTGATCCCTAAGGCACACTAGTTATTGATTGCCAATCAGAATAGCAATCATTTATTCCCACTCTGCTTCCTTTTTGTCAACCAATCCTCTATCCATGCTCATACTTTACCCATAATATCATGTATCTTTACCTTATACAGCAGCCTTTTGTGTGGCACCTTGTCAAATGCCTTTTGGAAATCTAAATACACCACATCTACTGGGTCCCTGTTATCCACCTTGCCTATGATGTCTTCATAGAATTCCAAAAGATTAGTTAAGCATGATCTGCCCTTCATGAGCCCACGCTCTTTCTGCCCAATGGGACAATTTATATCTAGATACCTTGTTATTTCTTCCTTGATAATAGACTCAAGCACCTTCACCACTACAGAAGATAAGCTAACCATCTATACTTCTCCATCTTTTGTCTATCCCCTTTTAAAATGCCCATTGTACTACCTTCTTTCCCTTAAAACAAAATTTTGAGTTTCATGAAAATTTGACATGTTGCCAATGGAGGAAGTTAATTGGAACAAGCACCTCATGACTTTATCATTCACTCATTATGTGGTGTTTCACTGCAAACCTGTACATTTCCAGTATTATATTGATAAATACTCACTGAGATTTTCCTAAAAAAAGATGCTAAATGATTTCGAAAGCTGGAGTTACTTGCGTGGGAAGGCCAGCTGCAGCTAACACAGTGGAATGGATTTACATCTGACAAGCATGTAATCAAGAAGAAAGAGGTTTGTCATTAATTTATGAATTTGGTAAACCAGTTTCTTGTAACCCTGAGGCAAGTCACTGTTTATAGAGTTTTAACACTGCATGTTGATGGAAAATAAGTCAGAATCTGAGAATACACAGAGGAGAAGAAAAGAAAATCCCTTCAACACACCTGTTATAAATGTTTGGTAATTTTGAAAGCTCTGGCACTCTTAAGTTTTGAAAGTCACTGCACATTGTGGAACTGGGTCCATTAGACCAGGAAGATCCAATCCAGTTCTGAGTGAGCTGATTTTGAGCAGGGTAAGTTGATGACACTGTCATTATCCTCAGTGCCCCAAGATATGGAGTATAAAACTTAAGAGTTGGTTCCTACACCTGATGTTTCTCAGCTGTGGAATTCTCTCCATAAACCTAAGCACATCTCTTCCTGCTTTCAGATACTTCTAAAATTTTGACTAAATCTTTGATCAAACTTGTGATTATCTGCCCTAAAATGACCTTATATGATTTGGTGTCAATCTTTTCTTGATGACTTTTATACAAATTGTCTTGATATATTTTATGATGTTTGAAATGTTACATAAATACAAAACTTGGAAATTATTTCCCTTCAAGTACTTATCAAATTCCACTCATAAAGTGCTTTCAGACAGTGGATTCCTAACTATTACTGTTAAAAATACATCTCTCATTTTAGTCCAGCTTCCTTTGTAAATTATCTTAAATCTGTGACCACTGTATTTTATCTATTCATTTATGGGATATGAACATTATTTGCTAGGCGAGCATTTATTGTCCATCTCGAATTGCCTAGCGGGCAGTCAAGAGTTAACCACATTGCTGTGGGTCTGGAGTCACATGTTTGCCAAACCAGGTAAGGATTGCAGTTTCTTTTCCTGAAGAACATTAGTAAACCAGATGGGGTCTTCCCTAACAATTGACCATGGTTTCATGATCATCAATGGACTCTTAATTCCAGATGTTTTATCCAATTTCCATCATTCACTGTGGTGAGAACTAAACCCAGATCCCCAGAGCGTTACCTGGATTTCTGTGTTAATAATCCAGCAATAATGCCATGGCACCATTAGCTCCCTAACACCCACACGACAACCCACAGTTTTTCCTTAATTTGGTCCATCAAGAGTCTTTGTAGTTTTCAACAGCCCTATCAAGGATACCTTCTCGACCTTCTAAGGAGGATAACCCCAAATTCTATGTATATCACAAGTCTCTCATCTCTGTTTCGATTCTAGTAAATCATTTCTGCATCCTTTATGAGGCCTTGATATTATTTGCAAAATGCTATCTCCAAAATTGAACAGAAGACTCAGGTGAAAAATAGTCCAGCTGAGGTCTAACCAGCATTTTACAAAACATTTCTCTAATTTTCCATGCTTATGCACTCTACCCCTATATTAATGAAACCAAGAATCCCATATGCAGTTAACAGCCTTCCAAAATTGTCCTGACATCACCAAACATTTGCATCCATACACTGGGCAGGATTTTTGACCCTGTAAAGTCAGGAGTCAAAGTGAGTGTGGTCCAAAAATATCAACAGCAGCTGGCATCCTGTTCTCCTGACTCTTCTTCTGGTTGACCATCACCTTTCAGAACCCACTTGTCATTCTCATTGGGACATGAATTGATTTCCATGTCAATTAAGAGACCACCCTAGTCAAAATCCAGAAGAGTGACTATCGGTTCAGAAAAGATTTACAAGGATGTTGCCAGGGTTGGAGGATTTGAGCTATAGGGAGAGGCTGAACAGGCTGGGGCTGTTTTCCCTGGAGTGTCAGGGATGACCTTATAGAGGTCTTTCCTGATGAAGGGCTTTTGCCCGAAATATCGATTTTCCTGCTCCTCGGATGGTGTCTGAACTGCTGTGCTTTTCCAGCACCACTCTAATCCAAAATCTGGTTTCCAGCATCTGCAGTCATTGTTTTTACCTGAAAGAGGTTTACAAAATTATGAGGGGCACAGGTAGGGTAAAGAGGCAAAGTCTTTTCCCTGGGATCGGGGAATCCAGAACTAGAGGGCAGAGGTTGAGGGTGAGAGGGGAAAGATATAAAAGAGATCTAAGAGGCAATGTTTTCACACAAAGGGTGGTACGGGTATGGAATGAGCTGTCAGAGGAAGTGGTGGAGGCTAGTACAAATGCAACATTTAAGAGGCATTTGGATGCGTATATGAATAAGAAGGGTTTGGAGGGATATGGGCCGGGTGCTGGCAGGTGGGACTAGATTAGGTTGGGATATCTGGTTGGCATGGATGGGTTGGACCGAAGGGTCTGTTTCCATGTTGTACATCTCTATGACTCTATGACTCGAGGCAAAAACTGAAAGAACTGCTGTAAATCAGAAACAAGAACAAGTAATAGCTGGAAACATTCAGCAGGTCTGACAGCATTTGTGGAGAGAAATCAGAGTTAACGTTTTGGGTTGAGTAACCCTTCCTCAGAACGTCCTCAGACTTAGCAAGGCATCCCTACTTTCAAATCTACCCCTTCAGAGATCAAGCTAAGGGCGTTGTTTGTGTTTTTATGGCCTTTGTAACCTGTAGTATAATTTTTAGTGACTGATGTAATTGGCGGCACAGTGGCTCAGTGGTTAGTGCTGCTGCCTCACAAACCAGGGACATGAGTTCAATTCCAGCCTCAGGCAACTGTCTTTATGGAATTTGCACATTCTCCCCGTGTCAGTATGGGTTTCCTCCAGGTGCTCCAGTTTCCTCCCACAGTCCAAAGATGTGCAGGTCAGGTGAATTGGCCATGCTAAATTGCTCATAGTGTTCAGGGATGTGTCGGTTAGGTGCATTAGTCAGGGAAAATGTAGAGTAATAGGGTAGGGGAATAGGTCTGGGTAAGTTACTCTTCGGGGGGGTCAATGTGAACCTGTTGGGCCTAATGACGTGTTTCCACTCTGTAGATAGGAAAATGGTGGTTTAAATGCGGAACATAGGATGGGAGGAAGGGGTTATGGAGCAAACAGTAGGTGGGGATAGAGCCGAGAGAGAGAAGAGCAGTTGGACAGACTGCTGGATGACCTCAGAATATATACTTAGCTCCAGCTCTTGTTTCTTGACCCAGAAGTAAAATTTCAGCCCACAGTCTCGCAGCTATTTCAGCTTATTTAATCGTGTATGAATTGATTTATGTAGTAGCTCTTCATTTTTCCCACTGAAATATATCACTTCGTTCAAAATTTTTCAATTTCATCTGATATGTTTGCAGCCATCACACCAGTATTTTAACGAACCCCACCATAGAACACCCCTCACCCCCTGTCATCACCTTCCACCCCACAAATCTCCGGATACAGTGCATTAGCCTCTGCTATTCCCGCCACCTGCAATCAGACCCCATCACCAAAGATATATTTCCCTCCCCACTCCTATCTGCATACTGCCGAGACCATTCCCTCTGCAACTCCCTCATTAGGTCCATGCCCCCACCACCAACCCACCCTCCACTCCCGGCACCTTCCTTTGCTGCCACAGCAAGTGTAAAACCTACGTCTACACCTCCCCCCTCACCTCCATCCAAGGCCCTAAAGGATCCTTCCACATCTAACAGAGATTTTCCTGTACATCCAAACACATCATCTACTGTGTCTGTTGCTCTCAATGTGGGCGCCTCTACATTGGGGAGACAGGATGCCAACTCACGGAACATTTCAGGGAATACCTCTGGGACACATTCACCAAACAACCGCAGTGTCCTGTGGTTGAACTCTTCGATGCCCCATCTCACTCCGCCTAGGACACACAGGTCTTGGGCCTCCTCTACCACCAAATCCAAGCCACTCAACGCCTGCAGGAAAAGCTCGTCATCTTGCACCTTGGAATCCTCCAACCACACAGCATCAATGTTGAGTTCACCAGTTTCCTCATCTCCTGTTCACCCACCTCATTCAGATTCAAACCTCCAACACAGCACTGCCCTCTTGAACTGTCCTACCTGTCCATCTTACTTCGCATCTCTCCATTCCACCCACTCACCATCACCCCCCACCAGCATCCACCTTCCCAGCTATCTTCTCCTAGCCCCATCCCTATTTATCTCTCAGCCCTCTTCTGCCAACCACCCCCAACCCCCCACCCCTCTCAATTCCTGATGAAGGGCTTATGTCTGAAGCATTGATTCTCCTGTTCCTCGGATGCTGCCTGACCTGCAGTGCTTTTCCAGCGCCATACTTTTTGACTCTGATCACCAGCATCTGCAGACCTGACTTCCACCAGTGTTTTAATGACAATTATACTCTTTTCTTTCACAAGATATGAGTGTCACTGGCTTGGCCAGCATTTACTACCCACCACTAAATGTCTTTGGTGGCAGTGGGCTGTCTTCTTAAACTACTACGCTTCATATGCTGTAACCACGCTATTGGGAAGGGCATTGCAGGATTTTCTTCAATCAACAGTGAACAAGTGGCAATAAAGTGCCAAGTCATGATAGTATGCAAACCTGAGATTTTCTACTCTCTGCTGTGATATCCAATACATTTCCAAATTCCAAGCTGTACAATTTACTTCCAGCAGGGTTTTGCTACCTGACGTGGCAATTCTTATGATATCCTTCATAACATCAGATTCTAGGCATGAATAATATAGTATAGAAAGAATCCTATCCAAGCATTTGTATATATATTTTTAAATTTCACTCGGTCTGATGTGCAGTTTTTTTAGTTTTCTACTTGCTCATTTGTCATGTATCTCTATCATTCCCCTCTGTTTTTGAAGAAGAATGTCCTGCATCTCAGCATTGTTAGCCAATTGGTTACTGCGCAAGGCCATTCACAATTGCCTTCTGAGTATAAATTGTGAATAGTCATACCTTCCCTAATACTGATGCAAAAAATTCAGCAATGCAATGTGAAAATCTTGATTGTTGCTCAACAACTAATGAACACTAATTTGACAGTTACATGCTGCTAAATACAGTCTCAATAATCCAATCCATCTGTTTCTGTAGTCGGTCTCGACTAATTCATAGCCCAAATTATTACCATCAGAAAGAGTAATATCCAAAAGGCATCCGAAATGGGCTTCTGGGATTCTTTTGCTAAATGGAAGTGCCATTAGCTAGATTCTGTATCTAGTGTTGAAAATAATCTGACTTCAGAAAATTTAGAATTTAGTTCTTCCAGCACTGGTATTTTATGTGAACACCGTTTATATGAACAGTTGAGGATCATCGGATCAAGGCATACTCTTTTATGCCAGCTTTCATTAAATTGCATGTGATGGAACGATACCAATCTGAGTGGTGGCCCATCTTCCTTATTATGTCAATTAATTCCATCTCTTTGAGTTCCACAGGAAACTTCTCCTGAGTGGGCATGCTGCATTTCCTTAGAAGATCAATAAGTGGAGTTTTATCACCATTGCGATGCAATGTTGCATCACTGTTAAAATTGACAATCACATTGAAATCAATTTGGCTTCTGAGTTCATTGATTCAATTTTATCACATGTAGTTTGTACTACTATAGTGGGAGCGGTTTGAATCTTATAAAGTTTGACTGCATTGAGATCCATGCAGACTGGCAATCCTGCTACAAGACAGAAGAATCTGGGAAGCCATGTTGAGCTTACATGTTGGTACTGCAGTGTGAGTCTAATAATTTGAGGATTGGTGAAATGTTGTGAATATTGTCTCTTATAGATAGCACTTTGAAATGTCACTATCTGAGGTGTGTGCCCTTCAGGACGTGTAGTGGTAATGTGTTTCCACCAGCTTCATTGTCAGTTTTAGTTTTTCTTTATGTCATGCTGCCCTTTCAGGACATATGACGTTAATAGGCATAAAAAAGTCTGATAGAGTTATGGAGTCATAAAGATGTACAGCACGGAAACAAACCCTTCAGTCCAACTCGTCCATGCCGACCAAATATCCCAACCCAATCTAATCCCACCTGCCAGCAGCTGGCCCACATCCCTCCAAACCCTTCCTATTCATATACCCATCCAGATGCCTTTTAAATGTTGCAATTGTACTAGCCTCCACCACTTCCTGTGGCAGCTCATTCCATACATGTTCCACCTCTGATCTTCTTATGCATCAACATAATGTGTGAAGCTAACAATACAGGAAGCTCAGTAATATTCTGAAATTTGTCTTTTAATTGCCTGATTCTGAACCTTATTGATGTGCTTGCATTTGAGCACCTTCTTAACACTTCCTTTCATGCCAGTGTGGTGGTTTGTACCAGCTTGTTGGTCAACTGCATTTTCTCCTGAGGTCTTGCTTAGTGTTTGGAATCAAATTTTCTGCTTCTACATGCCCTTGTTGCCAAACACTTCACAGTTATCAAGAAAAGCTGGCCAATCTTTGAGTAGGTGTGACAAACTGTATCTATTACAGATTTTCTTGGTATGATGGAATAGCGTTAGCTGCACCTAGAGCATGTAGTTGCTCAAGGCCTGCCATCTCTAGATAAACCCCCATCTCTACATAATGTGCCAATGCCACAGCCCTACTTCTTGCCCAGAAGAACCAAAAATGGGAGTTGACTTATTCGCCAGGTATAAAAGTAAACCAGTAGCATGGTGTGGATGTGGGTGTTTACCATTTTCATTGTTTAACATGTGGATCTACTATGCATTAATGTTGTGTTAAAATTCCCTTGTATCTTTACAACATTGCTAATATCATCTGTTTGATACCTCACTCCAAGTTAGAAGATAATGCTAATTATAACATCCATTTGAAGAAGTAAAAATAATTGAGACTATGAAGAGTATAATATATTTGGTGCTGATATATACACCAAGTAAATGCAGAAACAAGATTTTTAGGGCTAATCTTAGATGGCAAGATAACTTTACTTGTTCTACAGTTTAAATATTCCATATAAACAACATGTTGAAAGTCTATATATACAAATGGCATTTTCAACCCTTTACATTAACTCATCAAACAACTCAATGACATGTGTGAAACGTGATTTGTCTTTAAGAAATTGGATCTGATTTTTAATTATTTTGCATGTGCCAATTAAATTTTCTTCGAGAATGCTGTCTCTAAATTGGCAATAAGCTGATGAGTCAGCAATTGATAAGTTGTTCTCTCTCCTATTTTTGAGTGCAGCGTAGCATTTATGATCCTTTAGTCCTCTGGCACCATTCCTATTTCTGTGAAGTTGTCTTTTCTACTTTGAGGTGGCAGCAACTTGGATCTTGGGTGGACATTGGGCTGTAGGGCTAGTTGTTATATAATGAATGGACACTTCTGTTAAATCAAAAACAACACTGTCAAAGAGAAGCTTACAGAATTTAAGATTTTAAGGTCACATCAGCCAATTTAGAAAAATATAAATGTTAACAAAGTTAGTTTAGGTTAAAAAATTAAATTTAAGTCAACTAGTCCAATTATATGTACAAGGATGTATGCTGAATATAGCTAGAAATATAAGACAATCTGTTGTATCAAATGTTTACATCATAATAGCTCAACAAACTGAGTAATAACCTCGAGATACTTCCTTAACAGGGGATTAAAGTGAGAGTATTAGTGATTTCACGGGTGGCTTTATTTTGGCCTGCTGAATGTTCTTTACAGGCCATCAGGTCCAATATCCATCCAAACGTTTTGTACAGTCACCTCAAGTATTGGAATTCATATTAGCTGCTTCAACTTTCAAAGTTAATTTCTTCATGCTAATGTTACAGTTTGCAGCAATGTTACAATACATGTCTCTTTCTTAATAATGAACCAACATTTTAAAACATTAATACTTTTAAAAGGTTATTCAGTTGCTATCTATTGGTATTTATTCAAAACTGTTCCATTTAAACTCCTAGCCTTTCAACCATCTGTGCTATGTGGTTAATAAGTACCAGTCAGTACATATATTTATGGGTCGTTAAATTGTTCCATATTCCAACAACTACATCTACCATTGGTGTCAAACTGCTAGATTGTTATGCTCATATCATTTATTCATTTTTTTAACAGCATTAATGTTTACTCTGCTTATAGTTATGACTTTGTTTCTTAAATGTGATGACAGTTCATGCTTTCCACCTGTATTAAAGCAAATACTAAACTTAGTCCAAAGACCCTCTGTGGCAGTGCAGCTGACAACTGTTCAAGCAATGCATGGTTTCCATTACCTTATTTGTCTAATGAGTACAGACAAAATACATAGAGGATAAAACAAGCAAAACAAGCCACTTAATCCATGAGAATTTATGAGACATTCATCTGACCACATGTTCCCATCCTGATCCCATATCCCTTGAATCTTTATTTCTTCATTCACCTGGATTCTAAACTTGAACGTGAGGTTGGGTTTTATGGGAGACAGGGCAGCCGGCTCACTTAACGATAGCCGAGGTCCCACATCAGTACCCCAATGGCAGATGGTTGAGGGGTCTTATGTGGAATTCCTATTCTCTGGGATATCAATTAAATTTATTAATAAGCCTGCTGCAAAGTAATAGTGAGTTTACTGCACTCCAAATGGGTCATTCCCCTCCCACAGTAGCTGCCCAGAAACACCTTTTGTGTTTGTCAATGGTTAGGTCCTTTGTCAGGCACATATAGCAAGCAAGGGAGTGATGTTTGAAGTTAATTGCTGTTAGGACTTTGACCCTCATCTCCCTCAGTTCTCTGGGTGGAGGCCCAATGGAACAAAATTGGCTGCCATTGGTCCTCTCCGGATTGAAGCTCCTGGTGACAGAAGTCTCCTCTGCAAAGCGCTGTTAGCCCATCAGACATCATCAGCTCATCACTGTCACTGGTGGCAGCGCTGGTTGTTGACAATGGCCCATATGCATGAGACCCAGCATCATGGAGGAACCCCAGGCCATGGGTGATTGAGGGTGAGAGACAGGTAAGTGGTGTGGGGCATGCTGGCTTTCACTGGGCACCCTTCATCCTTAATGCCAGGTCCCTTCAGCACAAAGATCCTGCTAACAAATAGCCAACTACCCTGGGTAACCAATGGCCAAGCTGACAGTCTTCTTGGGTGGTCTACTGAAGGTGTAGGTCACACATGTGGCCTCTCTTTAATCTCTGAACCTCTATTAGATTACAGCACATCATTGACCTCCCAGTAATGCCAGCTGGAAATGGCACATTAGTCCCTTCCATTGTCCCATTTAATTGTAGATGTTATCCCATCACCAGGAAACTGGTAGCACTCACCCAACTAAATGGGCTCAGTTGCCATTGTTTGAACAGATTATATTGAAACCAGTCCATAGTTAATGTTTTTGGGCCATTAATCTCTGGAAGTGAATTCCACAGCCTCACAACATTCTGCCAGAAGACATTTCTCCTGAACGCCATTCTAAATCTCTTACAGCCAATTTTGTTGCTGTGCCCCTTTCATTATCAGCTCACAACTCTCTACACTTTCTTTTCATGCCTTTTATTGTTTTCTATTGTCGTGCTCCACAGTCTGCATTCTTTAAAAAAAGAGCAACTTTTTTCAGGTCTCCTCTCGTATTTGTAATTCCACATTACAGAAAGCAACCAAATGTACACCCCCACACACACACACACAGTGCCCAACTAACTCCTTGCAGATGGAGTCCAATATACTCTAAACAAGGTCCTATTCAAATTCTGCACAGTTTGCAAAAACATATATATAATGTGAATTTGCAAAAAATTGGGAGAAAGGATAAAATGTCAGATTGTCTGCTTTGGCAGAAATAATTTAAAAGCAGAATATTATTTAAATGGAGATAACTATGGAACATTGGCATACAAAGGGATCTTAAAGTCCTTACATATGAATCACTGAGGTTAGCATGTTAATTAAGAAGGTAAGTGGAACATTGGCCATGATTGCAAGAAGACTAAATTGTAAAAGCAGGGAAATATTGCTACAGCTGTACAGGGCACTGAATAGGACTTCACCCGAAGTACTTTCCACAATTTTGGTCTCCTGCAGGAGGGATGGACTCTCATTGGCAGCAGCGACAGTGATAGTTCACTAGGTTGATTTCTGCTGTAAAGGAATTGTCTTATGAGAAAAGATGGAGCAGGCTTAGCATACTCTCATTGGAGTTTAGAAGAATGACAGGACATTTTAGGAGATATAAGATACCATTTAAGATTGTAAAAGGACCTGAAGGGTAGATACTGAGAGGATGCTCCCACTTGTTTCAAAATAAGGTGCCTTCCATTTTAGATAGAGATAGGGAGAAAATTCTCATTGTTGGATTTGGAATTCTCTCCCCTCATGCGTAGTTCAGGTTGGATTTTTGAATATATTCAAAGCTGAGTGAGACAGATTTTTGATCCACAAATGAGAGAAGAGTTTTGGCTGCTAGGGAGGAAAGTGGAGTTAAGGCCACAATCAGATCAGCCAGGATCTTATAAGGAGTAAAGCAGCCTCAAGGACAGAAAATGAGCTACTGCTGTGACTGTTTTCTTCTGTCTCAGAATTACCTCTCGAGTTTTCATTCAATGCCACAAAAACCTACATATAAAACCTAGAACTCAATTAGCTTTTCTCCAGCCTGATCAACTTGAGGTTCCCAATCTTTAATCACCTGTGAACTTGTACATTCAAGTCCCTATGTCAGTATGGAAGGCCAGTCTTCCTGTTGCTGACTCTTTTTCATCATCTCTCTCATAATTTTTAGAATATATATTACAAATTAAGGTAAGAAATTTTATCAGAACAGCTATAGTTAATAATCATGGAACATAGAATATTACAGCGCAATACAGGCCCTTCAGCCTTCAATGTTGTGCAAACCTGTGGAACCAATCTGAAGCCTATATACTGCACTATTCCAGTTTCATCCATTTGTTTATCCAATGACCATTTATATGCCCATAAAGTTGGTGAGTCTGAGGATCTAACATTTTTACTACTGTCTACTCCTGTTGCAGGCAATGCGTTCCACACCCCTACTACTCTCTAAGTAAAGAAACTACTTCTGACATCTGTCCTATATCTATCACCCCTCAATTTTAAGTTATGCCCCCTCGTGCTAGCCATCACCATCTGAAGAAAAAGGCTCTCACTGTCCATCCTATCTCACCCTCTGATTATCTGATATGTCTCAATTAAGTCACCTCTCAACCTTCTTTTCTCTAATGAAAACAGCCTCACGTCCTTCAACCTTTCCTCATAAGACCTTCTCTCCATACCAGGCAACATCCTAATAAATCGCCTCTGAACCTTTTTCAAAGCTTACACACCCTTCCTATAATGCAGTGACCAGAACTGTACGCAACACTCCAAGTGTAGTCGTACCAGAGTTTTGTACAACTGCAACATGACCTCATGGCTCCAAAACTCAATTCCTCTACCAATAAAAGCTAACACACCATATTGCCTTCTTAACAACCCTATTAACCTGGAAAGCAACTTTCAGGGATCAATGTGCATGGACACCGAGACCTCTATGTTCATCTACACTACCAAGAATCTTACCATTAGCCCAGTACTCTTTATTCCTATTGCTCCTTCCAAAGTGAATCACCTCATACTTTTCCGCATCAAACTGTATTTGTCACCCCTCAGCCTAGCTCTACAGCTTATCTATGTCCCTCTGTAACCTGCAGCATTCTTTGGCACAGTCAACAACTCCAACCTTAGTGTCATCTGTAAATTTACTAACCTATCCTTCTACACTCTCATCCAGGTCTGCATCTGTAATCAGTATCTGCTCAACTGGATCATGAGACTGTTTGTGAGATATTCATTACTGGTGTCTTTGTCAGGTTTTGGTTATACTCTGGGTTAACGCAAAAACCATCTTTTTAGAGTCACAGCAAAAACCTTTCTACAGTTTGTCCCATATTATTGATACTGATTATTCAAACCTAAGCCCCTGTATTTACATGATAACTCATTTCCCAGATGCAAAATGCATGCTCTGCAAGATTTGACAACTATTAGAGGCCACACAATAAGAGTAATGAACTGTATAGAAAGGAATAGTGTGAGGTAATGCATGAAGAATTCAACATTCAACAAAGGTAAGTTATTCATGTGTGAAATAAAATTTTATCATATAGAATAAAAGGTATTTCGCAAGCATGTTCAACTTAAATCTGGTTTGGCAACCCAAACTTTGGAAGGGAAATGGCACAGAATTAGAGAGGGGGGGGGGGGATGGATTATAATAGCAAACATATGGTGAGCCCTATATAGTGTTGTGCTTTCATTGAGAAAAGTGCTTTTGATGCTCTGTAGTGCAGGAACTTCTGCAATAGTTTTTTCCAATATTAATTTTTAATTGGTGTTACTCAACATAAAATGATATTTTCACTTTCTCTGAGGTGTGGATGGATTATCATCCTGTGGTGTTTAAAGCTAGAGGTGGTAAGCAAGTATTTTCCTTTTTTGTCAGTTAGGTCTGTTGTGGAATTAATAAGTCACTTTTTCAGCAAGAGTAGACAAACGTTTTGGTTCATTCTCTGACTTAATAATAATTTGAACCAATTTTGTTTACTTTTACTATTTATATTATTGTTTGATAGTCTAAGTCAATTGTGAGCAATCACTACTTTCATACAATCATCATCGCAACCTGTCAGAATTTGCAGATCTGTGCACTTTGAAAAGATGTCATTGCAATGACAAGTGCATTTAATTTCATAGTCAATGCTTTTATAAAGCTGCATTAAGGCTAACCAGGTAAAGGCAAATTTTGATCAGTATGTTGCAGTCTTGCATGAAATTATCTGACCGTCCTGTCAAAATTGCACTGAAACATTGTCAACAAAAAAAAACTATACAAGATACACCAGATCAGGGTGAATCTTAATGTGTTTTGTTAGATACTTCAGGGCTCCACTTGAGCAGTCCAGGCAGCAAAATCTCTGCTTTATCTACTCTCACAAATTACTTGTGTAGAGTGGTTCATATACATGTGCACAGGGGTGCACGGGTAACAAACTGAAGTCATGAAACCAGCCATTGCCAAAGAGATAATGATGTATTCCACATGCAGAACACCATTACTGGAGTTTTTGTGGCCTGAGTATTACTCTGAATACACTGCACAAGGAGACGGTAATTATGTTACTGGCAAGCCCAGCAAGAGCAGTAACCTCCTGCAACTGCTGCACCGCTTCCAAAGGGAGAATCAGGAGGTGAAGTTCTGCCAGTGAGTAAAAGGCATATGGTGTGAACCCAAAAAAACAAACCTTGCTGTCATTACCTTCAACTCACTAACGGGATGGACGAGTTGTGTCCACATACATGGATGTGTATATTTCTGTGCAGTTTGACTCTCTGACTCTCTCTCTATATATATATACATTTAACGTCTCTATCTGATATCTTGCTTTAATTCCATATCCTCTCAAACAAGCATTCATCTCATTTTGCTGGAAATTCTCCCAAGGAACATAAGTTGCTAATATGCCTCATTTGAAGTAAAGTCCTTTTAGTTATGAAAAGGAGACCTTCTCAGTACACCTAGTCAAAATATAATGTTAAGCAATTTAATCAATTATGTACCCCTGAGAAAAATAAAATACTCCATATATAAGCTACATAAGCACATTTAAACTGTTTAGTGCATTCTTTGGAGTCACAAATTAGCCACTTGTTTGCTGGAGTTTCCTGAAGAAGATTAGTTATCTCAGATGAAACCACATAAACCACATCATCCATTCCCACCTCATAATTTATTCACTGCTGAGGGTAATAGAAATGTCAGTGCCTTAATGGCATTTTATATGCAGAGGATTAACAATTAGTGCGTTTTATAAATATGCTTTGAAAGGTAATTGTAATAGTCTTATTTTGCACCATTAATAGTTGTACAGAATGCAAATGAAAAATGACATAATGTAAATGACAGACAATAAAAATGAAGTTTATATACATCTAAAAATCAAAAGAACTGTGGATGCTGTAAATCAGAAACAAAAATAGAAATTACTGGAAAATCTCAGCAGGTCTCGCAGCATCTGTAGAGAAAAATTTGAGTTATCATTTCAGGTCGAGTGATCCTTCCTCAGTTTTGAGCTTCCTGCTGAGCTTTTCCAACAATTTCTGTTTCTGTTTTGATATGTATACTTTGAAATATTTAATGCTCTGCTCAGATTTGACATTTCTCTATTACCCTTTGAATTTCTTCTTCTGACACAATCAAATCTTCAGAACTAAGTGACAGGATTATTTAAGCATTGATTCCTTACATACAAGACTCAAATTGGTTCACTAATGCCCTTCAGGGAAGGAAACCTCCCATTCTTATCTGGTCTGGTTTACATGTGATTCCAGACTCACAGCAATGTGTTTGACTCTCAACTGCCCTCTGAAATGGCCTAGCGTGCACCTCAGTTGTATCAATCACTATGAAGTCTCAAAAACATGAAACCGGATGGACCACTTGGCATTGTCCTAGGCACTGGAAAAGACAATGGCAGAAACAGCCCTGTCGACTCTGAAAAGTCACCTTTACTAACATCATGCCAAAATTGGGACAGCTGTCTCAAAGGCTAGTTAAGCAACAGCCTGACATAGTCATACTCATAGAATCATACTTTACAATGTCCCAGACATCACCATCACCATCTCTGTATATGTCCTGTCCCATTGTCAGGACAGACTCGGCAGAGATGATGCCTCATGTTAAACATGAGCAAGGAAACCTCCTGCTGGTTACCATGTACTGCCCTCCTTTCACTGATGAATCAGAACGCCTCCATGTTGAACAACACTTGCAGGAAGCACAGAGGATGGCAATCAATGTCTACTACTAAGAGTGGCTCAACAGCAGCACTATTATTTGAACTAGTCAGGCCCTAAAGGACATAGCTGCTAGAATGGGTCTGCAGCAGGTGGTGAGAGAACCAATAAGAGGGATAAAATACACTTAACCTCATCCTCACCAGTCTGCTGACTGCAGATGTATCAGTCCATGACAGTAAGAGTAAAAGTGACCACTGCACAGTCCCTGTGAAGATGAAGCCCTGCCTTCATGTTGAGAATGGGGTGGCACAGTGGCTCAGTGGTTAGCACTGCTGCCTCACAACACCAGGGAGTGGGTTTGATTCCAGCCTTGGGCGACTGTCTGTGTGGAGTTTGTGCACTCTCCCTGTGTTTCCATGGGCTTCCACTGGGTGCTCTGATTTCCTCCTACAAACTAAAGGTGTGCAGGTTCAGTGAATAGTTCATGGTAAATTGCCCATCGTGTTCAGGGATGTGTAGGTTAGCTGCATTAAGTCAGGGGTAAATATAAGGTAGACGAATGGGTTATTCTTCAGAGGGTCGGTGTGGACTTGTGGGGTGAAGGGCCTGATTCCATACTGTAGGGATTCTATGAATCTATGAATAACCTCCATTGTGTTGTGTGACACTATCACTGTGCTAAGTGGGACAGACTCTGAACAGATCTGGCAAATCAAGACTGAATGTTCATGAGGTGGTGTGGGCCATCAACAACAACGAAATTGTACTCCAGCACAATATGCAACCTTATAGCCCGACATATCACCCACTCAACCATTACCATTTAGTCAGGGGATCAACCCTGGTTCAATGGCGAGTGCAGGGAGGCATGCCAGGAGCAGCACCAGGCATACCTAAAAATGAGGTGGAAGAGCCCAGTACAACAGTGCAAAATAAAAGGCTGAAGCATTCACAGCAATCTTCAGCCAGAAGTGCTGATGGATGATCTATTTCAGCCACCTCCAGTAGTCCCCAGCATCAAAGATACCAATTTTCAGCTATTTGAAACACTCATGTGATACCAAGAACAGGTTGGAGACACTGGATACTGCAAAGCTATGGGCCCTGACAGCATTCTGGCAAGAGTACTAAAGACTTGTGATCAAGAACTTGCCACTTTCTCATCAGCTTTTCCAGCACAGTTACCTGACAATGTGAAAACTTGCTTTGCCATGTCCTATGCACAAAGAGCAGATCAAATCCAACCCAGCCAATTACTGTTCCATCAGTCTATTCTCAAGCATCAGTAAAGTGATGGGCATTGTCATCAACAGTGCTGTCGAGCAGTAGCTGCTCATTAATAACCTGCCCTGCTTGGATTCTGCCAGGGCTACTCAGCTCCTGACCTCATTATAGCCTTAGTTCAAAAACGAACAGTGGAACAGTAATGGCAGAAGTTTCTGGGAGTATTTCAAAAGACGCAACAAAAATTCATACCGAGGAAAAAGAAGCATACTAAAGGGAGGATGAGGCAACCATGGCTGACCAGGGAAGTCAGGGACAGCATAAAAGCAGAAGAGAAAGCATATAATGTGGGGAAGGGCAATGGGAAGCCAGAGGATTAGGAAGCCTACAAAGACCAACAGGGGACAATGAAGAAAGAAATAAGGAGGGAGAAGATTAAATATGAGGGTAAGCTAGCCTGTAGTATTAGGAAAGAATTCAAGAATTTCTTTAGATATATAAAGGCAAAAGAGAGGCAAAAGTGAACACTGGGTCAATGCAAAGTGATGCTGGAGAAGTAGTAATGGGTAACAAGGAAATGGCTGAGGAACTGAATAATTACTTCATGTCAGTCTTCACCATGAAAGGCACGAGTAATATCCCAAACATTCAAGGGAGTCGGGTGTGGGGGCAAAGATGAGTAGAGTGGCCATCACCAAGGAGAAGGTGCTAGAAAAACTGAAAGGTCTGAAAGTGAATAAATCACCTGGACCAGGTCGGTTACACCCTTGAGTTCTGAAGGAGATAGCTGAAGAGATAGTGGAAGTGTTAATATTGATCTCTCAGGAATCACTGGAGTTATGGAGGACTGGAAAATTGCTAATGTAACACCTCTATTTAAGAAGGGAGCAAGGCAAAAGATGGAAAATTATAGGCTGATTAGCCTGTCCTGAGTCATTGGTAAAATTTTGGAGTCCAGCGTGAAGGATGAGTTTTCTGAATATTTCTAAAATAGAGCCAAGCCAGCATGGTTTCATCAAGGGGAGTTCATGCCTGGCAAATCTGTTAGAATTCTTTGAGGAGGTGACTAGCAGGCTAGACCAAGGAGCCCAATGGATGTTAACTATTTGGATTTCCAGGATGTCTTTGATAAGGTGCCACATAGGAGACTGCTGAGTAAGATAAGGGCCCACGGTGTTTAGAGGCAAGGCACAAGAATGGATAGAAGACTGGCTGTTTGGCAAAAAGCAGAGATTGAGGAAAAAAAGGATGCTCCAGGATGGAAGCCGGTGATAAGTGATGTTCCACAAGGGCCAGCGTTGGGGCCACAGCTCTTCACTTTATAAATTAAAGCTAGATGAAGGAACTAAGGGCATTCTGGCTAAGTTTGCAGATGATAAAAAGATAGGTGGAGG
The DNA here is from genome assembly GCF_047496795.1 of Chiloscyllium punctatum. NCBI lineage: Eukaryota > Metazoa > Chordata > Chondrichthyes > Orectolobiformes > Hemiscylliidae > Chiloscyllium > Chiloscyllium punctatum. Next base: position 98,222,944 of record NC_092745.1, on the reverse strand, counting down.
GGCGGGAAGTGTTGTGGAGGTGGGGAGGCTGCTGAAAGATTTAGACAGGTTAGCAGAGTGGGCAAATAATTGGCAAATGAAATACAACATAGGAAATTGTGAGGTCGTGCAACTTGGTAGGAAGAATAGAGAAATAAACTATTTTCTAAATGGGGAAGCAAATTCAGAAATCTGAAGTGCAAAGAGACTTGGGAGTCCTCGTCCAGGATTCTCTCAAGATAAACCCATGACCACTACTATGAAGTGGTAGAAGGACAAGGACAGCAAACACATGGAAAAACCATCTGTAAGTTGTTCTTGACGCCTCTCACCATGCTAACTTGAAAATATGTCCAAGTGTACTGTTCAAGAAGGCAGTTCAATGCCACCTCTCAAGGGTAACTAGGGACAAGCAAGAAATGCTGGCCAGCCAGCGACACTCGCATCTGATGAATGTACAGTAAAAAATAACTATTTCCTACATGCAAGATGTTAGCACAAATGACAGGTTAATTTATGTTTATTACAGTGAAATACAGTACAAAGTACCATTATTAAAGGTTATAGGTTGAATGAGTTTTTCTTTGAAGTTCAAGCACAAAAGTTGAGAGGCAGCACAAGATGCAGCCTTAAATTTATAATGACTGATGTTCCTTCTGAAGTAATATATGATATCCAAATCTATCTTTTTGGGAACAGCAGCTTTTTGGTCAGAAGTTGTTACATAAAATTCACATAATCTACATACATTTTGTAGGCATTCACATAAAATCTGGAGGTTGATAGAAAATAAAACAAAGAATAAATTCCAAACTTGGGTAGCTATCCGGAAGCTAAAAATAATTACATACAGAATGTTGAAAAATAAAATATATTACAAATAATATCAAAGCAGCATATATTGGGAAAGGGGCATTAAATGACGGAAAGTTATATTCCTCAAGTGTTGTATCAACTTTGATATTAGGTTAAGACTGTTACCCACTGATTCTAATTGTGCCAACAGTGAGTGTTAAAACTGGCACTGCATTAACCATTGATCTGCCAATTGAACAGACTGTGATATAAAGGACTGTCAACTCTCACTCAATTCTCTGGTCTTCTATTGACACAATGCCATGACTGTATGTATCTGCTGATCTTCTGTGTCAGAATTAAAGGTGATCATCTAGAACCACATCATCCAATTCACCATCATGAACTTGTTGATATTGGACTGAGGGGAATTCTTTTAATAGCATGTACAGTATTAGAGATGACTGCATGCTGAGATGACCCCTCCCTCCAAACAATGTACCTGAGCTTCCCAAAAACAGATAGATTGCAAAAAGAATATTTAATGCACAAACTTTTTCCCCTTCTGTTTCCAGAATTTCCCCTAATATAGCCATGAAGAATTTAAGTCACTTTGAGAGAAATAAACAATATTGACTGTTCAATTAACAGGGTAGATGCAGACTTTGTATGGGATATAAAGAAGTGATAATAAACCAGCACCTTGCTTTACATTGTCCCTGATCTTTATTGTTATTGCAGATATAATGTCAGGCTACGGTTCTGAAAGTGCTAATGTTGGAAACTGTATTAGGCTCCAACTAATCTGAAAACATCATAAGAAGTTGGGTGGAGAATGGCAAACAGTTTAGGATCTCAAAGCAAACAGACTATTGGTCTCCTAATAATCTTAGTATCAATGTACAATTTACTGGTATAAGTTCTACTTGATTGTTAACATACAATAAATTACATCTTGTTTAAGACAATAACCTTTTTTTCTTGAGACTCAAGAATTGGTATTCCTCTGCCACAGTAAACCAACTGGGCCGCCAGAAGAAGTTAAGGAAAAAGGATGGTTGCAACAAACAATCCCAATCACTTTCGACTTTTCTGAGGAAAGGTCATCAGACCTGAAATGTTAACTTTGATTTCTCTTCACAGATGCTGCCAGACCTGCTGAACTTTTCTATTGGTTGGCATGGTAGCACATACAACAGTGGAGAATTATACATTCACCATCACCTGCTTTATATCATCGTACGAAGTCAAAACATAGGAGCAAATTACTGCAGATGCTGGAATCTGCACTGAAAACGGAAGCCTGTGACCTGTAGAGTGCCACAAGGATCGGTTTTGGGTCCTCTAATTTTTGTCATTGATATAAATGATTTGTATGTGAGCTTAAGAGGTACAGTTAGTAAGTTTGCAGATGACACCAAAATTGGAGGTGTAGTGGACAGCGAAGAAGGCTACCTCAGGTTAAAACGGGATTTTGATCAGATGGGCCAATGGGTTGAGAAGTGGCAGAAGGAGTTTAATTTAGATAAATGTGAGGTGCTGCATTTTGGAAAAGCAAATCTTAGCAAGGCTTATACACTTAATGGTAAGGTCCTAGGGAGTGTTGCTGAGCAAAGAGACCTTGGAGTGCAGGTTCAGAGCTCCTTGAAAGTGGAGTCGCAGTTGATAGGATAGTGAAGAAGGCATTTGGTATTGGTCAGAGTATTGAGTACAGGAGTTAGGAGGTCATGTTGCAGCTGTGCAGGACATTGGTTAGGCCACTGTTGGAATTTGCGTGCAATTCTGGTCTCCTTCCTATCGGAAAGATGTTGTGAAACTTGAAAGGGTTCAGAAAAGATTTACAAGGATGTTGCCAGGGTTGGAGGATTTGTGATATAGGGAGAGGTTGAATAGGCTAGGGCTGTTTTCCCTGGAACGTTGGAGTCTGAGAAGTGACCTTATAAAGGTTTACAAAATCATGAGGGGCATGGATAGGATAGACAAAGTCTTTTCCCTGGGGTCAGGGACTCCAGAACTAGAGGGCATAAGTTTAGGGTGAGAGGGGTAAGACACCTAAGAGGCAACCTTTTCACACAGAGGGTGGTACATGTATGGAATGAGCTTCCAGAGAAAGTGGTAGATGCTGGTACAATTGCAACATTTAAAAAGCATCTGGATGGGTATATGAATTAGAGGGGTTTGGAGGTATATGGGCCAGGGCTGGCAGGTGGGACTAGATTGGGTTGGGGTTTATGGTCAGCATGACCGAGTTGGACTGAAGTGTCTGTTTCCGTGCTGTACATCTCCATGTTTCTATGACTCTAAGGTCAGGCAGCATCCATGGAGGGAGAGTAAGCTAACATTTTAAATCCAGATGACACTGATGAACAGTCATCTGGACTCAAAACATCAAAACATCCTGGCATATCAAGTCAGTAGCAATAGGCAGACATAACAGAATATAGCTAAGTCTGTGGAAACATGTAAATAAGGCTTTTCCTGAAGTACTGTGATCATACTACACCCTGTGTATTGGTCAGAGACATGCAAAACATACAATTAGGTCTGACAGGCAGTTCAGAAAGATGATGCCACAGTGTGCCAGGGTATCAAACCTGAAATATTAGGTTTGGTTAGCCTCGAAAGTTCGTGGGTGCCAATGGTGCTTACTGGTATAGAACAGATAAATTCCAGAGAATTATAAGCATAGAACAAGTGTGACAAATGCAGAAAGGCAAAATTGCCATCAGCAAAAATACATTCTCTTGAAAGTTATCAACACATATAATAGATAATGAGGCTTGTTGAATTTGAATGAAAACATACTTTTCATTCTTTTTAGAGTAGTGGAGCACTAAAATGTGGGTCAAGTGGCCTTCCTCATCTGTATTGACAAAAAGTGATCTTGATCAATAATTGAGCTCCAATATCTTTGTGAGTACAGGATTCCAATGTTTCACAGACATTTAAGGAAAGAGATTTATTCTCATTGTAGTCCTAAAAGGCTAATTTCTTATCCTGAAACTGGGGTAACAGTCTCTCACTATTGACATGCTGACTTTTTGCTGAAGGTTGGGTCATTTTCTAGCTCCATCAAACCATTCACAGACTAACTGTTCCAAAAGCTGATGTTTTCATTCCCGAATGATAGCGTTACCTGGCTGAAAGTTGTATCGCCCCGGAATGAGTCCCGAGTCTGCCAGAGCTTGAGTGTAGATTAGAGTGGTGCTGGAAAAGCGCAGCAGGTCAGGCAGCATCTGAGGAGCAGGAAAATCGATGTTTTGGGCAATAGCCCTTCATCAGGAATGAAAGCAGGGAGTCTCCAGGGTGGAGAGATAAATGGGAGGGGATTGAGGCTAGGGAGAAGGTAGCAAAGAGTACAATAGGAGGATGGGGGTGGGGATGAAGGTGATAGGTCAGAGAGGAGGGTGGAGCGGATAGGTGGGAAGGAAGATTGGCAGGTAGGACAGGTCATGAGGATGGTGCTGAGCTGGAAGGTTGGAACTGGGATAAGCTGGGGGAGGGGAAATGAGGAAACCGGTGAAGGCCACATTGATGTCCTGGGGTTGAAGTGTTCTGAGGCAGAAGATGAGGCGTTCTTCCTCCAGGCGTTGGGTGGTGAGGGAGCGGCGGTGGAGGCCCAGGACCTGCATGTCCTTGGCGGAGTGGGAGGGGGAGTTGAAATGTTGGGCCACGGTGCAGTGAGGTTGATTGGTGTGGGTGTCCCGGAGATGTTCCTTAAAGCGCTCTGCGAGAAGGCGTCCAGTCTCCCCAGTGTAGAGGAGACCACATTGGGAGCAATGGATACAATAAATGATGTGCAGGTGAAACTTTGATGGATGTGGAAGGCTCCTTTGGGGGTAAGATCTACCTCTATGTATTGGTACTGTTAAAGTTTCCACAAGAAAACAATCAAATTATAAAACATCTTTCCATGTTTCATTCCTCTCAACCCCTCACATGATGCCAACTTTGCCATACCATGCCAACCACACATGCCATGAGCCCTCATGCCTTCCATGTCAATTTATCCCCCTCTACCCATTTCCCTTGACTCTTTATAGATTATTTGACAACAAAGTACTAACTCCAGCCTACCCATACTCTTTCTACCACTATCCTTTCACCACTATGACAACTCACTCATGGATAGACCTCATGATCTATGCAGAGAGAAAATAAAGTAAAGCAAATTTTGTACTGCATTTCATCAGCTGTGTATTATCATGACTATGGATCATAATCCCAAATCACCTAAGAATGTATCAAACTTCAATTACAATGTATAAAACAGAAATATAACTAAATGTTAATCACAATGTAAATTTAATGGCTACCCTGAGAGAGACACTGGATGTCACACCTGATGAAGTGTCAAAGAAGCTTCCATAGGAGAAAGTTCTCTACAAACTTAATTTTTAATATCCAGAGAATGTCACAAATTACAGCAGACTGAGCAAGGGGCATAGCCGTACTTTTCCCCCTTCAATAATGAATATGGACAAGGATTAAAATGGAGCTTCAACGTTGTTGTGTGTGTGTTAGTGGCCTAACATCCTAATGTCATCCTAATGTGTTGACTAGTGGGCCATGAGAGTCACTGCTCTGGTAGCAACTATTTAAATATCCCAACTCTGTGAGTAAAGCAGTCTGCCAATCAGTCAATGCTGATTGGACAAGAGTTTTAATCAACCTACAAAGCTATGTATCTCAAAATTGACCAATCTCAATGCTTCCGGTAACGTTCACTGAATTGGCTGCAATGGTGAACTATTCATTCTTGAAGAACAATTCACAGACTGATCCTTTTTTTTAAACACATCTTTTTGGACTCAGCTCGCATTTGTAATCTGTACATGTGTGTTGCATTACCATTTCTTTGTGTAAAAACATAAGATAAAGAACAAAGTGGGCAAGAAGCTTAGGGAGTGAACATTCATGATTGAGATCAGGGAAAAAGAAAAAACAGTGTCCTGTCAACATGATAATATAGTACTGAGAAGGGGCCAAGCAAGCAATGGTTTGTCTTATTGCCACTGACCTAGCAGATAAGGGTAGCAATGGGCTTGGATTGAACCAAGACATAAGTGAGGCTCACAATAAAACCCCTACAACCTGGCTAACCAATACTGCAACAATAGTGAATACTCCTTATTCACTCACTTAGGTACAAGGAACAATGAGCAGACTTAACAAAGCTGCTCACTATATAAAGGACTTATGCAGAGACAAGCTAGGCTGCACCACTCAGGCTGTAATTGGCGTACATGTAGGATGGACCACTCCCATGAGGCAACAGCCTTATCAGTTAGGCACAGAAATGCTGGTCCAGGTCCAAGAAAAAATTATGTATAAGCTGCAGCATCGATTAATACAACCTAGCAGCAATAGCTGGAACTGCCAACTTGAGTTCATGCCCAAGCCAGATAGCTGCACGAGGCTCTCTGTTGACAATTGTAAAGTTAGTGTACTGACCAGACCCAACTCCTACTCCATACCCCAGCCGGATGTTTCCATAGATAAGAAACGTAATGCAGCCTATACTATCAAGATGGATTTACTCAAGGGGCACTGGCAGGTTCCCTTGACCGCCCACACAAAGCAAATCACTGCTTTTGCAACTCTGGGTTATACCAGTGTTGAGTCATGACATGCAGACTCCTAAATACCCCAGCCACCTTTCAAAATCTGATGATAACAGACTCTTCTAAGGTTGTTTTATACCTAGATAACCTGCAATTATACAATAACACTCAAGAAACACACAGAGCAACTGGACATATTCTTCTGCCAATTTCAGTCAGCTGATCTAGTGGTCAACCTTGTAAAGAGTGAATTTGCTAAGTGCCAAGTGGACATGCAGTGGGTTCAGAATGGGTAGTGCTCATAGCTATAAAATCACAGACAATAACATAGTTCCCCATTCTTCCAATGGAATGTGAAACCATGAGGTTCTTGGGAATGTGTGAGTTCCAGTGAACATCATCCCAAGTATTAACCTTGTTAAATTGTTGCCTTCTGAAACAAAGATAATTTAGGTCTGGAAGGAAGCTTCCCATAGCAGAAGATACACTTTTAAAATTAACTTTGTTGTATTGTGACCAGCTAAGGATGAATAACCAAGATAAGCCAATTTGCTTCCTCCTCATCCCTGAGCTTAAAAGTTTGAGTATCCGATCTGGAACCGTAACAAATTGGGTAAGCATGTTCAGGGATATGTCATGAAAGTATTGAAATAATATTCTCATTCATAATAAAATCTATTTACTACATTCATATTTCTTCAACTATATAACACGTTATAACAACAAACATTTCATTAAAGTTCATAATCCTTCACAGCAACAAGCATTGGACTTCATTGAGTCGAGAACAACTGGTCGCTGGTAATCAAACAGCCAATTCGCAGATATGCCACTGTGATAATGGATGGTTCTGAAATCAGCCTTGAAGCAAAAGTCTGGTAACAAAAGCCTTCAGATTTGTGGCAACTGATCTAACGAAATAATATGCAGGTTTTTTAAAATTTGCAGAGTTTTAAAAATACATTTAAAGGGCAATACTTTTACTTGACAGTTTAACAACTTGCTTTGACAGTAGATTGTGAAAGTTCCTCTTAAATCTATCATCTGTTAGTATAAAAATTCAGGCCTACGTGTCAAACCAATGATAAATTTTATATTTTTCAATGATGTCACTCCTCATTCATCTGAACTTGAGACTTTATCAGATCCAATCATCTTGTTGCAGTTTTTGGAATCAAACTTTGTACAAAATGGCTGCTTTTATGTCTTCCTAACTTCAAGAATTGACTATAAAGTATCCAATGTATGTGTAGTGTGATGAGGTAATATATAATGAAAGTTCTTTATTTCTATCATAATTGCAAACATATTTTCTCTACATTGTTCAGTTATTTGTTTAAGTGCCTACAAATAGTTAACCTTCCAAAGAACCTTACACAGCATTGAAGACACTCAGCCTTGAAACTAAAGCCAGACTCCTGAAAACCATATGTGTATCTCAGCCTTCCCAGTTCCTGGATATATTGGAAAATTGAGATTTTGTTGCATGGTCATCATTGTGTTTGAACATTCTCAACAAAGAAGCTACCTGCCCATCCTGAGGATGTTCTCGAAGAATAACGAGAAAAACAGGTTTCACCATTTTAGGGTTGGACTGAAATTTGAAAAGCTGAAGTTAAACAATGCACTTCCTGAAAATAGGGCAGTTTGCTGCAATGTGTTCTGAGAGGATTTACTAATTGTTATAAAGCAATCTGTGAGTGCCTTATATTTTCTTTTCATGTGGCGTTCAGGACCTTGAATTCTCTTTGTTACAACCAGCTGAGGATCCTGCTTATACAATATTAGTGTTAGACAATAAAACATTTAGATAAAAGAACAAAAATAGACCATTCGGCCCATTGAGTCTGCTGCACAACTCAATCATGGCTGACATGTTTCTCAACCCCATTCTCCTGCCTTCTCCCTTTAACCCTTGATCTCGTTACTAATCAAGAACCTATCCATCTCTGTCTGAAATACATTCAATGACTTGGCCTCCACAGTCATCTGCAGCAATGAGTTCCACAGATTCACCACCCTCTTGCTGAAGAAACTTCTCCTCATTTCAGTTTTGAAGGGTTGTCTCTTCACTCTGAGTCTGTGCTTTCGGGTCCTAATCTCTTCTACAAATGGAAACATCTTCTCCACGTCTAATGTATCCAGGCCTATCAGTATTTCATGAGTTTCAATCAGATCGCCCCTCCACCTTCTACACTCTATCAAGTACAGATCCAGAATCCTCAAGTGCTCCTCATGTGACAAGCCCTTCATTCCCAGAAATCATCTTGTAAATTCCCTCTGGATCCCCTCCAAGGACAGCACATCCTTCCTTAGATATGGGGCCCAAAACTGCTCACAATATTCCAAATAAGGTCTGGCCAGAGCCTTATACAGTCTCAGCAGTACATCCATGCCCTCTTGAACTGAATGTAAATATTGCATTTACCTTCTCATCTGTCAATTGAAGCTATATGTTAACCTTAAGCGAATTAGAGTAGATTAGATTACCTTCAGTGTGGAAACAGGCCCTTCGGCCCAACAAGTCCACACCGACCTGCCGAAGCGCAACCCACCCATACCCCTACATCTACCCCTTACCTAACACTACGGACAATTTAGCATGGCCAATTCACCTGACCTGCACATCTTTGGACTGTGGGAGGAAACCGGAGCACCCGGAGGAAACCCACGCAGACACGGGGAGAACGTGCAAACTCCACACAGTCAGTCGCCTGAAGCGGGAATTGAACCCGGGTCTCTGGCGCTGTGAGGCAGCAGTGCTAACCACTGTGCCACAGTCCCTTTGCGCTTCAGCTTTATGAAGCCTTTAGCTGTTTAGAAATTAATCTATACCTCCATACTTCCCATCAAAATGCATAACCTCAAAATGTTTGACATTATATTTGATCTAGCACTTCTTTGCCCACTTTCCTAGCCTGTCTAAGTCTTTCTACAGTCTTCCTGCTTCCTCAACACTACTTGTCCATCCATCTATATTTCTGTCATCTGCAAACTTAGCAACATTGTCTTCAGTTCCTTCATCCAAATCATTAATGTGTAACATGAATACCTATGCTCCTAACACAGACCCCTGTGGAACTCCACGAGTCACCAGCTGCCATCCTGAAAGATTCGTAGTCTCCTGTGTGGGACCTTGTGAAAGGCCTTCGAGAAATCCAAATAGGTCCCATATGCATTTCTCCTTCATCTAACTTGCTCATCACCTCCTCTACAAATTCTAACAGATTTGTCAGGCATGATCCCCTTGGCAAAATCATGTTGAATCTATCCTATTTTATCAAGCACTTCCAAGTACTCTACAATCTTATCCTTTAATAATGGACTCTCAAATTTTACCAAGCTAACTGGCCTATAGTTTCTGTGTTCTGCCATCCTTCTTAAACAGGGGTTTTACATTAGCCATTTTTCAGTCCTTTAGGACCCTCCTTGACTCCGGTGATTCCTGGAAGATCACCACCAATGCCTCTACAATATCCTCAGCTATCTCCTTCAGAACCCTGAAGTATAGACCATCCAGGCTGTTTTATTTATCCACTTTCAGATCTTTCAGCCTCCCTCGCGCCTTCTCTTTAGTGATGGCCAATATACTCATCTCTGCCCCCCTGACTCTCTTGTAGTATGCTGCTGGTGTTTTACACTGTAAAAAATGATGCAGATTACCTATTCAGTTCCTCTGCCATTTCTTTGATCCCCATTACTACTTCACCAACCTCATATTCCAGTGGTACAATGCTCACTCTTGCCTCTATCTTACCTTTTAGATACTAATGAAATTCTTGCCATCTGCTTTTATATTGCAAGTGACCTCACTCTCCTTTTTCATCTTCTTTCTTCTTATTGCTTTTTCTTGTCCGTTACTGATTTTCCCACTGATCTTCACCACTTGTTCTTTTCCTTCTATGCTGTCCCTGACTTCTCTTCTTAAACATGGTTGTCTCATCCTCCCCTTAGTATGTTTCTTCTTCCTTCGGATGAATTTCTGCTCTGCTTTCCAAATTACCCCGAGAAACTCCTATCTGTTCTGCAAGTGGCTTCGAAAAGAATCTCATAGAAATTCCACAAATTCCTTTTCTTGAGATCTGCAACCATCCTGATTTTACCAATCCACCTGCATTTTGTAAAAGTACCTTTCTTATATGCCTTTTCTATCGCTTAAGTTATTTTCTTCCTCATATCCTGATTACTGCCAGGAGCTCTGTACATAAGTCAGGTTCTTGTTTCTTATGCGTTCTCTCAACTCTATCTGCACAGATTCTACACCTTTTGACTCGATATCACTTCTTGCGATCAACTTAATTTTATTTCTTACCGACAAGACAGCTCCCCCACCCCCCCCACCAACACACACACTTTACTTGTCCTTTCAACGGGGCATGTATTCTTGGATATTTAGTTCCCAGGCCTGAGCCTCTTGCAACTACATTTCTGTAATATTCGCAAAATTATTCCTGTCAGTTTCAATCTGCACTACCTTGTTTCATATACTGCATGTATTTAAGTACAACTTTCTCAGTCCTGCATTGAGTGCCTCTCTTCTCATGATTAACCCCTTTACTGCTGTGCCTAAAGTTAGATTCCTGATTCTTTCTATACGGTCTGTCCTATGACTTTTGTGGAAACTTTAATAACCTCTGCTGAGCCCTTTCTCCCTATTAAGCTTTTCCGTAATTGTCCAGGTAACTGAATTCCTCCCCCTCCCCACCCCCACCAACCACCCAAGTGCAAAACCTGCGCCCACACCACTCCCCTCACCTCCGTTCAAGGCCCCAAGGGATCCTTCCACATGCATCAGAAATTTACCTCTACCTCTACCAATGTCATCTACTGCATCTGTTGCAGCCAATGTGGTCTCCTCTACATCAAGGGGACAGGATGCCTTCCTGCGGATCATTTCAGAGAACATCTCTAAGACACCCACACCCACCAATCCACTGCCCCATGGCTGAACACTTCAACTCCCCCTCCCACTTCATCAAGAACATGCAGGTCCTGGACTTCCTCCACTGCCAAACCGTTACCAACTGACGCCTGGAGGAAGATCACCTCATATTCTGCCTTGGGACCCTGCAACCACATGGGATAAATGTGGATTTCAACAGCTTCCCCATTTCCCCTCCCCTCACATTATACCAGTCCCAAGCCTCCAAATCAGCACCGCCCTCCAGACCTGTCCATCACTCCCCCTCTGACCTATCACCTTCTTCCTCACCTTCATCCACCTATCGCTTTCTCAGCTACTTTCCCTCCAACCCCACCCCCTCTCCCATTTATCCCTCAGCCCAGCCCACAAGCCTCATTCCTGATGAAGGGCTTATGCCCAAAATGTCGATTCTCTTGCTCCTTGGATGCTGCCTGACCTGTGTGCTTTCTCAGCAACACACTCTCAACTCTGATCTCCAGCATTTGCAATACTCACTTTCTCGCAGTAAATAGTGATGGGCCATGAAAATCAGTCTGCATCCCTTAGGCTGTAAGGGATGGTATTCCATTTTTCAATTAAGTATTATCGTAAGTGTTTAGTCATCACTTAACAATGACATGGAACACCTTACAGGTAGATAACAGGACTTTGTAACACCACCCCTGATGGTTAACCTCAGAATAATTTTACTTGTGACAAGTTGCTTTATTCACATACATGGAACATATAAGCCAGACTAACCACCCATCATTTGTGGCATGGCTTACATGATATAATGGGCTACAAAGTGATGTCGAACAGAATCATGGCCAACAGTACATTTCTACCCGATGAGTTCAATGCATTCTACGTGCGCTTTGAACAGAAGAGCAGTGAAACAATGTCACCTGCCCTGACAGCCACAGATGCACATGTTCCCTCAGTCCCTGATGCAGACGTCAGGTCGGCCTTCTTGAGAGTGAATTCACAGAAATCAACTGGCCCAGCTGGAGTTCCCAGCCTTACAGATCGTGTGTGGACCAGGGAATATTCACTGGCATCTTTAACCTCTCCTTACTTCAATCAGAAGTCTCCTCCTTCTTCAAGAAGACCACCATCATCCTGGTGCCAAAGAAAAATCATGATGAATGCCTCAATGACTACTGCTTGGTGGCTTTGACCTCCATAATTATGAAGTGCTTTGAGAGGTTAGCAGGTGGAAACAAGATGCTGGCAGAGTAGAGCCAATGTTCATCCGGTCCAGACTCTTTTTGTTTCTTTCTTTTTACTCTATTTTTCCCTACTTCCTTGTGTTTTTTTTATCTCCTCTCTTTACCTTTACTTACCTCCTTCCCTGAGCTTGGATGGCACTGGCAGTGGCGGGAGCCCACATTGGACCTTGAGCGAGCCCAGCACACAGACTTCAAGCGAGCCAAGCATGAGGACGTTACGTGGGCCTAGTGCGCAGACCTTGAGTGAGCCTAATGCAGCTCACTATCAAACCCTCCACAGATGAGATCGGGGCCAGTATAGAGTGAGCCCTTACTGTCATTACCATGGCGAGCACAGGACCTGGCATTGGCATTAGCAGTTGCTACATTGGCAAGGTAGGCCCAGTGAAAGATGGCACCTTAGGATCAGCAACTTTGTCGTTACTTGGCAGTAAAGTGGTGTGGAAGGGCGTCTCAGTGACATCAACGAGGTAGGTTCAGTGGTGAGAGAGGTGACTCTTTTGTTGGTTGGTCCAGTGTAGGCAATGAGGTGATGGAGGAGTATTGGTCCACTGGTCAAAGATGGCTCCTGAGGATCAGCGTCTTTGATGTTGGGAGGGTCCATTGTAGATGGTGGTGAAGTGCTAGTGGAGGAGTGGTGGCACAGGCTTCATTGACGGTGCAGAGCTGGCTGAGGGCTGATGGACTCTCTATAAGCTATATCTTTATTCTCCGTATTCTTAAATTATTCAAAATGGTGACAAATGAAAACTTTACACTGTACTTTGTTGTATTATTACTGTAAAATATGGTGGCAATAAAATCATTCATCCTTTCTTTCATGGCTCATATCCAGCCTACCAGCTGGCCTTGATTCTTTCCAATTCACATACTGGCACAACAGGTCCACAGCAGATGCCATCCCCCTGGCCCTATACTCATTCCTGGAACATCTGGATGACAAGGATACCTATGTCAGGCTCCTATTTATTGACTACAGCTCCACCTTCAACACCATAATTTCAAATAAACTTACCTCCCAACTCTGAGACCTAGGTCTTGGCTCCCCACTCTCCAACTAAATCCTTGACTTCCTGACCATAGACCGCAGTCAGTGAGAGTAAGTGACAACTCCTCCTCCACCATAATCCTCAACACCAATGCCCCACAAGGCTGCATACTCAGCCCCCTACTGACTTCCTCACAACTGTGTCACCAAATTCCGCCCCAACTCCATTTGCAAGTTTGCTGATGACAGTACCTTTGTCGGTCAGATCTCAAACAACAATGAGACAGAATACAGCAAAGGGATTGACTGCTTAGCAGCATGATGTAAACACAATAATCTCTCCATCAACATGTCTGCGTGGGTTTCCTCCGGGTGCTCCAGTTTCCTCCCACAATCCAAAAATGTGCAGGTTAGGTGAATTGGCCATGCTAAATTGCCCGTAGTGTTAGGTGAAGGAGTAAATGTAAGGGAATGGGTCTGGGTGGGTTGCGCTTCAGCGGGTCAGTGTGGACTTGTTGGGCCGAAGGGCCTGTTTCCACACTGTAAGGAATCTAATCTAATCTAAAATTAGGAAAATTTAGGGAGCTTGTCATTGACTTCAGGAAGCAGAATGGAGGTCATGCGCTGAGGTGGAGATGGTCAAGAATGTTAAGTTCCTGGGAGTGATGCTTACTGACAATCTGTCCTGGTACACCAAAGTCGTGTGATGGTCAAGAAACTACAACAATGCTTCTACTTCCTCAGGAGGCTAAGGAAGATATTATTATGGGAGATGTTGGAATTCATAAAGCAAGTACAAAAACTAGCATAAGGACACTTTACCTGAATGCTCGTAGCATTCGTAACAAGGTTGATGAGTTAACAACACAAATCATTGTATTTGAATATGATTTAGTAGTGATTGCAGAGACATGGTTGTAGAATGGTTATGAGTGAGAGTGAAATATCCAGGTATCAGACTATTTGGAAGGACAGACAGGGAGGTAAGGAAGGTGGTGTAGCTCTGATATTTAAGGATGACATCAGGGCAATGGTGAGAGATGATATAGGTTTTATGGAGAATAAGGTTGAATCCACTGCTGGATGGAAATTAGAAAGTTTAAGAAGAAATAATTGATAGGTATAGTCTATAAGCTACCAAATAATAACATCACATTAGGAGGCGGTCAATAAACAAAGAAATAACTAATACCTGTAAAAATGGAATGGCAATTATCATGGGGGATCTTAATCCCCATGTCAATTGGTCAAACCAAGTCAGTCAGGGTAGCCTTGAGGAGGGGTTTATTGAATGTATCTGCAATAGTTTTCTTGAACAGTATGTAATGAAACTGATGAGGGAACAAGGTATCCTAGATCTTGTCCTGTGGAAGGAGTCAGGAATAATTAGTGATGTCATAGTTAGGGATCTGCTTGGAAGGAGCAGTCACAGTATGGTTGAATTTAGAATACAGATGGAAAGTGCAAAGATAAAATCCAATACCAGGGTCCTGTGCTTAAACAAAGGAGACTACAATAGGATGAAAGAGGAGTTGGCTAAAGTAGACAGGAAGCAAAGATTTTGTGGTGGGACAGTTGATGAGCAGTGAAGGACTTCCAAAGCAAATTTTCAAAGTGCTCAGTGAAAGTATATACCAGTGAAAAGGAAGTACTATAAAAAGGGTAATCTGTCATGGGTGTCTAAGGAAATAAGGGAGGCTATCAAATTGGAAGAGAAAGCGTACAAAGTGGGAAATTAGAAGATTGGGCAAGCTTAAAACTTCAACAGAAAGCCACAAAAAAGCTATGAAGAAAAGTAAGATAGAACATGAGGAAAAACTAGCAAAAGTTTCTATAAATATATAAAACAAAAAAGAGTTGCTAACGTAAACATTGGTCCTTTAGAGGATTAGATTAGATTACTTACAGTGTGGAAACAGGCCCTTCGGCCCAACAAGTCCACACCGCCCTGCCGAAGCGCAACCCACCCATACCCCTACATCTACATCTACCCCTTACCTAACACTACGGGCAATTTAGCATGGCCAATTCACCTGACCTGCACATCTTTGGACTGTGGGAGGAAACCGGAGCACCCGGAGGAAACCCACGCAGACACGGGGAGAATGTGCAAACTCCACACAGTCAGTCGCCTGAGGCGGGAATTGAACCCGGGTCTCTGGCGCTGTGAGGCAGCAGTGCTAACCACTGTGCCACCGTGCCGCCCACAGGATGAGAAGGGGGATTTCATAATGGGATATGAGGAAATGGCTGAGGCATTGAATAGGCATTTTGTATCATTTTTCACAGTGGAGGATACGAATAACATGCCAGTCATTGACAAACAGACAAAGGAAGGTGGGGACCTGGAAGCAATCATTATCACAAAAGACATATTGTTGGACAAGCTAATGGAGCTAACTGTAGTCAAGTCTCCTGGCCCTGATGGAACGCATCCCAGGATACTAAAAGAGATGATAGGAGAAATAGCAAATGCACTTGTGGCAGTTTTCCAAAATTCACTGGACTTGGGCAGTTCCAGCAGATAGGGAAACAGTGAATATGACGCCACTGTTTAAAAATGGAGGTAGACAAAAGGTGGGGAAATTTAGACAGTTAACTTAACTTCCGCAGTGGGGAAAATGCTTGAGTTTGTTGTCAAGAAAGAAATAGCAAGGCATCTAGATAGAAATCATCCCATTGGACAGATGCAGCATAGATTCATGAAGGACAGTTTATGCTGAATGACCTTTTGGAATTCTATGAAGACATTACGAGCACAGTGGATAATGGGGACCCAGTAGATGTGGTGTACCTAGATTTTCAAAAGGCATTTGACAACATGCCGCACAAAAGGCTGCTTCATAAGATAAAGATGCATGGTGTACGGGTAAAGTATTAGCCTGGATAGAGGACTGATTAACTAACAGGAAGCAAAGAGTCGGAATAAATGGGTGCTTACTCATTTGGCAATCACTGACTAGTAGTGCGCCTCAGGGATCAGTGTTGGGACTGCAGTTATTCACAATTTACACAGATGATTTGGAGTTGGGGATTACGTGTATTGCATCTAGATTTGCAGATTACACAAAGATGAGGAATAGAACAAAGTGTGCAGAGGACTGTGAAACTTTGCAAAGGGACACACATAGTTTAAGTGAGTGTGCAATGGTCTGGCAGATGGAATACAATGTTAATAAATGTGAAGTCATCTGTTTTGGTAGGAATAACAGTAATATTACTTGACTGGTAAGAAATTGCAGCATGCTACCGTGTAGAGGGATCTAGGTTTCTTTGTGCATTAATCACAGAGGGTTGGTCTGCAGGTGCATCAGGTAATTAAGAAGGAAAATAGAATTTTGGCCTTCATTGCTAAAGGGATTGAATTTAAAAGCAGGGAGATTGTGTTGCGGCTGTACAGATTGCTGGTGAGGCCACACCTGGAATACTGCGTGCAGTTTTGGTCTCCTTATTTGAGAAAGGATGTACTGGCACTGAAGGAGGTGCAGAGGAGGTTCACTTGGTTGATTCGGGAGTCGAGGGGGTTGGCTTATGAGGAGAGACTGAGTAGATTGGGATTATATTCATTGGAATTCAGAAGAATGAGGGGGGATCTTGTAGAAACATACAAAACTATCAAGGGAATAGATAGGCTAGAAGTAGACAGGATATTTCCATGGAGTGGGTAAAACCAGGACCAGAGGGCACAGCTTCAAAATTAGGAGAGCAGATTTAGGACCAAATTGAGAAGGAACATCTTCACCAGGAGGGTTGTGAATCAATGAAAATCTCTGCCCAGTTAAGTTTTCCTCAGTAAATGTTTTTAATGGTAAGATAGATAATTTTTGGAACAGTAAAGGATTTAAGGGTTATGGTGAGAGGGTGGATAAGTGGAGCTGAGGCCAAGAAAATATCATCCATGATCTTTAGATAAAAAAAAAACATCCCATGCAAGGACTGCAGAAAACACTACATTGGACAAACAGGAAGACAGTTAACGATCCGTATACATGAACACCAACTAGCCACGAAACGACACGACCAGCTATCCTTAGTAGCCACACACACAGATGACAAGCAACATGAATTCGACTGGGACAACACTACCATTATAGGGCAAGCCAAACAGAAAACAGCCAGGGAATTCCTAGAGGCATGGCACTCATCCACAGACTCTATCAACAAACACATCGACCTGGACCCAATAAACCGGCCACTACAGTGGACAGCTCGAACTGACAACCGGAAGCGGCAGAGACAGGCCACTATAAATGCTGGAGGAAACAGCACAGAAGCGCTTCACAGGAGGCTCCCAAGCACTGAGGATGTCACCTAGACAGGGGACGAAACGTTTGCAAGACAAATTCCCAGCTCGGCGAACAGAACCACAACAACGAGTACCCGAGCTACAAATCTTCTACCAAACTTTGAACAGCTTTCCATCCATTGACTCTATCTATACTTCCTGATGCTTTGGGAAAGCAACCAACATAAACAAAGACCCCTCTAACTCTGACTATACTCTCTTCTAACCTCTTCTGTAGGACAAAAGATCTAAATGTTTGAATACACATACGAACAGATTCAAGAACAGCTTCATCCCCTCTGTTATCAGACTTTTGAACAGACCTCTCAAATGTTAATATAGATCTTTCCCCCTACACCCTCTGTTCAGCTATTACATTGTATTCTGCACTCTATTCTGCTACCCTGATGCACTTTTATGGTATGCTTTGCCTGTATAGCATGCAAAACAACACTTTTCACTGTATCTAAGTAAATGTGACAATAAATCAAACTAAATCAAATCAAATAATTGACAGGCCTAGTCACATTACCTTAATTATTGTGAGGTAACAACAATCACAATCCTTGTGGCAAAGCATCGGGTGATAAAGCCAACTGGTTCTTGGGATCCCAGTGGGCAAAATAGAATCCTAGTTAGTATTTTATTCACTTATTTAAATGCCTTCTGAAACTCCTCAGCTATTTCATCATTGGCAGTTGATTCTGTGGGGTGAATTTGTTACAGAAGTCAGGGAATGTACTCGGGTTCATAATGATTGTTGTGTTTTGCTTCCTGGTCTTTTATTTTCCAATCCCTTTAAGCCTCTGCACTGGGTGGATTTTCTTTTTATGAATTCATTTTTCAGATTTGGGTGTCGCTGTTAGGTCAGCATTTATTGCCCATCCCTTTTTGCCCAGAAGCCAGTTAACAGTCAGCCAGGTTGTTATGGATCTGGAATCACATGCGGGCCAGACTAAGTGAGCACGGCAGTTTTCCTTCCCTGAAGAACATTAGTGAAGCAGATCGGTCTCTGTAACAATGTGGCTCTCACCACATCCTGAGATCCACACTTAATGCCATGTGTCACCATATGCTCACTCTCAATCACTTCATTCATCCTCTGACTCTTTTGATGCTTTAGCAAGAAACATTTTCTTCTCCTTTTAGGGATTAAGGAACACAAGACACAACAAATCAGAGATAACCACTCCCCTCCGGAACCCTCCTCCCCTCTCCTTCCCTCTAATTCCATCTCCTCTCGCAATCCCACTTCCTGTCATGTATTTATTCTGACTTTCCACTCTCTGATTCTGAACATTGGGTACTCAGTAAAGGTTTTACCTGTATCCCTCTGCCCACCCACCACGTCACCCATTTCAATACATTTCGGCCACAAACTCTTCTTTCATCATTTCTTTGGACAAGAGAAATCTCCCCATTCCACAGACCCCTTCATCCACCTCCCTCTTTCCCTCCATCTGAGTCCCTCCTTCTGGCCTTTTACCTGGACCTGACCTGGATACTGAGAACTATGATGTGACATTGGTTGCCTCAATTTCTCTGCCCTTCTTAATCTATCAAACCTATCTCCTTCTGAACCGACTGCACTCTATGATTTCAAACCTGACTATGTAATTAAGTGTCAACAAACGTGGTGCCATTGTTGTCTGGCATTCTGATCTCTACGTTGCAGAGGCTGATGACTAGCTCTCATTCATCTCCTCATATCTGCCCCTGGATCATGGCCCCACCATGGAACATCAGACTATTGTGCCCACCATGATCATTAATCTCATTTCATTTGGTGATCTCCTCCCAACTGTCCCCAAGCTCATAGACCCCCAACCCCCACACAGCTCACTTCTACCACCTTCCCAAAATCCACAAACAGGACAGTCCTGGGCAGACCCCATTGCTTTTGCTTGCTGCTGCCCCACAGAACTCATATCTTCCTACCTTGGCTCAATTTTTAAA
The DNA here is from genome assembly GCF_047496795.1 of Chiloscyllium punctatum. NCBI lineage: Eukaryota > Metazoa > Chordata > Chondrichthyes > Orectolobiformes > Hemiscylliidae > Chiloscyllium > Chiloscyllium punctatum. Next base: position 98,203,242 of record NC_092745.1, on the reverse strand, counting down.
TTAAACGAAGCATTGAATAAATCAGACTGCATTCCAAATTTGTACATTGTCTTACACTATGTAAAAGAGTGGAGGAGTTATTTTTTTATTCCTCACATGATATCATCAGCATACGTACTACATTAATTGACTTATTTCCAGTCATTAAAGAGACTAGTTGTCACAAAACTGAAGTGAAGTATTTCAGTGAGGAGAGTATCTGCCAGATACATGCATTTGAGGTGGCAATATTCACATGTAAAAACTAAATTGAAACTAAAAGTACAACTCTGGTTAGCTAGTTGGATCATTGGTGTAGCACAATATTCAAGTCTGATTCAATTGGGAAGATGGTGTTGTCATGGTGGTATCACTAGAATGCAAATCCAGAGGCAACTGCATATATGGGATTCAAACGCCCCTGGAGCAACAAATGAAAGTTAAAAATAATTAATTAATCTGTTAGTTTTAGTGATAATAACCATAAAACTACCATTGATTGTTACAAAAACACATCCGGTCCATTAATGTCTTTTCAAGAAGGAAATCTGTCTTGTCCAGTTCACATGAAACTCCAGAGGCACAGCAATGTATTTAACCCTGAAGTTCCCACTGTAATAGCCTAGTAAGCCACTTAGTTCAAGGACAATTAGGGATGGACAACAAATGTTGGTCACAGTTATATCCTGTGAAAGAACAAAACAAATATGTGAGGCCACATTATCAATAAATTATAAATGAGATAACTGCTGATGCTTAATATTTCATACCAACCTTACTCCACCCCATCATGTTACATCATTTTAAATGACTGACTATGCCACAAAATTGCTTTAGGAGTGACTTTTCTATTCATACCAGCCAAGAGCATCTGGAGCCAGATTTATTACAGACTAAACTGGACTGGTTTAAAGTGTAGAATCAGCAGAAGTTAAAGGTGCAGAATGTCAGAAATTCTAGTTAGAGTGCATTGAACAAAATTAGACAGACATTGCCTGTGGTCAAAAGAGAACATTTTGAAATTTGAAAATTATCAGGGACATATTTTCTGTCAAAACTACAGCATTTTAAAGTGACCCCAGCTGTTGAGTGGCTGAATGTTTCCAGATAAACAGATTAATGTGTGCAAGTATTGATACTGTCATTATTGAATAGCATTTTCTGTGCTGCAAGCAAGCCAGCTGCTGAGGACTTGCTTTGCTTATCAAACTCAAACAAATTAATGTACACAGTAATAAAAAGGAGTCAAAGGAACATAATTTAGAAGCATTTGTTGCCACACAAACACATTCTGCTTTAAAATTTCAGCTAACATTTATACCATTCTTCTATTATATATTTGAGGTGGAGTGGAGGGATTGAGTGTACCAAACTCTGATCAACAGCTAGACTTTCTTTGATACACTTGGCCCTCTGCTTAATAACAGTTGGAATAATACAATTAACTCTCAATACATATTAAATATCTAAGTCAGAAAGGCAAATTTTCTTTTTGTCACGTCATCACATTTATGTCCAGTAATTTATTGCAGCGTTTGTATTTGTTTAATTGTGACTAATACGTGTTGCGAAATAAGAAAAGAATGTGGCAAAACTATTGTTGCCTGGCAATATAAGGTCAGAATGAGAATAAACAGCTGCCATCTGGTTTCTTCGCCCTTTTGAAAAGGGGAAGGAATTTTACCTAAGCAATTAAGAGAAGTTAGTACTCTTGTTTTGTTTTTAATATTTTCAACAGGGAGATTGCTGTGGTGGTTTGGGAAGAGTTATCCTTGATCTGTGGCAGTGAGTTTGGAGGCGGCCATACTTGCAAGTAAGTGAAAACTCCAAAAGGGTCATGCCTCCTGGCATGATTCCTGGAATGGGCAGCTATCATTGGGATCGGCCACTCATTCACTGGACAGACAATCACACTATATGAGAGCTCAATTAGTGGCCATCTTTGGCAATGGAGGCGCATTTGCCAGCATCAGGGAACCATACACTGTGTCTGAGTTTGATGGCCGGAGAAAACAAATTATAGACTGATGCAGAAGCATCTATCTCAAAGATTGAAAGAGGTACATTGGTAGACAAATGAATTCATGCAGAAATGCTCCCCTTCCACATTCATTGCCCTGTGGTTTTGGACTATCTACACTCTTTCCAGCCAGCCTCCATTCTGAAGCATCTTCTAAATCTCTCTCTGCCTGATAGGCTCTCACATCTATTTCTGGGGTTGCCTCTCAGCCAACCTCTCTCATGGTCCCCATGTTTGACTCTCTTGTGTCAATGGGTCACTCATTGAGCCTAACTGGCTGATGAAACACAAAAGGCCAATTCACTGGGCATCTCCTGCAAGATCACATGGCAGTGGAAGGTGGAGGGGGAAGGACTTAAAAACTGCATGAGATCTAGAAATCATCGAATGCACGTAGATTTTATAAATTCAAAGATTCTCAGTAGTAATAATTCCATGACAAATTATTGCTCTAATTAGGCACCACTGCCTGCAAGTCCTCCTCCAAGCCACTCACCATCCTGACTTTGGAAATTATCGCTGTTCCTTCACTGTCACTGGATCAAAATTCTAGAATTCTCTCTCTTGGGGGATTGTGGGTCAACCTACAGCATGAGGACTGTAGTTGTTCAAAAACGTTCAAAAAATATCACCTGCTCAATGACAACCAGGGATGGGCAATAAATTCAGCCAGAATTGCCCATGTCCCATGAGTGCCATAAAAAAACCCCTCTTTTAAAAAGTAAACATAGTCAACACAAGAGCTGGTGTAAAGTACTCCTAACAAGTAGCTACTGCTACAATTTATATTTGTGGAAAAATGTTAGATGACCTGGAGCAAGTTGACTCCATAAGAATTAGGTTGCTCAATTTCCATTGAAACAAATGGCAAGCCTGTGACTGTGAGTTGTCCTAGCCTTGTCATCCAAAGGCCATGTTTTTGGCACCATTCCAAAATACAGCAAACTCACTTTAAAAGAAAATTGATTTACTGCCGTAACTCTTTACACCGGGCAACAAAGAATGAAAACAACATGAAATGTGTCACGCAGAGTGAATTAACAAGTAACCCCTCTTTATCTCAGAAAGACAGAAAGAGCTTTATATTGAAAGTAAAATACTTCTCTCACTGCTTTCTTGTCACAGACATTGGTAGGCAGGATTGACTGTGATTAGAAGAATTAAAAGTTCTGAAATAAAATTCTTTTTCTTGGTATAGGTTCTTTAAATACCATAAAACCAAACGTACATATTGCTTCTTACTTTGATCAACCTGTTTGATCATGCTGTGACACATGAACTAGGTGAAACATGAACTAGACCCTGGGCTCAAAGGCACAATACTACTGAATTACAAGACTCGGTTATGTATTGCCTCTTGTCTCTATAATTCACATTGCAATGAAACACTGGTGCTTTATATCAAAAACTGAATGATATAAAATATTGAAGGGTGTCATTTTTAGGCCTATAAACATCTATGTGTGTGTTTATCAGCTACATTTGTATGAGTAGAATTGTGGCACAAAGCTATAACGAATGGTTCAGTGCAGTTAAATTTTACATAGTGACATTATTCTCTTAGAATCACAAAATTACTTAATAGAAAGCCACTTAATCCATCTTAATTCATCTATCCAGAACATTCCAACATCTAATAATTTTTCAAATGCTTTTAGGATGGTTACTCCCATAAGACTGTTTGAATTGAGAAGTTAAATGGCGGTCAATTTTCTCATGAAGTAGTCAGTTCTGATATCAGTCCTAAAGTTTCCAGCATCTTATGCTCCTGTACTATTCCAGTTCTTTATTTTAAGGTAGTATTCTCAATTATTCTTTTCCAAATCATTTACTGTATTACATGCCTCTATCTGATCCAGCCCTTTTCAACATTAAATGATAAGCGATGGGAGAGCAGACTAAATTATTTAATCTTGCGTGATTGTGCAAAAGGGGGGGTTATTGCATCAGATCCAAGTGGTACATCTCTTCCAATTCTATGAATATAATAGCAATTAAAATGGCTCAATGGTAATAGTGTCAGGGAGCTGGGTTTGATTCCAGCATCAGGTCACTTTCTGTGTGGAATTTGTAGGTTCTCTCTGTGTCTGCATGGGTTTCCTTTGGGTGCTCTGGTTTCCTCCAGCAGTCCAAAGATGTGCAGATTAGGTGGCTTGGCCATATTAAATTGTCCATAGTGTCCAGGGATGTGTAGGCCAGCTAGAGTGGCTATGTTAAAGTACTGATAGTGTCTAAGGCCTCTACCTGCACTTTAAGGATTCTACAGTTCTAAGTTTAATTTTTGGCTGATTTCATATCACCTATTTTACATGATCACACCACGTCTCTGAGATTTTTCTCACAACTCAAACCATTAACATTAAGGATTGGCCTCATGATTTATTCAGTACTGCATGTGAATGTTTTCCTTTTTACATGAGGACCAGAACTGTAATATCTGTCTCAAGGTGCAGTCTGTCTAGAACTTTGTACAGCTGGATCATAACTAACTCTGGAGTATTTTTACTGCTTTGGTTGTTTGTGACAGTGAACTTTATGAGTGTGGTTGATTACTGGTCTGCAATGAGCCTACTAAATCTCTTCAATCTCTTTTGAAATCACCATGAGCTAATTTCAGTGCTCTGGATATCTAATCTGACAACCTTTGTGAACAGAAGTTACCACTGTCTGAAACAACAGTCATCGATAGCTATGAAAATATGTTGCAAAAGCTCAGACCAAACACATTGGCATATAGATTTGCTAGGTAAAAACAATGACTGCAGATGCTGGAAACCAGATTCTGGATTAGTGGTGCTGGAAGAGCACAGCAGTTCAGGCAGCATCCAACGAGCAGCGAAATTGACGTTTCAGGCAAAAGCCCTTCTTATTCTTGATGAAGGGCTTTTGCCCGAAACGTCGATTTCGCTGCTCGTTGGATGCTGCCTGAACTGCTGTGCTCTTCCAGCACCACTAATCCAGAATATAGATTTGCTGGCAGCACACCAGCTGACATGGCTTAAAGAAGTGAAAGTGACTGCCCATGACATCAAGATGGTATTATGGAAGTGTAGTATCAACGAGTCCCAATTAAGTTGAAGTCAAGGAAATCATGGTAAAACCCTCTATTGCTTGGTTATGATTATTGGATGCCAATCATCTAAGCCCCAGGACATAAAATCCCTCCCTTGTGGAAAGAGGCCATTCAGCCTATCAAGACCACACTGACTCTCCAAAGAGCATGCCACCGAGACCTAACCCCACGTCCTACCCTCCCCCCCCCAACCTCCATTTATCATGGTTAATCCACCTAACCTGCGCATCCCTGAACACTACAGATAATTGTCCTTGGCCAATGCAACTAATCTGCACATCTTTGGACTGTGGAGGGAATCCAGATAATGTGGAAACTCCACACAGAGAGATGCCCAAGGGTGGAATTAAACCTGGGTCTCTGGCGCTGCAGGGTCACTGAGCCACTATGCTACCCCATTGTTAGATATTGAAAAATGGCATTCAGATGAATACCTTAGAATAGTGCCCTCGGCCCCTAAGTTTGACCAGAAATTGAAATGAGTCTAGATTAGAGTGGTGTTGGAAAAGCACAGAGGTCAGTTAGCATCTGAGGAGCAGAAAAATCGACGTTTCAGGCAAAAACCCTGCATCAGGAATAAAGGCCGGGGAAGGTGTCACCATGACTACCTGGTCAGGTCCATGCCCCCCAATACCCCACCCTCCCATCCTGGCGCCTTCCCCTGCCACCACAGGAATTGCAAAACCTGTCCCCATACCTCCTCCCTCACCTCCATCCAAGGCCCCAAAGGTGCCTTCCACATCCACTAAAGTTTCACCTGCACATCCACTAATGTCATTTACTGTATCCGTTGCTCCCGATGTGGTCTCCTCTACATTGGGGAGACTGGATGACTTCTCGCAGAATGCTTTAGGGAACATCTCCAGGACACCCACACTAATCAACCCCACCTCCCACTCTGCCGAGGACATGCAGGATCTGGGCCTCCTCCACCTCCATTCCCTCACCACCCAATGCCTGGAGGAAGAATGCCTCATCTTCTGCCTCGGAACACTTTAACCCCAGGACATCAAAGTGGACCTCACCAGTTTCCTCATTTCCCCTCCCCCCACCTTACCCCAGTTCCAACCTTCCAGCTCAGCACCATCCTCATGACCTGTCCTACCTGCCAATCTCCCTTTCCACCTATCCACTCCACCCTTCTCTCTGACCTATCACCTTCACCCCACCCCATCCACCTATTGTACTCTTTGCTACCTTTTCCCACCCTCCACTCTGACCTATCACCTTCCTCCCCACCCTCATCCACCTATTGTACTCTTTGCTACCTTCTCCCACCCTCCACTCTGACCTATCACCTTCCTCCCCACCCCCATCCACCTAGTGTACTCTTTGCTACCTTCCTCCCAGCCCCAACCTCCTCCCATTTATCTCTCCATCCTGGAGGCTCCCTGCCTTCATTCCTGATGAAGGGCTTTTGCCCAAAACATTGATTTTCCTGCTCCTCAGATGCTGCCTGACTTGCTGTGCTTTTCCAGCACCACTCTAATCTAGACATATCACATGATGCACGTTTCATATCTGTATGATACAATACAAAATTCATCTGCACTCTTCAAGCCACTACTCAGGAGTGTGAAGAAATAATCTCCATTTACCTGAATAAGAATAGCTCCAATAGCACTCAAGAAGCTCAACACAATCAAGGATAAAGCAACTCTCATGATCACTGCCATATTCACCAACTTGAACATGTACTGCTTTCACCACATCTGCATAGTGGCAGCAGGATGTACCATATATAAGATGCACTGTAGCAACGGTCCTTTAACAACACCTACCAAATCTGCAACCTTTACTACTGAGAAAGATAAGGGCAGCAGATAAATGGGACTAAGACATGTTCCCCTCCAAGATATATCCATCTTGACTGGGAACTATATTGGAATTCCTTCAAATTGCTCGTTCCAAATCTTGGGATGCCCTTCTTAACAGAACTGCAGATGTATCTGTTCGCCATGGATTGCAGCCCTTCAAGAAAACAACTCAACACAGAGGGAAATTATGAAGGGGAAGAAACTGGTCATATCAGCGACACTCATACAATGTACACAGAAATTGGATAAATGTGATTAATGCTCAACATAAGCCTGGCCAATCAGAATTTCTGTCTAACTATTCTGAGCACCATGGAAAAAAAAAATCTCTACCTATGCTTTGGGATGAAAGTAAATAATGCAAGTTGGTAATCACACAACACCCAGATTATAATCCAACAGGTTTACTTGGAGACACTAGCTTTCGAAGTGCTGCTTCTTCATCGGGTAGTTGTAAAGCATGATCATAACTCAGGTCTTATGGTCTTATGAACCTCCTTCATATAAACCTGCTGACTATAACCTGGTGTTGTGTGATTTTTTAACTTGGTCCACCCCAGTCCAACACTGAAAACAATTCCTCCAAGTCGTAAATAAAGAAGATTGCTCAGTGTAAAAGAGATGAGAGAGGACGAATAATTAGAAAAATTGAACTCCAAAGTTTAGAAAGAAAGTGAGCTCACCAAATAAAATCTTAAGATTCAATTTTAATTTTACAACCAGTCAAATTTAAATATGCCTATAATTTTTGTTTATTTGTGCATGGCATGAGATGTGAGCACATGGGCAAAGCAGCATTTATTACTGATACCTGGATTCCCCTGAGAGTATTAACAGTTAACAAGTAGTGTGATATTGGAGTTATAACTATGCCAGCCAAGGTCTGGGTAACAGGTTTTTCTTGCCCGAGGGAAAGTAGTGATCCTGCTGACTTGCCTTATGAAAAGCCTGCAGTATTGTGGTCATAAATTAAACTAAGCGATTAAGCACAGAACATACATTTAGATGAATAGAAATAAATATAAAATCAACATTAAGAAGGTTGTGTTCCTACTGAAACTTTGGATGTAGACTGGTAAAGATTTGAAATAATTAAGCATTCTGGATTGTAAAGACTAACAGATGAATGTTCAAAATGTTGCGATGAGAATGCGAACTTTGTTTTTTCATACTTAATGTTTCTTATATTTTAAAGAGAAACAATTACTTGATACATTCTCACAGTTTTTATTATCCCACCAGCAGGCATACTGCTTAGAAAGACTGTAAAAATCCAATTGTATAAGCAAAGTCTTCAGCCTAAAATTTAAATGAGTGAAAGATTATGTGAAAGATCAAGATTATATCCTTATGAGTTACTTTCAGTCATAGATACTCTTCATTATATAGTGTTATTGAATTTAAACATGGTAGTATCATAGAATCATAGGAACTTGCTGAAGGGCTTTTGCTCGAAACATCGACTTTCCTGTTCCTCGGATGCTGCCTGACCTGCTATGCTTTTCCAGCACCACTCTAATCTTGACCCAAGTCCCTACAAAGTTACAAAGAGGAGCATTTCCTACAGAATCTTCATGAAAATAAAGGCTTAATTTGTCTAATCTCTCCTCATAACTTAACCCTGAAGACCAAGTACCATCCTTGCAGATTTGTGTTGAACTCCCTCCAAGGCCAAAACAACTTTCCTAAGGTGAGCAGCCCAGGGAGAAGGTAGCAGCCCAGGGCTGCTCACAGTACTCTCATTAGGATCTAGCTAGGGGTTTGTATAACATTTTTTATTCATTCATGGGATGTGGACTTCATTAACCATGCCAGCACTTATTGCCCATCCCTAATTGTCCAGAGGGCAGCTAAGTGTCAAGCACAATGCTGTGGGTTTAAAGTCACATGTCAGCCAGACCAGGTAAGGATGGCAGTTTTCTTCCCTAAAGGACATTAGTGAACCAGATGTGTTTTCCCCTGGCAATCGGCAATGGTTTCATGGTCATCATTAGCCTCCCAATTCCAGATATTTATTCAATTCAAATTCCACAATCTGCCACAGCAGGATCAGAACCTGGGTCCCCAGAATATTACCTGTGTTCCTGGATTAATAGTCTAGTGATAATACTACAGGGTCATCACCTCCCCAACTGCAGCATAACATCTGCACTGTTATAGTCCAGCTCTTTAGATATGAAGGCCAGAATTCCATGAGCCTTCTTGACTATTTTCTGCACCTCACTGTGGCATTTTAAAAAGCTATGCCCCTGATAGTGGTGGACATTTTCCAACCCTTCACCATGAATCTCAATTGAAGGCTTTAGTAAAGTGACAGCGATGCTGTGAGCTCTTTCGTAGCAATGCAATAAATGCAATGAAACCTGGTACATCCAGAGGGATGGAGCAGAAATGTAGATAATAATGGCCTTCAATTATAGCTTCAAGAACAAAGGATACTACAGTAAGGGCTTTTTTAATGGGTTTAACAATAACATCTGTGATAATAACTAGGCAAGGGAGAGCTGCAGAATCCCGAACTGTAGGCTACTGCCTCAACCCTGATAGTTGTCCAGAAGGGATTTTGAATGTTTGTTACTGAATTTGAATTACGAGGACTGGAGTTTCTAAGTACACGACATGTAATAAATGTGAACTGGTTTATTCATTTGTTAAAGAAGGATACAGGAAATTATAAATCCCAGCTGTTAAGGTGGCACCCAGTTTGGGATGACATCCAGTTCATAACAAGCATGGTAATAGATATGTACTGTTATGAGTCACTTTGACAAGTGATTCTTATGGGCTGACTGCACTTACAGATTTGAGTTACACATCCAATTTAACTTACTCCTTTGGAATTTTTAAATTTTCAGTGTTCAGCCTTTTTTAAGCTGGTCTCCCAACAATTTGACTCAACTAGTCTGACCTGGGATCCATCTGTGTCAGCACATCAAGAGCTTCCAATTGGTCTCATATCCCTTCAAAATATGTATGCTGTTGGCTTCTTATTAAAATATAATGTGATAAACCATAATAGTTTTATCTGCCAAAGACATCTGAAATAGGCATGTTAATGGTCAGTAATCAATTGCATAGTAACACACACAAATACTTGTCACACACTTCAGCAATTACCCTTGTGTCTCAAACTGCCTCATTTAGTACCACTCTCACTACCAAACTGGAATAGTGTGGTCTCAAGGTGCACTCTAGGACTTGAATGCCAAATCCTAAGCAGCGCTTTAAGAGCGGTACTGAAGGGTTGCTGCATTGTAAGGCATGCCTGCATTTCTAATGAGACCAGAAATTGAGTCCCATCTATCCTCACATGTTAATGAGAAAGATCACACACCATGATTTGTATTGAAGAGCAAGTTAGTTAAACCCTTGATCCTGGCCAATGCTTATCCTTCAATAAACATCATAAAAAGTAGTTTGCCTATCAATTATGAGCTAATGATTAGACACAGCCTCCTTCTGGGATGCTTTGTCTCATCTGTGCTGATAGAAATTGTTTTGGTTTGATGCTGCTGTCATAATTCTATGTTAAAGAGGGTGGATCAATGTGAACAGTGACTTCCTTCTAAGTTTCAAACATGCTGTTGGAAAATTAAGGGCAATTCACCATCAGTTTTGCTTAAACAAACCTTGTGCAATTTCCTCTGGCAGTTTGCCTTCTTACAATCGTTTCATTGAGAACGGGAGGTTCAATATCAGCCGTTTATGTTTCCTTAATCCCCTAACTGACTAATCTATATCTGTCTGAACTTCTAACTCTTCAATTTCAAACTCTGACTGTGTCATCAAGTTTTCCCTCAAGGCTTGTGATATTGTTTTGATGTTCAAGGACCTCTACCTAGCTAAGGCTGAATTACATCCACTAAATTCTTCTATTGGGCCATGACTTCATTGTCACCCACTAAACCACAATCTGATACATCATTGCTGATTTTATCTCCTCTGGAGATTCCTCTTTACTACAACTGTCTCAAATCTCATCATCCTTCAATCCTCTGCTTTAATTCATTCTCAGTTTGTCGTCAACCTCAAGCATGAACTCTTTCTGAAGGAGATTGACTAGCCTAACACCTGTAATGGCAGAGTTGTCTTAAGAGGAAAGTTTGAACAGGCAGGACTTGTATCAGCCGGAGTTTAGATCAGTAAAAGGTGATTCAATCAAAAACATATCAAATGTTGATAGCTCTTGACGGAGTAGATGTGGAGAGAGCTTGATCTTATAGAGGAATATAGATCAGTGCATTACAGTTTAAAAATCGAAAGTCACGTACAGAACAGATATAAGACAAATAAAAATTCCTTCAAAGGATGATGAGATTTTGGATCGTTTACTCTCAAAATATGATGTAAGCAAAAACCTGCAATATTTTTTAAGACAAAGGTGGACAGCTTCTTGGTTAACTAGTCAGTGAAATCTTATGAGGGGTGGGCAGGAGTGTGGATTTAAGGTTACCAGCAGATCAGCCGCGCTCTTAATGAATGGCAGACTCAAGGGCCTGAATGGCTACTCCTGCTCCTTGTTCAAATGTTCAAAAGTTTTTCACTCCACAGATTTACTGGCTACCTCTGATTGAAAATGTAGTGGTGTGCTTCCTTCTTTATCAGCCATAATCTGTGTAGGGATGCCTTACAAAGCTTTTAGGAGTGAGGGGAGGGAAGAAGGGGATGCAATTCCATGCTTTTGATGCAGCAATAATGAAGAAACAAACTTGGAGGAGCCTATAATTTCACTGGTCCCATGAACCTGTTTCCTTTTTTCTTTAGATAGTAATAAAAAGGAAGTCTAAGTTCTATTGGTAGAACACATTGTAGCCATGATAGGCTAGTGATAGAGGGAGGGGATGTTTAAGGTGATTGGTGGGAGCTATTCAGTGGAGTATAGGGACTATCGTCTGGATGATGTTGCTCGACTTGAATGTTGTTAAAGCTGCACTCATCTAGACACGTAAAAAGTATTCCATCGCACTCCTGATTTGACATTTGTAGATTGCAGAGAGGTTTTGCAGAATCATAGGATCAGCCATAAAATGTAGTGTACTTAGCCTCTCACCCAATTCAATAGCCATGGCACTTATGTGGCTGGTCAACTGGAGTTTCTGGCCAATAGCAAACATTGCTATCACAGATGTAGTATTTTCCTTCAGCATTGGTGATACTATTTTGCATTATGACCACAGAATCAGAGGACTGAAGAAGCTCATTGTGTTCCTGCAGACACTTTCATGGAGAATCACCTCAGTCTGTAAGAAGTCATGGGGAGATCTCAATGCAGGTAGCAGACCTGTAAAAAATGGCTCTGCACAACTGTTAGATTGAGTGCAGGCTGGTAAGACTACCTTTGTGAATGGCATCAACTGTGAACGATGCCACCTTAGAAGTTGACACTTCTGCATTATAACTCGGTGATGGTAAAGCCAATGAAAGTCAAGGTGACATAGATTGGCTCTCCTTCATTAGACTCAGTCATTGTCTGGAACCTTTGCAGTGTGAATCTTATTTATGACTTTTGAGGCCAAGCCTAGATGTTTCCCAGGTTTTGTTGAATGCAGATTGAGTCATTGTTTGAGGAATTACAAATTACAAAATATAAATGTTCAAACTGTAATTTAAATATTACAAATAACGTTAAACATTATTTCTCTTTCTTCCTTTAAGACTATCAATCTCTTTAACCTAAACTTCTTGACATCCCTCCAAAGCAACCAGCTTTTATTCCATGCCAATTTAAGATTGCAACTCTCTATATCTCCCTGGGTTGTTTTATCAATGCAAGGTGTTATTGTGGCTTTTGTACACTTCACTAAGGTTTCTGTAGTTATGCTTTCTGTCTATAGAGGTATTTTTATAATGCAGAATTGTTAACTTCTAAGCTTGCAATCATTCATAGTTTGTGCCATTCACAAAGGTAGTTTTTCTGACCTGCACTCAATCTAACAGTTGTGCAGAGCCATTTTTACAGGTCTGCTACCCTGTATTGAGATCTCCCCATGACTTCTTACAGACTGAAGTGATTCTTCATGAAAGTTTCTGCAGGAACACAATGAGATTCTTCAAGTTCTCTGATTCTGTCGTCACAATGCAAAATAGTATCACCAGTGCTGAAGGAAAAGACTACATCTGTGACATATATTGTAATAGGGCCATTTACTCCATGTGGAAAGCTGACACTCCCACAGCAGGATCTACACATGGACAAAGCAGTGGGTTCATGTTTAAGCGGCCAACTCATGCTAAAGCTTATTCTACTAACCTACATGAAGGTGGAGTAGTGGATTTGATAGGTAGCATCTTTGAGAGATAGCCTGAAGTAAATTAAGTCAACTTTGTAATTCTTTAGCTGCTTTGGTTTTAGCTCTTCTACTTCTTGGCTTTACTAAAGGCTAAATAATCTTATTTTTAAATATTAATGGCCTGGGGTTCTAATCCAAGCATTTTCAGTTTTTGCATAAAAATTAATAGTGTATCTTATAATCAAAATTGCAGCTGATATAAAGTCTCTGAAATTAATCATTCCTGACACTGGAAAATGTTATCGCTAAGCTTCCCATTGATGCTAGGACTCTAACACATGAAGTCAGACATGTGCTTGGAACTCCTTTGTGTAAGTTGAGTGATTTAGTTGGACATAGAAAAGTTGTAAACTAGAAGCAATGGTGGAACTGGTAATACTGAGGTATAGGTCAGACTGTGAGTACATCAGTTAACTGTGTCATTGTTGTGCTTCTGAGATCAATGCAAACACATAAGTATAATCTCCAAGGATTTGCAATAATGACATTCTCCCTTTGATTTAATTTTTAAAGAACTTCTCTCACATAGATAAATGTAGCTCTTCGTATTTCAAACAAAACTTGGCACCCACACAAAGTAATGAAAAGACTTCTTCTTTAAACATATCCACATCAACATGCAGAGAAGGGGGCATTCTTTGAAGATTAATACTTTTAAAGCCATCAGACGGGAAAACTGAGTCAATAGTGACATGGAGGGCTGCACAGGCAAATGAACTTAGGTTAAAAAGATACCTTCAATATATCCATTCACCTACTTGTTCACCACTGTAGAATTCACAAAAGACATAAATGAAGCAAATACTTAGGTTTAGTTAACCGGAGCAGGCTTTGTGAGCTAAATCACCTCCATTCAGTACTATGTTCTGAGTCTTCCATATCCTTGCATTTCAACTTCATGCTCAGTGACAGATTTAAATCTGACTTACAATTGTGAGAGTATTTGCACAGGTGATTTCCTTAAAGTCAAAAGGTGAAATATTACATTATTTTCTTTTGTTCCTCAGCAGTTGTACAAGAATTAAGTTGAAACTATAGTTTCACTTTTTGTTCTGATATTTTCCATAAATATTAACAACTGTGGATGTTTTCACTTTCCTTTTATTACTTAGTCAAGTTTAAAAATATCACAGGATCTATTGATGGGAAGAATTGTCTTTTGTCATGTTCTGATTTAAAATAACAGATTAATAATCCATGGTCCTAAATCAGGTAGGAACAGATTAACAACACAAATGCTGATTAATATGAGGCATAAGGTATGTGACGAGAAAGTTGGGGTGGAGAAATGAGTGGGATGGTGAAGGGAATGGGTGTGTACTTCATATTGCAGACGGTGCATAACTGGCTGTAGAAGAGATTTATAAATATTTTGGAGAGCAGAGGAAATCTGTTTCAATTCTGAACGTCAATGTAAATTTAGTAGGGGACGTACTACAATGACACTACCAGTCATTCACTGTATCACCAAATTATAGTAAACTATATCTCTCACTATACTAGTGAATCACTAACCTCTTAAAACAAATTGACTTTTTATTCTTGAGTCTCTTAAGACAGAAGTCTGCAAATAAACATGTAAGAATTTTAGGTTTACATATTTCATGGCATTTTCTCTGACTATGTCTCATAAATTTCCACTGATGTGAGCGAGTTTTGAGAAGGTTTGTAGCTCGAGTTGAGGTTCTGGATGTAGGTTTGTTCGCTGAACTGGAAGGTTTGTTTTCAGACGTTTCATCACCATTCTAGGTAACATCATCAGTGAGACTCTGGTGAAGCACTGGTGGTATGGCCCACTTTTTACTTATGTGTTTACTACATTGGACAAACAGGCAGAAAACTAGCCACCAGCATACATGAACATTAACTAGCCACAAAAAGACATGACCCACTCTCATTAGCATCTGTACATACAGATGAGGAAGGACACTATTTCATCTGGGACAACATATCTATCTGAGGACAAGCCAAACAGAGACATACACGAGAATTCCTAGAAACATGGCATTCCAACTGAAACTCTAACAACAAACATATTGATTTCGATCCCATTTACCACCCCCAATAAAAAGAACAGGAAATGACATCACCAGAGGAAATGATGTCACTAACCAAAGGAAACTTGAACACATAAATAAAAAGTGGGCCATGCCATCAGTGCTTCACCAGAGGCTCACAGATGATGTTACCTAGTATAAAAACGTCTGAAAACAAACCTTCCAGCTCAGCGAGCAAACTTACATCCAGTTCCACTGATGTGTTTCTATCTGCACTTTACGTCTCTTTTACAGGAATCACTATATGATCATTTTTTTCAGAAGTTGGCACATGTAGACATGCATGCAGGACTATTTTTATAATGCATCTGATTGACAACCATGTGTCCACATTCTCCACCCATGTCACTGCCAGAGGACATCTACTCACAATGTCAGTGAGCTGTTATGAGCACAGAACATGGGCAAATGTGAGTTACTGAAAAAAAACTTTCCTCATTAACTTTAAAATACCCAGCAGTCAGAACAGTTTTGATGGAAGGTCTACAATCTGAAATGCTAAGCCTGTTTCTCTCTTCACAGATGCTGCCAAACCAGCTAAGTAATTCCAGTATTTTATGTTCTCCTTTAAATTTCAGGTTTCCAACATGTGCAGTGTTTTGTGTTTGCATGTGTTATAGAATGTAGAATGTATGTAAGATCCTAGTCAAGATAACAACAACAGGAGCAAAGAGTTAATGAACTCTTTTGTCACTAAAACTGAAACACTCTGTTTGGCTGCCTCCACCACAAGACAATGCCCCATCTCGTCAACATTACTTCAATGTTCCTCCTTGCCAAGCACTGGACTTGGATCTTTTTTGATTTCTCTCATCTTATCCACGAGACCCATTCCCTGTGCCCTTGATCATATTCACATTAACCTACTAATCACTTAACTTCCCTTTTTGATCCCGATACTAGCTAACACTGTAAAAGATTCTCTCAAGTCAGATGCTAACCTTCTCTCCTTTAAATCTCCTCATTATCTCACTCCTCAAAATTCCAACCTTTGACCCTCCCTTAATTTCAGCCAACCTTTTAGTGTCATATATAAAGTACAATGTCTTTAGTTGGCAATGTATACGTAATGTACAGTAATATCAGTAAGCATCGAAAACAGATTATGTGTGAAAGTCTATTGTCACTGTTTAAACAGTAAGGCATCGTCTCAACAAGAACCGAACTCCTTGTGACATCTGCTACCCAGACTAAACTATAGAAAACCATGAAGCATATCATGGCAGCAGCAAGGGGTTAATGTGACCATTCATTGTAACAGCTAGCTAGATGCAAAAATGGATATTAAAGGCTGATATCAATATTGTAGTTGTGAAAATACATTATCCTAAAAGTTATTCATCTATCTGAAAAGTTCAGAGCTGAAGTTACAACTACTACCAAGACTAATGAGCCACAAAGCTAAAGGTTGTCAATGATCCACAAGTTGGTGTCCTGTCTCCCTGATGTTAGAGGAGACCACATTGGGTGCAATGGATACAGTAGTGAAGTACAGGTAAATTTCTGTCGGATGTGGAAGGATCCTTTGGGGCCTTGGATAGAGGTGAGAGGGGAGGTTGGGACGCATGTTTTGCACTTCTTACAGTGGCAGGGGAAGGTGCCGGGAGTGGGGTGAGGGAGTGTATCTGACGAGAGAGTCGCAGAGGGAATGGTCTATCCGAAATGCTGATAGAGTTGGGAGGGAAATACATCGTTTCAGAGATAATCTTTGGGACATTTGCACTGATCAAATCCACCACTCGGTGGCTGAACACTTCTACTCCCCCTCCCACTCCACCAAGAACATGCAGGTCCTGGGCCTCCTCCATCACCAAACCCTAAACACACAATGCCTGGAGGAAGAACACCTCATCTTCTGCCTTGGGACCCTGCAACCATATGGGATTAATGTGGATTTCACCAGTTTTCTTATTTCCCCTCCTCCCACCTTATCCCAGTCCCAAGCTTCCAACTTGGCACCACCCTCTTGACCTGTCCATTGTCTTTCTCATCTGTCTGTTCCATCCTCCTCTCCAACCTATCACCTTCACCCCCACCTTCATCTACTTATCGCATTCCCAGCTACCTTCCCCCAACAGCCACCCCCCCCCTCCTATTTATTACTCAGCGACCCCCTGGCCCACAAGCCTCATTCCTGATGAAGGGCTTATGCCTGAAATGTTGACTCTCCTGCTTTTCGGATGTTCCTGACTTGCTGTGCTTTTCCAGTGCCACACTCTCGACTCTGATCTCCAGCAGCTGCAGTCCTCACTTTCTCCTAACCATAGTGAGGTGGCTAGTTTTCTATCTGTGTTAAAAGTCAAAGCAGGACAGAATTACTGTGAGCTTGTGAGTTCTTCATGAAGCAGCAAAGCACAAAAGGGCGAGGCTAAGCAGAGATGCTGTGAATAGTCAAGTAAATGTAAAATGAATGAGTGCTAAGAAAACAAGCTAAAAGCCCAGAAATGTATCCTACTCAGGTTCCCGTGTTTCCCTACACCCAAAACAGCCTGGCAGGAACATTGCAATATAAGCTGTCAACAAGCTCCAAAGCACAGTGTTGAAGTGGTGAACTATCTTATCAGTTAGGCAAAAGTGAGGATGTAGACACTGGAGATCAGAGTCTAGATTAGAGTGGTGCTGGAAAAGCACAGCAGGTCAGGCAGCATCTGAGGAGCAGGAAAATCAATGTTTCGGGAAAAAGCCCTTCATTCCTGATGAAGGGTTTTTGCCCAAAATGTCGATTTTCCTGCTCCTTGGAGGTTGCCTGACCTGCTCTACAATATCAGTTAGTCTGAGATCAGCCATGAAGATGTGGCAAGGCTTACACTTTGTTGATGCCAACTTCCATAGTTGGATGGTGCAGGTGATCACTGCCCATGGAATGTGCCCTGAGATGTTGGAGAACAATGACCAACATGGAAGCCCAGAACAGATATTGGCAAATTACAGCTACCAGGTAAAGGCAGAGAGTGTGTTGCTGGAAATGCACAACAGGTCAGGCAGCATCCAAGGAGCAGGAGCATCAGATGCTGCCTGACCAGCTGTGCTTTTCCAGCAACACACTCTCAACCATAGCCTACTGTGCCCAGGTGTTTTAAGTACTCATCCATCTGCTTCTTAAATATTGCATTTTTTGGATATAATTGTATTGGGGGCATTTCAGAGAAGGTTCACTAGATTAATTCCAGGGATGAAAGGCTTATCTTATAAGGAGAGATTGAAAAGTTTAGGTCTACACTTGTTAGTGTTTAGAAGAATGAGAGGAAATCTAAATGAGGTGTATGAGATGCCTAAGAGGATGAACAAAGTAGATGTAGAGCAAATGTTTGCCCTTGTAGGACAATCTAAATAAGATGTCATAGTTTTAGGATAAGGGATGACTGATTTGAAACAAAGATGAAGAGGAATCTGTGGAATTCAGTACTCCAGATGTAGTGGGCACCAGGACACGGAATAAATTGAAGGAGGATCTAGACGGATTTTTAACTCATAGCAGTTTGAAGGGTCACAGAGAGAGGGTAGGAAAGTTGAAGTAAGGCCAAGATGAAATCAGTCATTATTGTACTGAATGGTGAAGCAGGCTCGAAGGGCTGAATTGACTACTACTGCCTCGAGTTCATTTGTTTGTATGAACGAATTCTGACTTGTTATTGAAGAAAGTTCTACTCTCCATACTAACCCAAGCACTACACAAATAAAGATACAGGTTTATATTCATAGGGGATTTGATTTCCTTACAAAAGACATGGCTGGGCCCGAGAAATGTAAGCAAAAGTTGCAAAAGAGCCCAAACTGTCACACTTTACTGCCAATGTGTCTGACAGTTTAAGCACTATATTTGAACTCCCATAGAATGTAATTCTAGTTACGGTGGGTTAGAAAATCATGATTTGGATAATTTAGTTCTGAAATGTTCTCATTATCAGGCAAAGAAGGTCACGGAAAGGGTATCATCAAATGAACGTTCCTATGGGAGAATATCTTTTATTTAAAAACTGCTAATGTTTATCTGTCAGATGTGTACGAAACATTCACAGTGAAATGTCTGCATAGAGCTGGAGCTGAGAACTCCTGTGTGTACGAATACTGACATTTGAAATATTACTTACGCTAATATTGCAGTACTTCTCTTCATGCAAGTTAATGCTATGGAAACAAATGTCAATCATCCCAGATTGCATGTAGACCATTTGCTTCCAAACATAATGTACTGACAGTGGCTTGCAATATGTGCTTTGAAAGGATCTCCTGAGAACTTCTCATATCATCCCCAAGGCACTGAAACAATTGAAGGCAAGTCTATTTAGTGACAGGCTTAGTTCAGCTGCTTTAATTTACTTCTCTTTAACATGTACGGTAAAAGAATGAAATGAAAACCAAAATGAAACTTCATAATCCTTAAACTTTGCAAACATTTTACAAAATCGTCACCATCCCTGTGTTCAGTACTGTCCACAGACAAGAAAGCCACCTGGTAAGTACAAAGGAAAGATTAGTGTTTACAAACAACTCTGTATCCAAAGAACTTTTTAACATATTTCAAAAAGACTTCTTCAACAGTACCTTTCAAACACACAACCACTACCAACTAAACCCACAAGGCCAACAGGGGAGCAACACCATCCATAAGTTCCCTCGCAGGCCGCACACCATCTGATTTGGAACTTGGAATGTTCTTTTATTGTTTCTGAGAGAAAATCCTGTCATTCCCCTTGCTACAGCACTGAGTGTACCAATACAACATGGACTTGAGGCAATTAGGAATGGGTAAAAGATACTGTCCCAGTCAGCAATGCGTATATCCCATGAAATAAAAATAAAAAATGCATGCAAAACATGACTGAATCACAGTAGTTGTTGTCTAGTTAAGCAATCTGTTGTACATATAAGGATCTCACAGACTGCAATTAATGGATAACCAGTTAAAAAACCAAAAGAACCACAGATGTTATAAATCAAAGACAAAAAAACGGGGTTGCTGGGTAAACTCAGCAGATAAGGCAGCATCTGTGGAGGGAAATCGGAATTAAAGTTTCAGGTCCGATTCTGAGGAAGGGTCCCCGAACCAAAACATTAACTCTGATTTCTCTCCACAGATGCTGCCAGACCTGCTGAGTTTATCCAGCAATTCCTTTTTTTGACCAGTAAATTGTGCTTTGCAATGCTGGTTGAATTACGGCCACCACGTCACAAAAACATCCCACTTTTCTTTAAATTGTCTCTGGAATCTTTAATATGTAACATAATCATCAGAAGAGGCAGATGGGATCGCATGTCTTATCCAATGGCCAGCATCCCTGAAAAAACAGCGCTGCCCAAATAATTGAATTGGTAAGAGTGCACTGGTGCTGCAATGTACTGTAGTAAGATAGAACTAAGACAAATTCCTGAAACGGTAAGTTAAGAAAGGGAAAGTTATCGACTGAGCATTGAGTACCTTGGAGTATTTAAAATAAATGCAGTTTTTTAATTTGCTCCTGGAATGAAGGTCATGCTGACAAGTTGATATTTGTTGCCCAGTTGAGATGAGGAGATAGAATCATGGAATGAAAAAGTCCCACAGCACGGCAACAGGCCCTTTGGTCCAAACTGGTCCATGCCGACTCAGTAATGGATCTTTTCCTTATACTATTTTACTGGCAAACTGTAACTCAGTCCCTAAATAAATTGCTCAGAGTTTAGATGAACTGATAAATGCAAAACTGTGATGGAACAAATAAGGGTGTGAAAGCTCCTCACTTGCTCTCTTTGCTCGTACTCACTTTGCATCTATTGGATCCTCAAAGCATTACTATTTTGCCTTGCCTTTTGTGTTTATCTGCTTCATTCAGAACTTAAAAGCCTAGGCTACTTCTGTCTTGTTCTACTGTTTAGCACAAACACAAAGCTTTTCACAATTATCAGCAGTGGTCAGTCAAAGGAGTGGACATGTTGCTGTATGGCACCATGCTACACAATGTCATTGTTACACCTACACCATATGCCAGCAGCTAAAGTGGCAAACACACTTCAAATGCTTCAGCCTAAAGACCATGACTCAATGTTTAAAGTGAGCTGTCGTCAGTCAGGTCAAGGGAGACAGTCTTCAGCTAGGGGATGCCAGCTCAGTAAATCCTCAGGGTCAAGGGTCCTGTATTACGACAGCTTGGGAATGGCCACAATCATTCAATCCTGCAGATCCAGTTCAATCAGGCCCGGAAATCATGGCGAGTCAGTCAGAGAAATCAGTCAATAGCCAGGTCACCAATAGCTAGGGTTGGACTGCCTTTGCACATTGGTCAAGGCAATGGGCCACCACTTAATCCTGGAGTCAGCTCAATGAATCTCAAGAGGGGCTGTCAAGAGCCACTGCTGTGGTAGGGAGTTTGGGAAAGTCAATTGTGGGGATTGGAGGCAGCATATTGAGATGTTGAGGGCAGTAATAATTATGACGGGAAGCAACTCAACACATGAGTGGAAGACAATAGTGCATTGGACAAAATAAGTTTTTTGGGGGAAGGGAGGGGGTCGTGTACAATAATCACAATCACCCTGACTTTGAGGGGGGAAAATAGTGCAGCATGAAGGTTGGCATGGCCAAGCTCTAGGGCTGGAATGCAGGGGCAATGTTGGAAGATGAATCTCAGTACTAATGGAATCAATGATGTGTGCAAGGAAGAAAAGACCTTGAGAGGGAGCTATTGATTACCAGGCTGAGCCTGCAACTCACTTTGCCAAGTGTAGCCTGCATTACCTTCCATCCTTACATGAATCATAAACATGCAATGGAAATGGAAAATGGTTGCAACCACACCAGAGTTGGCAGAGTAAGTATTTATTTCTCTCTCTGAGCATTGTGAAGCCCTTTGAGGGGCAATTTCAATAATCAAGCACTTTCACAATACAGATTGAAGTTATCCACACTTATAGTATGATTCATGTGAAATGTACACAGTGTCCAACTGTGTGGGATACAAATCAGGGGCTAATGTGCTACTGTGGTAGTGCCCCTAGCTCTGAGCCAGGAGACTAGGGTTTAAGTTGTACCTGCTGTAGAGGTGTGTAATAACATCTTCTGAATAGGGTGATTCGAAAATTTGTGTGATACAAATCATGGTCATTGGTCATTACAAAGTGATCATAATCATTGTGAAACAGAATTAATCACAGGTGACCTTAAAGGTTTCACCAGCAGACCACAATTCACACACACAATCCAAAATCTTACAGTCTGCAAAACAGCATGCAACCGATTTCCCATTACTTTGAATCCTATGCAGTAACATGCTGTTATATGCAATGTTGCCTTTCTTGGGTGATGTAGAGGACAAGATATCAATGATCACACTGCACTTACAATCTCCTACTCTATTTGTGTGATGTGACTTGTGCTGCATATATTGGAATAATGTCTCTGTTGTCAAAATTCCATGTATAAATTTTTCATCGGTCCTCCATGTAGTCCTACTCTATGCAGGACTATGCTAAACCGCTATTTGTGAGTGATGTGGATGCTAAATGCTCACGTTATGAAGGACTTGTTTTCTTTCTCCAGGAGCCGCAGGAGCAGCAATGATGCTTATACTTTTGACAACTCCCCTGCTCCTACTCAGTTTCAAGGCTCAAAATCTTACAAGAAGAATGAAAAGGAGACAGGGATTATTTCCCCCACCCATGGCTGATGACCTCCAGAGGCCAACATAGATACAATGCTGTCCATTCTTCAACCAGGGCTACTATGAAGCAGACAATCATCCTGCAGAAGGTGACATTCTGATGTTTGAATCTGTCTGTGTGCGCACGTGGGTGTGTGTGCGCGTGTGTGTGTGAGAGAGAGAGAGAGTGTGTGTGTGAGAGAAAGAGAGTGTGTGTGGAGAGGGGTTCAGGCAGTACAGTCCATCTAGAGGGGTGCTGCATAATCTGAGCGTGCTGTGCACTGCTTAACTGAAGCAAGCAACAAGGGGATGTGACCACATCTGCAGAGTTAGGAGAGCAGCAGCAATCATTCATGGAGAAAAGGTGAAGAAATTAAGCAGAAAGTACATCATCTTCAGCATGATAGAGCGGTTCAAGAAATTTGAACAAGGTACAATCATCATTCATTTGTTTTTTTAACTAAAGGCAAACAGTCCCTGTCTGTTCCCAGAAACAAATGCAGCTTTTCTTTGTTTGTCGATATGTTTTCGCTATTGTTGAATGAAAGATTTTCAATCATTGTTGGCTTTCCAGTATGTGCTGCTCCCACATTGAACAATGAGGAGATGTTATGTTATGCTGGGCATTAGAGAAAGAGAAACACTACTTTCGACAGCATTTTAAGATGCAATGGCACTAAGCATAGGTAATCTATTGAGGAGAGTTTTTATAGGCAGCAGTTGCAATGAATGTTGATCATACAAATGAACTTGTAAGATAACAATACTGTTACGAATGTGAAGTTGTGTTTGCAATGAAGCGTTAGCTGTACCATGGATGTGCCTTTGGCAACATTTAGTTTTTGTTCCCCTCACGCCACAAGGACTGTGAAGGGCAACTCCTGGCTGGCAAAGCTCGACCTGTTGCATGTCTTAACATTAAAAGCTATTCCAGTGCTGAGAATCCCAGGCAGTCCTAACAGCGTTGGGTCCTTATGCCATTCCTAAGCAACAGGTAGTGCAAATGGGGCACCGAAGATGTGTGAGGCACAGCAAATGAAGTGAGTTGCTGAGAATAGCATGAATAAAGTCGCAAAAAGCCACGGTGAACAACCATCCATGGAACTCTCTGAAATTGATGCTTCACCAAATTCTATAAAATTCAGCCCTTTGAGTTTGCCATTAACTTGCCGTTCTCATCTCCTTGGAAATTAACTTGGTCTGGTTGGGAGGTTCTTCTGAAGCTTGATGAGCTGCTATAATGCCCTGTATATCATACAAACTACACCAACTGTGCACTCATGACACATCACCTTCCAATGATGGAAGATGATTACAATGCAGCAAACCAAATTTCCTGGGGATGCAATAACTTCAAGTGATGCATTTCTGGCTAAAAAGACAAATCAAGGAATGGCAAGTTCTCCCATAAGTGCTGTCTATGAACTGATTATCAGGTTTTACTGTGGTCTGTGGTTTTTAGTGTGAGCTCTTGTTGCCAAACTGAAGTAGCCATTGACCATCATGGTGGCACACACCTAGCCATGGGAAATGCTGCTACTTTTCTGAATCATCTAGTACTTCCAAGAAGCAAAATTCCCTTCATGTCATGAGTGCACATATTTTTGATGCAGAGCTTTGAGCAGTGTACTGGTCACCTTGCTTCAGCTACCTTACAATGGAAAAAAACCTTTGCATATATTATTGTCTTCCATCCTGTGGGTGTGTGTAGGCCAACAAAGATGCCTGTACTTGACAAGCATCAATTTGCTTTTGAGCTTGTCTTGATTTGTGCTTTTGCCCTTCCAGCAGATAACTAGAACACCGCAAACAATGAAGGTGACCCAAACCATTGGAACTTTCAGTTGTGATAATTTATCTAGACAAGGAGAAAATCCAGAAAGGCAAGTTTAAGAAACAGCAAGGCAGAAGCGTACATTCAGATGTCATACCTCTAACCAAAGCCAAAAACTAGCCCAGCTGCAAAACATTTTTTTTGGAAACTAACATGAATAAATGGGTCTTCGTGAATTGGCAACATATTTTGTACTCCTTTCAAACAGACCTCTTTTCCTGAAACTGTGATCACTGGTTCCGGAATCTCCAATCAGGGAAATGGCCTCTCAGTGATCTAACATTAACCCTACCCTGTCAAGTCCTTTAGAATTCTATGTGTTGCACGTGCAAGAAGAGATAATGTAAATTAGCTGTCAATTTGCTATCTCCTGTTTTGCACAATCATCAGAAACAATATTGGTATCCACTTATCCATTCCAATTGACACTACAATTTTATGCTTTGTAAAAAAGAGTCACATATAAGTGAGTATGTGTACACCATAGATAATACTATGTAAAATAGCTAAGTTTACAGGCTGACTTACATACAGATGATTGCCCCGATTAAAGTAATAAAGAAGGTCTGTAATGTTGAATTTTAAATTATATTTCTTTATTTTTCTACATTATACTAAGAAGAATTGTAAAGTTGAACTTTTAACTTATTTCTTTATTTTCCTATTTTGTACTTAAGGTTTTGTACCTATGTACTTTTGTACCTAAGATGGCTCCAGGAATGACAATATTGTACACTTCTCACTGTACTCATGTACTTCTGTACCTGACTATGTGTGACAATAAAATCTGAACCTAATTCTAAATCCAAAGGGGAAACCTCAGTCAATCAACTCAGGTCTATTTAATCTGCTTTAAGTTATGTGTAAACCTGCTGAACCTGAGCGAGTTTAATGTTCCATCAAGTTGTTTACTATTGTAACTTGGCTAAACAGCATTCAGTCTATATAGACATGATGCATCACTTCTCTGTCAACAGACTGAATAAACATAGGCATTTGAAGCTTCTCAAAATGCTCAAAGGAAAAACATAAAATGGCAGTTTTATCATAAAGCTTCCTTTTTGTTGCTCAGTTATACTATTGTAACCTCAGTCCAACAGATAAAATATATGTGTGGGCAGTATGTGGCTTTTCAGCGCCCCCTGTTGATAACTCAATAGACAATAGTATTACTGATGGAGATCTTTCACTTTGAAGGTATTTGATTTTCCTGCAAAGCAATATATTTCAACAGCATTGTTATTTTTCTCTCTGCTCCAATACTTGATCACCTTCAAATCTCATTTCTCATAACAGCAAAAAACTACCTCCTCATATTCTGCAAAAAAACTATGTCAATAGCGCTTAGCTATTCTCATTCTTTCAACCTCCCTTTGAGGAAGGGAGTCAACTTCCTAGAGCAAGGATTAGAAGCCAATAAGGCAGTCCATTGCCAGATCCTCTACATACAATCACCTGTTAAGCGATGAGTAAAAATCCTGTATAAACCCATTGATACAACATTTTAGTTGCTCAGCTGCTGCTACTCATTTGTGGATGAGTATTCGAAGGGAGCTAACAAAGTTGGATGTTCTTGCATATTTCATTGGCCCATGTCCTCGAGTTCATGAACATTGCCTGAAATTTCTTTTCCAAAAGCACAATACTGTATTACATTGTAAATTCCACCCTCTCCCCTCAGCACTGAGCTTAGGAGGGTCATTTATTCAGGTGAGGTAGGGAGTCCCACATCATTCTGATTCTCCCTCAATTCAATCAAGGGAGGTTTGTCAAAGCTGGACTTCCTGCCCCTAGGCTACTTGAAGCTCATCTGTGACAAATTTAGAAATATTTAAGGGGTGGCAGGAGTTGGTCCTCTGTTTCTAACACCCTGTGCTGCATCAAAGGCTCAACTGAAAACAAGGGCAATCTGGTGAGGAGAATCCCTCCTACCCTCAGCACTGAAACTCTGTCCTTCTGATCATGCCAGGGCTCATTAGACTGGGCCCAATGAGGCCATCACACTTGCCTGGGCTCCAGAACCTGCATTATTGTTCTTTACCTCAGGTTTCATGAAATTCTAGTAGTGATTACTGCCTTGCCTTGGTGCTGAGATTGAAGAGCTGCTGGTATTTCCTTGGAAGTGGGAACCTCATTTTGAATGCCCTAGGAAGCAAGGATTTGGATTTGAACTAATCAGGGCTCCGAAAAATGGCCATACCAGGGTTGTCACTAGCTCTTGAGATGGTGAATGGTGAATTCAGTATAGTACAGAACAATTTGGTTAAATACAGTGCATGCAATCCAGGGATGTCTCCCTCTACCTAGAAATGTAATTTTTTTGCATTGAACATACAGGCTAAGAGGAATTACATTGGTTCCTAGCTAGAAGGCCCGAACAGTGTCTTTGCCCATACTGGACTAGTTTTTGCACGATATCAAGATATGTTTAACCTCATGGCAAAACCAAATCCATCTTACTATGATTTATGGTAACTAATGCCGTAAACGCCATATTATTTTGTTTTTCTGTATTTTGATTGTGGACTGAAATGGAAAAAGGATTGTTTTTAAAATGAAAGATTAGAGAAGGAATTGCTGCACTCCTTAAAAGCAATCCACTGAAATTTGCTTTATGTGATGCTTAGATTACTGCTTAGACCTTGCAAGCAAAAGCAAAAACCTTTGGACAGGGGCCACTGAAATGAATTTCTAGGTCTTTTTTCCCTCAATCCATAACATCACTGTTGTTTAAAAATCTGTTTGCATCTGCACATGTGTGCAGGGTTTTTTTAAAGAGGGTTAGAGTCCTAACTAGCAGAGTTATATTTCAACAGTTCATAATTGTTTACTTGTAACTAGAATCTATTTCTTTATAATAAATAGTAATTCTTGATAAGTTCAGGAACCTCGTCTGTGTTTCTGTTCACCTGAATCTAAATAGACAGATAAATAGGGAACGTTTACATATCTTGATAGAATGCTTAATTTTTATGATGACTCCAGGAATAATGGGGCTTGATTTCTAGTGCACTAGCCTGGTGAAGTGTAGCAATGCAAATTTCTTTCAATTCAAAGACAGTCACTTGGTGAGCTTTATCCTACTCAGCCCTTTGCACTTTTAAACCAACTAGATGGGTTGATAGTATCAGGTTTTCACTCCATTCATAGAAATGTACAGTACAGAAACATGAACACTTGGCCAAACCAGTCCATGTCAACGTTTACAATACATGCAAGCAAATAATCCGAATCATGGATGTAAGTTTGCTCGCTGAGCTGGAAGGTTCATTTTCAGACGTTTCAGCACCATAGTAGGTAACATCATCAGTGAGCCTCCAAAGAAGCACTGGTGTTATGTCCTGCTTGCTATTTATGTGCTTAGATTTTTTTGGGTTGGTGATGTCATTTCCTGTTCTTTTTATACAAATCTTCTCAAAACTTGCTAATCCTAATCATGTTTGCCCATCCAGTCTTCAAATGTCTTCCCTAACACACTTTTCTTTCAATGCTTATCCAATCTGGTTTTTAATGTTGACATTGGTTCTGTCCTAACCACTAACCTATAAGTAACTCTGCTGCCTCACAACTTTTCCTTGTATGAAGCAGTTTCTCTCGGCATCAGTTCGAATGCTTTACTTATTGGCTTGGATATTAACATGAGTGGGTTAAGTAGGCACAGTGCTGTGTTTTAGGTAGTAAACATGATCTGAGTAGCACCATATGTTTAACTCTTGAGCAATTGTTGTGACCATGCCCTGAGTGACAAAATATCATCTTGTATGGACAGAGAGTTCGCTGCTGTAGCATATTACAGGAATAGGTAGGCCCAATATATCATCCCAGCCTCATCTGACTGAGTAGTGAGCTTAATTTCCAATCCATTCTATGGATACAGTTGCTGGATAGATCCAATCCAGGAATTTCTGTATTCCAATGTTCAATGGGGAGAGCTTGGTGAGTGGGTGCATTCATTCTGGGTCCTCAAACAGTGTTGGAAAGGGACTTACCTTATCTCCAAAACATCTCTCACCTTCTTTCTGCTGTTGCGCTTCGAGACTTGGAATCTCATACAGCTATTGTAAAACGTGCAAAGCAGATTAAATCAGAGGCAGCTAGTCTCATTAATTTTTTTATGTTACCAATAAATTGCAATGTGGGACAGGGATGGTGCCTGATCTTTATCCCTGATTTATTAAACACTGAAGAGGGCAAGTTGGAGGCTGATTTGGTTGGAATTCAGATGTTTAAATTTTAAGATTTTCAAAATTGATCTCAATGTACCTATCTTTGATTATACTGGATTAGTGGTGCTGGAAGAGCACAGCAGTTCAGGCAGCATCCAACGAGCAGCGAAATCAACGTTTCGGGCAAAAGCCCTTCATCAGGAATAAAGGTTGTCATTCAGTCCACAGATTATTTTTCCTGCATGGGTTTGTTATTCTCTTTCTCTCTTTCCACCCTCAAAAGTAGTACTGGGTTGTAGATTTTCGTATTTTTGGTGATCAATAGATATTGGTCAAGTTTTTCCTGATGATGAAGGGCTTTTGCCCGAAACATCGATTTCGAAGCTACTTGGATGCTGCCTGAACTGCTGTGCTCTTCCAGCACCACTAATCCAGAAATTGGTCAAGTTTTGTTTCATTCCTGGATCAGCTTACAGTAACATCCTGGTATATTTCAGTTGTCAATTTCTTATTCACCCAGCATAGTCCAAACTGATTTGAGGGGTATTTCAGTCACTGGTGCAGTGCAGAAAATTAAAGGGAATTATTCCAAAGTAGGAAAGAGGTTGTTGGATGGAGTTTCAAAATTCATGACACATTTTGAAGTGTTGTTATCTTGATTGCAGCTCAGATGGATAACAGAAAAGACTGATTGACCTGTAATGGTTTGAAGGAGATTCTAATTTAAAAATAGGTTGCTCTGATTGTTGCCAATTTGTTGGGTTCAAGTTAAGTAAAATGCAAAAAGCTCCTGGGAGTGAAGCTCCTCGCCCAGTTTTTCTGGAGATGTGCACCACCTACAGTCTAGAGTTTAAATTGCATCATTAAAATCTCAGGAAATTACGGCAGAAATAAGTTCATTCATTCCAGGGCTAATTTCACAGGGTCTTTTGTAGCATTTCCTTTGCCACAACAGTGAATCTTAATAAATGCCAATTCAATTAAAATCCATGCTGGTTGCAATTTTACTGTATGGCCATGGCTTTTGGCTTTGCTGTTATCTGATTCCTTAAATAAACCCACTGATGTGCTCAGTATGTTTGATGACTTTATACTCAGTATCACAGAAGATTCTCTTTAAAGTATGACTGATCCTAAGGTAAATTCCCATGGAATATAAATTAACTTGATCATGCCTTTTTGTCACTTGTGAATGGATTTTCTACTTATTGAGCAATTTAAAACTTGTTGATACGCAATCCTGATGAGTACAAGGTCTGGATCCTGGTCATTAATCTCTGACTGTTGATCTATACCAGTTGCTGCCAAGTCAAATATTTCAACCTGATTAATTTGAGCATGTGCTTTGTCAGAGTCAAGCAGAACTCCTTTCATTATATGATTATTCTTTCTTAACAAATGACTGATATTTGACATGTCCACAAAGGGCTGAAAATGTGTTGCTGGAAAAGCGCAGCAGGTCAGGCAGGATCCAAGGAGCAGGAGAATCGACGTTGCGGGCATGAGCCCTTCTTCAGGAATGAGGAAAGTGTGCCCAAGCAGGCTAAAATAAAAGGTAGGGAGGAGGGACTTGGGGGAGGGGCGTGGGAAATGCGATAGGTGGAAAGAGGTGAAGGTGAAGGTGATAAGGTGACGGTGATAGGCCGGAGTGGGGGCGGGAGCGGAGAGGGCAGCAAGAAGATTGCAGGTTAGGAAGGTGGTGCTGAGTTCGAGGGTTGGGATTGAGACAAGGTGGAGGGAGGGAAAATGAGGAAGCTGGAGAAATCTGAGTTCATCCCTTGTGGTTGGAGGGTTCCTAGGCGGACGATGAGGCGCTCTTCCTCCAACCGTCGTGTTGCTATGGTCTGGCAATGGAGGAGCATGGATGAGACAGTGCTGACCTGGATGAGGCTGACCTCACATGGATGAGACTGTGGTCACACGGATGAGGCTGACCTCACGTGGACGAGGCTGCCCTCACGTGGATGACAATGAGCTCACACGGATGAGTCTGTTCTCACACGGATGAGTCTGTACTCACACGGATGAGTCTGTACTCATGTAGACGAGGCTGCGCCCACACGCATGAGGCTGCGCCCACACGCATGAGGCTGCGCCCACACGCATGAGGCTGCGCCCACACGCATGAGGCTGCGCCCACACGCATGAGGCTGCGCCCACACGCATGAGGCTGCGCCCACACGCATGAGGCTGCGCCCACACGCATGAGGCTGCGCCCACACGCATGAGGCTGCGCCCACACGCATGAGGCTGTGCTCATGTAGACAAGGCTGGGCTCACATGGACGAAGCTGTCCTCACACAGATGATGCTGGATTAACTTGTATGAGACTGTGCTCACTTGGATAAGGCTGTGCTCACATAGATGAAGTTGTGCTCACAAGAATGAGTCTGTGCTCACATGGCAGATGCTGTTCTCACATGGATGAGGCACTGCTCATGTAGTCGAGGCTGGGCTCACATGGACGAGAAGGTGTTCACATGGATGAGGCAATCCTCACATGAATGTTGCTGCACTCACACGGATGAGGCTGCGCTCACACGGATGAGGCACTGCTCATGTAGACGAGGCTGCGCTCACACGGACGAGGCTGTGCTCCAGAAGACATCGGTCATGGCATTAGTGGATAACCTTTGTTTGTTCACTTGCTACTCTTTGTTTCACCGCGGTAATACAAATGCATAGTGATCGCTGCAAAAGAAGGTATTACAAATGCTGCCAAGGTACTACGCATTGATTGACATGATGTGGTGCATTTTCTCACTCACTGGACCTTGAGGAAGTCTAATCCCTTTTGGTTGCGATATATTTCTGGGTTGACATTGAGCACCAAAAGAACCATATAAATACAGTCAATAGCACCTTCATCCTAGAGCAGTCAAGAATCCTCATGAAGCCATGTACTCACTCTGCCTGTTGCTCTCTAACAAAACAGAATGAAATATACTTGGGTCTCTTTGATTTGACAGTATTTGTGGCTTCCCTTATCCATAGTTAAGGTGAATAGCAAGGATATTTTCTCTGGGGAGTTCAAAGCAAAAGCGGGCATACTTTTAAGGAGAGAGTAGAACTTAGAACATTAGAGTGCAGTACAGGCCCTTCAGCCCTTGATACTGTGCCGACCTGTGAAACCAATCTGAATCCATCTATCCTATACTATTCCATTCTCATCCATTTGCCTATCCAATGACCAATAAAATGCCCTGAAAGTTGGCAAGTCTACTACTGTTACAGTCAGTGCATTCCACACCCCAACTACTTTCTGTGTAAAGAAACTACCTCTGACATCTGTCCTATATCTCTCACCCCTCAATTTAAAGCTATGTCCCCTCATGCTAACCATCACCATTCAGAGGAAAAAGCCTCTCACTATCCATCCAATCTAACCTTCTAATTATCTTGGGGAAAGTGAGGACTGCAGATGCTGGAGATCAGAGTCGAAAGTGTTTTGCTGGAAAAGCACAGCAGGTCAGGCGGCATCAGAGGAGCAGAGGAATCGACGTTTCGAGCATAAGCCATTCATCAGGAATGAAGGGTTATGCCTGAAACCTCTGATTATGTGTCTCAATTAATGCACCTCCCAACCTTCTTCTCTCTAACAAAAACAGCCTCCAGTCCCTTAGCCTTTCCAAGAAAGTTTTAAAAAGGAGAGGAGGGGCAACTTTTTACATAGAGAGTGTTTTGCATGTACAAGGAACTGCCAGAGAAAATGATGGATGCAGGTACAGTTACAACATATAAAGGACATTTGGATAAGTTCATGAGTAAGAAAACGTGGAGGGATATGGGATAAGCACAGGCAGATGGGGCTAGTTTAATTTGGGAATACAGTCAGCCTGGACTAGTTAGACAAAAGGATTGATTTCTATAAGTCTATATGACTCTACAACACTGGATGACAAACAGTGTTATTGTGAATGTCTCTAATGCAGATTGGAAGAAGCCAATTGCATAATCGGTCGTGGCCACATTACCTTCACAGACTCTGGAATTCAGCTCTCACTCTGCAATGAGACTGCAATTGTAGCTGCAGCAGGTCTCAGATTTTGCTGAAGACTTTCTTTGTGAAGCACAGATATTGGACATACTGTTCCTGACTGAGGTTCTGTGGGGGAATTGCTCTCTGAACAGTTTTAGAGCACCTTGCTTCTGACTGAGGGACCTGAATCTGCATGTCCAGCTGTGTTGCATGCCATTTAAGGGCAATGACTAAAACTGCATCTATGTCTAAGAACAATTGGGTTTGCCAGAGCCTTGAATTCAAAACTAAATCTTTCAGCATCTTCCATACTACTTTCTTAGCAATTTCAAAGAACTTGAAAATACACCAAACACTTGTAGCAAGAGCCTGCAGAAATCAATCACTAAAGTAATAAATAATCCTTTTAAATAGCATTGTTTTGGTGTCCTTCACATTGCTGACAGTTTGTTAAGTTATTTTTGATTAAAGAAAGGATTTAGCTAGAATGGTGAACTCTAAAATTGCAATGCTTGTGCCAAATTAGCATAAAGCTTTAATTGATGTCATGTTCTGATTGAACTGCACACTTCTGGGGAATACAAAAATCTTTACTCACAAAGCATCTGTCATTCCTTGCACCAGAGTTCAGCACACATTTAAAGTGCTATTTAAGGGCAACAGTGGCATCCAAAACATGGGTACCACACACATTTTGAATTGTTACACTTTTCTAATTGACTTACTGACCTGCTGCTATTGCCTGCTTTTTCTTTAAATTAAAAACCAGAAAGGCAGTGTTCCATAATGACCCATTGAGAAGTTCGAATGAATTTATCATTTACAAATTAGAAATTATATATGGCAGAAAAATAGTATAGCTGATTCCTTCATAGTCTAACCTAATTGCTGGTCAGCACACTCAATATCGTCATTGCATAATTCCAACCACAGAAGAGATACTTGTGGATCTTGAAGTGATGACAGGATCCGGATGGTATGAAATTCAACTTTAACAGAACATAAAAAGAATTTTGACATCTCCGTCTTTTCGTAATGTGTTTTAACTGTTGAGAAATACTTGGGAAGAAGAACTATCAAGGAAACAGAAAGTGAGGACATTTAGTTGCAAGACAAATATCATTGTGGTACATCTAAGTCAGAAGCTAAATCTATTCTGTCAGTTGTTCACCATAGGCTTTGTCTATCTTTCAAATACTTTGTATCCTTTCCCATGCTCCTCCACACATGTAAAAATGCATGACTGATCAATGGCTATGCTGCTATATGGGATTTTCATTGCTTTGCAGCAAAGTTGGAATCCAGAATTGATATTATTTATCTGTTGTATAACCACTTTTTAAGAAACCGTGGGAGCCAGAATACGTAGTGATAGGAAATTTATGCTTTGTGAATGAAACAAAAGCAATTCAATAGATTTTGCACAAATGTTGGGCTGATATATTTAGGCCACAGTTTATTATTGTTGCACAATAAACAATTTTCTAACCAATTAAATTCACAATGGCTCCTGACTGGCTGATTACAGGAATAAAAATGGTTTTCCACTGATAACACCATACACATCTTTGTTCAACATTGCAGTAGGCTTTGTTCACCTACGGACAATTAATAGCCACCTTTGTGCTCAACTATTTTGGTTGGGGGCAGGGCAAATGGTCACTAGATAATTATAGAAGAAGTTACAAGCCCCAAAACACTAAAACTTCAATTATAGCTTAAGTGTACCAGCAAAGCCTTTAGGTCAAAGGGACAGGTTGTTTATCCAACTGGACTATCTCAGGCTCCGTTGCACAGTAGAAATTGAGCTTTAGCATCGGAGTGTGGTTAAACAAGATGACAGAACAAACAACTCTTATTTTAAGGTGTGTTCCTTTATCAAGGTCAGTCATCTTCTTAAAACAGGGCACCTTCAATTTGTTGTCGCAATGATGATGCGCAAGAGGAAGTCACATTTTATTGTTGCTTCTTCTTAATGAGGTAGAGACATTCAAAATAATGCTTCGTAGGTTTTCCTTATAATTTTAGGTCTTATTTACACGACAGGAATTTCCATTTTAAAAAACTCGTAGGGCTAAAAGTGTGATGGTGAGGGGTGATTTTTCAAGTGCAGGATAGAAAGCTAAGCAAACATTTAGAAATGGAGTTGATAGGGCAAAGTTCATTAAAACAGAGGCTCCAGTGGTACTCAGTAGGCATCCAAGGCACATGCCAGGACTATTTAAGTTTCTCATTTAACTAAATTAAACTTTCTGTTTTATGATATTGTGGTGCCTTAGCATCAGCTTGCTAATATGCTAAATTTTCTGAACAGTTAGGGTGGCTATTTATCCAGTTTTGTACTGGACAGTTCAACTATTAGGCAGTGATGGAATTTTCTGTTACGGGATGGCTTTACTTCTGGTATTTTACATCCTGGTATGTTTACCTCAGTGAAGCACTGGCAGGGCCTACATGTGTTCAATGTCCCATCTACAGCAGCCACATAGCTACAGAGACATGTGAAACATGTTTGTCTTCACTTTTTTCCCCCACTATTCCCATTGTTGCAAATTTACCAGTGACCTTTACCATTTCAAGCCAATTTTATTGCAGTCATGAGTTGTCTAATCGAGCTTCCACGAGGACAGGAGGATAAGGGGAAGCAGCAAGCGATACCAGGAAGAGGAAGAACAGTTTGTAGAGATAAGAAATACACTGTGCAAGATGTCATACCCACAGCCCGTCTTCAGGACCACTTTGTCTACCAGCACTTTACTGAATAGCTCAGTATATATGGTACCAGTTTCAGAATTGGAGCTTGCCAATGTCAGAGAAGGGTAGGATGAATACAAAGCTGCAGGAGAAAAGAATGAGCACAGACTTAAGCTAACAGGAACAAGGTTGAGAAGAGAGAATTGGTTTTTCACCCAGATGTGGTAGTGTAGTGTTTGGAATGAAGTCAGCCTGGTGCACCTTAAAGAATGAGTTTCCTGATTGGGAATTTTAACCTGGGCCAATCCAGGAGTCCTAGCTGTTGATATAAATAAGAGTGACAGAGGTTCTGTTCTCTATAGGAGCCATGGCCAAGATGAGCTGACTGGTCAGTGTCATGTACTATGAACATGTAAATAAA
The DNA here is from genome assembly GCF_047496795.1 of Chiloscyllium punctatum. NCBI lineage: Eukaryota > Metazoa > Chordata > Chondrichthyes > Orectolobiformes > Hemiscylliidae > Chiloscyllium > Chiloscyllium punctatum. Next base: position 98,167,296 of record NC_092745.1, on the reverse strand, counting down.
GAGTGACGTGGTGATGGGATATTGGCGCTCATGGAGTTATATCATTAAGAGGCTGGAATTCACTGCCCACAAAAGTAGTTACATATGAAACTCCTACAATATTTAAGCAATATTTAGAGATTAATATGTATTGCTATATCTTCCAAGACTATTGGACAATAGGATTAGTGTAATCAGATTTTTGTTGACTGGAGTGAACACAACGTGTCAAATAGCCTCCTTCTGTGCTGTAAACATCTATGAGTTTATAAAGGTGAAGTGAGCTAAAAACCAAGCTACATGGTCTAGTGTTGTCAACCTCTCCTACTCATAACCACCAGTACATTTTTCTTTTACAGCCAAGAGACTACGTAGGCTCAAGCCTTCACTAACAACTTCATCCCCCAAGCTGTCGATAATTTTCTTTGATAAAGTTGAAGGAAGTGTGATTGTGACCATTTTTAAAAAGAATTTAGAGAATCTGTCGAGGATCACGTAGACCACTACTCCTTTCGCAAGATTAGCATTATTATTTGAAAACAAATCCATCAGCAAATTAACAAACAACCCAATTAACAAGTCGCAATCACGGCTATGAGTAGCAGTGTCACAATTAAGAAGACATGGCATGGTGGCTTAGTGGTTAGCATTGCTGCCTCACAGCGCCACGGACCCAGGATCGAATCCAACCTCTGGTGACTGTCTGTGTTGATTTTGCACATTCTTTCCGTGCCTGCATGGGTTTCCTCTGTGTGCTCTGGTTTCCTCCCACAGTTCAATGATGTGCTCAATGGGTGGATTGGCTATGCTAAATTGCCCATAGTGTTCAAGGATGTGTAGGTTAGGTGCATTAGTCTGGGGAAATGTACAGTAATAGGGTGGGGGAATTGATCTGGGTGGGTTACTGTTTGGTGGGTCAGTGTGGACTTGTTGGGCCAAATGACCTGTTTCCACACTGTAGGGATTCTATGAAATGGAGTGGTGTGGGGAACTAAGGGAGGGGACTAAATCTAAACAGCGCTAGTGGAGGAATAGGCTTCTATAGTTCCACGTATCACTAAAGGCTTGATGGCTATCTGTTCCTGGGCCCACTGGCTGAACCTGCCAACAGCTACATCACTCAGGCCCATGAGTATACTCATGGAAAGGTCTCCCTACCTGCACAACCCTTCCACAAACTGGTTCTTTTTGTCTTATTAAAAGCCCACCTCAAGATTAACTGATTAAAACAACTAAACAGTGACAATTTACAAGCATTTCCCACCAGGGCGGTGCACCAATGACAAGAACCAACAGGTGGTGAAGACAATAATCAGATTAGATTAAAATGGTGCCGCAGGGAGGGATAATTCATTCCATCCCTTGTGTTCCCCACATCCTTCTGTAAGCTTTGGGGATATTGGTGGATGCCGTGTGCTCCCTGACTAAGGATAGAGCCACGGGGGAGAGGCAGGAAGTCAGGAACTGTGACCCCTTCCACTGCCCACTGTTGACGACTTTAGCTAGGCTCAGGAGCAGGACTACAAGGAGGCCCTAAGATATGAAGTGTTTCTTTTTTTCCCTTTCTTTTCTTCCCCCCCAACACTACAGCCAAAAATCAGTAGTGCTTGTTTCTCCCTATCACCCATGTCCTGTGCGTGTAGTTGTAGAACACAGTGAAGGAACAATGAATGCAGAGAACTTCATTCATATTCCACCAGCAGGAAGAAGAAAAATTACCCGAGTTGGGAGTGACAAGTGGTGCCCTTCACCTTAGGGATAAAGCCTATGAGATTGAAAAAGTGAAGGGAAGGGTAGGGATTAAATCAAACTAGAATTGGAGGGAAATAAAACACTCCATGCGGATGACCCGGTTCTTAGCTATGAGATACAAATGACATCAGCTGCTCCAAAAAATACTTATAGTGTGCCTAAATCTAAACACAGTTAACAAAGCATTTGCAACATTAGCAGTAGGAGGGGTTGGGTATTGCTAGCAATGAGAATTGAGGTTCAGGACATAAGAGTAGAAGCAAGTAGGTGCTTTGGTGAAGTCACTAAATTTTACCAACCACATTGTAGAATGCCCTTGAATTGAAGCTCCTGGCACTGATCTCCTTAGTGACTTCTTTCATCAGCAGTAGACATGTTGTCAACAATGTTTGCTCTGCGGAGAACAAGGTCTTTCTTTCCCTCTCCACTTCCTGCATCAGGTCCAATATTAGACAAACTCTGCCCTTTCTTCCAGGGTTTCTGCAGTCATTTGTCCCCTTAAAATAACTCCCTTGGAGTCAGAGTGCAACTTCCACAAAAGAAGTGCAAACTTATTTAGTTTCTAATTTTGTTGCTGAATTTTGGTCTCCCCAAACAAACATGCAGGCAGTGAAGCACACAAATATCATTAGGTTCATACTTGAATCATTATGATAGCCTGAAGCACCAGTTTAATACAGTCCCCCAATTTAACATGACCACTTGAACAGGTGAAAACAGTGGACCCTGTTCGAACAGCAAGGCTTTACTGTTTTGCTGAAGAGATGCAAGTTAAAAGCAGGTTAAAGTACTGTTTTCAGGAATGTTTGGACTGGGACACTCATGATAGTATAGCCTTTATAGAGTGTAATTTGGCAGCAGTGCTAGGTTCTGTTTTGGTTTCACTGAGGCTCAAAACAGATAGTTTAAGCAAGGATTTTGTTGGCTGATGCTTAAAGAACTTTTGTTACAATATATTTGCTTCAGGGCGTCTATGTGAAATGTGATTGTTAGAATTGCTTGGAACAGAAAAGCGTTGGCATAACTTTTGTGTCTGCATAAATGTCAAGGCAGTATTAGGAAGCCAAGTGCACAGCTATTTAGCACCAAATCAGACTCACATAAGGTTATGTCAATTTGAATATAATTCTAGTTTGTTTGTATACCCTCATGAAAATGTATCCCCATGTGGTATGTTTGGCTTCTTACCTAATATAATGAAAGATATCAAACTTTAAATACTATGGATATGATATGTTGGCTGCAAAATGTAAGACCATGATGGTCAAGTATTTCAGGCAAATATATTACTTACAGCTATTACTAACTGGATCTTGCACATTAATCCACAATAAATAAGTCCTTAGAAGTGTGAACCTTAGGACATAATTCCACTGCTTTGCTGACCTGGTAAGTTATGTCTTTTATATGTGTATTTAAATCTCTTCACCAGTATATCAAACAGGCACTTGGTGATACAATGCCTAATGATTCAGCTTCTTTATTTCACAGCACAGGAACAGACAGTAATGGTCAGAGTCACTCAATTCCAATTGGTACAACTTACCTCTCCATAAGAAATTAAATGTAATGAACCAACTACAAATGTACAAATACATTTCTAAGAGTATTCAGATTAAGGAAGCAGAACTCTTAGCATTAATAACGCAACTCTACTACCAATAATCAAGTGAATAAAAACAGTCTAAAACTAAATAATATTTAAGAATCAGGTCAGGCAAATAAACTTTCCTATTTGGCAAGAGATGCCTTTCTTGACTTAGTTCAGCCACCTGCAGTCTGACCCTGCAGTATATCATAGAGAAACAGGTGTGACAGTCTGGCTTTTAATTGTTGCTGTAATTACTGTCAAGAAACTGGCTCCAAAAAGAATGTTAAAATCCTAAAAGTGAATCGTACTGTTTCCTTCATTTTCTCTAAAGTTAAAGAAAATCATTGGGAGGTTAGAGCTTGCCAGAGCTATACGATGTATTACCCCCTCTCCCCATCATTACCATCACTGCCCGCAGTAACCCCACCTGTCAGTGCTCTCCCAAACCCTGTGTACATCTCCATTTCTGGTGACCTGTGCACCCCTGGTTTTGATCTCCACCATTGTCGGCTGTGCTTTCAGTTGTCTGAGCCTTCAGTCTCTCTAAATCTCTCCATTTCTTGACCTCTCAACTTTGAAGCTGTTTCTAAAAATCTATCTCTATGCCTAAGCTCTTGGTTGTTTTGTTTCAATAGCTCCTTAATAGTTATCGTGACAAAGTTTGTTTAATATTCTATCCTGAGATCCTTCCTTACAAACCTTTACTAAGCTGAACACACACAAGTCCAAATTGTTTCTACAATGCAAGGTAGAATTAAAGAATCCCTACAATGTGGCCATTTGGTCCATCAAATAAACACTGACCCTCTGAAGAGCATCCTACTCAGACCCAACCCCTCTTCATTTCCAACTTCCGCCGGGACATTAACCGCCTCAACCTGTCTACCCCCCTCCCCCATCCAACCTCACCCTCACAACGTGCAGCCCTCCAATCCCTCTGCTCCAATCCCAACCTCACCATCAAGCCAGCGGATAAAGGGGGCGCAGTGGTAGTCTGGCGCACTGACCTCTACACCGCTGAAGCCAAACGTCAACTCGAGGACACCTCTTCCTACTGCCCCCTCGACCATGACCCCACCCCTCATCACCAAACCATCATCTCCCAGACCATACAGAATTTCATCACCTCAGGCGATCTCCCACCCACAGCTTCCAATCTCATAGTCCGGGAACCCCACACTGCCCCCCGGTTCTACCTCCTTCCCAAGATCCACAAGCCTGACCACCCTGGCCAACCATTGTCTCAGCATGCTCCTGCCCCACTGAACTCATCTCTACCTACCTCGACACTGTCCTATCCCCCCCCCCAGTCCAGGAACTCCCCACATACGTTCGAGACACCACCCACGCCCTCCACCTCCTCCAAGACTTCCGTTTCCCCAGTCCCCAACACCTCATCTTCACCATGGATATCCAATCCCTCTACACCTCCATCCGCCATGACCAGGGCCTCCAAGCCCTCCGTTTTTTCCTCTCCAGACTTCCCCAACAGTACCCTTCCACCGACACTCTCATTTGTTTGGCCGAACTGGTCCTCACCCTTAACAATTTCTCCTTTGAATCCTCCCACTTCCTCCAGACCAAAGGGGTAGCCATGGGCACACGTATGGACCCCAGCTATGCCGGTCTCTTTGTTGGCTATGTAGAGCAGTTGATCTTCCGTAATTACACCTGCACCACTCCCCACCTCTTCCTCCACTACATTGATGACTGCATTGGCACCACTTCGTGCTCCCGCGAGGAGGTTGAGCAATTCATCAACTTCACCAACACATTCCATCCTGACCTTAAATTTACCTGGACCATCTCTGACACCTCCTTCCCCTTCCTGGATCTCTCCATCTCCATTAATGATGACCGACTTGACACTGACATTTTTTACAAACCAACAGACTCCCACAGCTACCTGGATTACACCTCTTCCCACCCTACCTCTTGCAAAAATGCCATCCCGTATTCCCAATTTCTCCGCCTCCGCCGTATCTGCTCCCAGGAGGACCAGTTCTACCATAGGACACACCAGATGGCCTCCTTCTTTAGAGACCGCAATTTCCCTTCCCACATGGTTAAAGATGCCCTCCAACGCATCTCGTCCACATCCCGCACCTCCGCCCTCAGACCCCACCCCTCCAACCGTAACAAGGACAGAACGCCCCTGGTGCTCACCTTCCACCCTACCAACCTTCGCATAAACCAAATCATCCGCCGACATTTCCGCCACCTTCAAACAGAACCCACCACCAGGATATATTTCCCTCCCCACCCCTTTCCGCCTTCCGCAAAGACCGTTCCCTCCGTGACTACCTGGTCAGGTCCACGCCCCCCTACAACCCACCCTCCAATCCTGGCACTTTCCCCTGCCACCGCAGGAACTGTAAAACCTGTGCCCATACCTCCTCCCTCTCCTCTATCCAAGGCCCTAAAGGAGCCTTCCACATCCATCAAAGTTTTACTTGCACATCCACTAATATCATTTATTGTATCCATTGCTCCCGATGCGGTCTCCTCTACATTGGGGAAACTGGGCGTCTCATAGCAGAGAGCTTTAGGGAACATCTCCAGGACACCCGCACCAATCAACCACACCGCCCCGTGGCCCAACATTTCAACTCCCCCTCCCACTCTGCCGAGGACATGGAGGTCCTGGGCCTCCTTCACCGCTGCTCCCTCACCACCAGATGCCTGGAGGAAGAACGCATCATCTTCTGCCTCAGAACACTTCACCCCAGGGCATCAATGTGGACTTCCAACAGTTTCCTCATTTCCCCTTCCCCCACCACACCCTAGTTCTAAACTTCCAGCTCAGCACTGTCCCCATGACTTCTCCGGACTTGTCCTACCTATCTATCTCCTTTTCCACCTATCCACTCCACCCTCTCCTCCCTGACCTATCACCTTCATCCCCTCCCCCACTCACCCATTGTACTCTATGCTACTTTCTCCCCACACCCACTCTCCTCTAGCTTGTCTCTCCACCCTTCACGCTCACTGCCTTTATTCCTGATGAAGGGCTTTTGCCCGAAACGTCGATTTCGAAGCTCCTTGGATGCTGCCTGAACTGCTGTGCTCTTCCAGCACCACTAATCCAGAATCTGGTTTCCAGCATCTGCAGTCATTGTTTTTACCCAACCCCTCTACCCTATCCTTATATTTCCTCTGGCTAATCCACCTACCCTGCACAATTTGGGACACTACGGAGCAATTTATCATGGCCAATCCACCTCACATGCACATCTTTGGACTGTGGGAGGAAACCACACAGAGAAGGGGAAAACATGCAAATTCCATGTGGACAGTTACCGAAGGCTGGAATCAAACCGAGGTCCCTGGTGTGTGAGGCAGCAGTGCTAACCACTGTCCCCCCATGTTACAGTAAACTAAGATGGGCTTTTGAGGATGGGGTGATAGCAGTGGTTTTAAGGATTGAGGAATAATGATTGAGACAAGGGAAACTATACACAGAGGGTAAAAACAATGACTGCAGATGCTGGAAACCAGAGTCTAGATTAGAGTGGTGCTGGAAAAGCACAGCAGTTTTCAGGCAGTATCTCTTCATTTCTTCATCGGAATCCTATTTCCTGTTTTCTCAAGATCTTTGATTACTGAATTGCCTGTTCGACCTCTACTATATTGAACTATACACAAAGTTCTATATAGTAAGGGTGGAGCAGGCAAGTCAGTAATCAAAGACTTTGAGAAAACAGGAACTAGGACTCCCATGAAGAAATGAACCCAGTGAGATCTCAGGTGGCATTGGAAAGACATGAGAACAATATAAAACTTGAGGAAGAATAGGATACAATAGGGATTGCAAATGAAGAACCTTTGAGATGAAGAATTCAATAATATCCTCAAACTTGAAATTTGAGGGCAGGAATGAGTTGAACTTTTGAGGGATCAGAGGAGGTGGGGAGGGACAGCACTCAGGGATTGTCCTTATCCCTAATTATCACTAGACTATTAGACTAATTTGGCTTTTGGAAAGATGGGGAGAATAGAAAAAGAGGGAAAATGATAGGTTTTCTCAAGATGGTGGTTTTCAGATATGAGAGCATAGAGTTAAGATTATACTGGAGTGTATGGACCTGAACAACATTGACAGAAAAAAAATAAAGTCAAAAGGCACTACTGAGAATGTGCAGCACGACAGCATTATCCCAACAAATATGCATTTATTAGGAGGGTTTGGAGTATTCAAGCATGGACTGTGACAGCAGCTCAGTGGAAGTTGTGAAAAAATGTTGTTATGGTTGAGAAATACATTATTCAGAAATTATTCTTACTTTATGTGCCCTCTCCTCCCCCATACAACCTTGAAATGATAAATAATCATACTCATTCAAGACAAACAGAGATTACTGAACACCTTACACCTATCATCACTGACAAGAAAGGAGAGCACCATAATTACCCTGAGTACTGTCTGGAAAAATAGATGAACAAAAACTCAAGATGAAACTGGAGTCAAGAAAATTATATGGCAAATAATACTTCCAGAAATAGGACTTATTTTCTATTCTATGATGTTGACAAATGTTTCTTCTTTTATACTTTTTTTCTTTTTTCTTCCTTCTCCTGCCTCCAGCAACTTCACGGTATCATATTTTCCATTTTTGAGTGTAAGTGTGGGGGCAAGTGTGATAGGTGGCAACTAACTTGCTATCCCCATTGACCTATTGCCTGCCAAGCCGCTTGCTAGGAACTAATAGGCAAAGCCAGGATGATTTTCTCAGACTATCACAGGTCCTGTCATTGGTGTCCTGGTTCGCAAGAAGCTTCTGATAAATTGAGTCATGTTTACTATGTCCTGAAGATCATCAGCAAAAGTCAAGCTTAAGAGGCCATTCCTTTGCCCACTATTTTTCTCAAAATAGGACAATTGCACCCCCACCATTCCTGCACCAACCTCAAACTAGCAGGTTTCCCACTCAGAAAACTAACTTCCTCACTTCCCAGGGAGCCATTCTCTCTTACTGATAAACATTTTCTCCATGTCCACTCTATCCAGACTACTCAGTATTCTATAGATTTTAATCAGATCCCGCCCCCCCTCATCCTTCTAAACTCCATCGAGTACAGACCCACAGTCTTCAACCGCTCCTCATATAATAATCTCTTCATCCCCCAGATAATTTTTGTAAACCCCCGTGGACCCCTTTGAGGCTTATCCTTGGAGGGGTCCAGTACACCCTTCCTTAGATATGGGATCCAAAACTGATCATAATATTCCAAATGTGGTCTATCCAGAGCTTTAGTGAACAACTGGATTTGTATGACAATCTGACAGATTCATGGTCAGTTTTACTACTACCAGCTTTTTAAGACACTGTCTTTTTTATAGTGAATTCAAATTCACAAGCTTTCATTAATATACTAGTTCAGTTATGCAGGTGTCCACCATCCCAAATGGCATTGCACTATCATAGCATGTGTGAGTAGCCGTGCTAGGTATAGGAACATGATTTCCTCATCCAATTCCATGACATGATTTACTGTATTATGAGACATAGCTTCAGATTTTACACATACATGTTATATGTATAATTTGTTGACTGTGTTTTATACACTCTCATAATAAATATAAATGTTGTTAAAAACTAACATCTGAAGCAATCAGATGCCTTTTATACAAGCAATAGTTTAGTTTTTGTATTGATGAAAATGCCAAATATTTCCTTGTACACTGTCTCACCTCCACCTAAATAATTAATTCCTTTCTCTGCCAGTACTTAATTGTAAAAAGCTGTCTTGTGTGAATTCAGTGCACTGAGGGTTATTTAATCTGAAACTGTCTTAGTAATATGTAATTCCACCAAGGGAACAAGAACAAACTCTACTGTATGAATCTAGCCTCTATATAATTACAGTAGATCAGATCAAATGATTAAAGCAAACTGAGGTCATCATCATTTTCTTCCGAGTTGCACAGAACCTTTAGTCTTTGCCCATCTTATGAAAAACCTTTAGACCAACGTTGAAAGACGAATTGGCTAAATTAGACTCAGTTCCCAAATAACTGATGTAGACCAGGCTATAAAAGAAAGTTGAACATTCAAGGTCCTTGTGTTGCAAGAGCACATGTTAAATTGTTATGTTGGATCTTTTCCCATTTTAGATTAGATAGACCAGTTTTGAATAGTTATCTTTCAGAAGGGACATTACATCCCATAAAATTGACCTCTTTGTACTCAGTCCCTGTAATGCTCTCCCATGTTAAACACTGCAGGAAGATCCCGCAGTTATTGAGTTATCAGGACTATTACAGCACAGTACTGCTGACAGCACAGACAATTGCTCATCTGATTAAAAAAGAACCTTTCTGAATTGGCTTTCTGATCATTGAACGAAGTCAGTTTGACTAAGAGGAAGAAATTTCTTGAGACAATCTACTGAAATACGTGCAAAAAGCCATGTAAGGCTGGGCTATTCATAGAATTTAATAGAGGAAATACATCAAATAGCAGGATCTTTAAGATATTGTTTTAATAGAAAACATAAGTTAAATGTTGTCATTTTATAGTGGTCTCGAAACAGACATTCATCAAAGGTGACTTTGAACATGCAGACCAGGAGTATTTCATAACACTGTCTAACAAAATCACCAAATTAGTATATGAAAATATAAAAAACATAAAGAAAAGTGTCAGCAGAGTACTTCTTGTCAAAGATGTTAAGATTCTCCAGGGTTGGATGGTTTTTGGATCACAACTTCATGTAGCCTCAAACACTGCTATAGCCCAACTATTTTGAATGCTAAAGGAGGCAAAAATTCTAACCTTTTCTAAGTGACAAGAAAATTCATAAGAACTGAAGAAATAGGCTACTCATACCTTCAAGTCTTCTCTGCTGTTTGATAGGATCATGGAGGATCTACTAAAGGCAATAAATCTACTTTTCTGAAAATGTGTTGCTGGAAAAGCACAGCAGATCAGGCAGCATCCAAGGAGCAGGAGAATCGATGTTTCGGGCATGAGCCCTTCTTCAGGACTGTCCTGAGCTGGGGTAGGGCTAATTGCAGGGAATGTAGGTAGCAGCGCATGGCTGCAAGCGTGGAGCGGAGTATCCGGAGGGAGGTCTGTTGCTAGAGGCTTCGGATTTGTTGTAGATACTGGTTGTCGTGGTTGGGCCCAAATTTTGTTGGTCTGAATGTAGTCCTGAAGAAGGGCTCATGCCCGAAACATCGATTCTCCTGCTCCTTGGATGCTGCCTGACCTGCTGCACTTTTCCAGCAACACATTTTCAGCTCTGATCTCCAGCATCTGCAGTCCTCACTTTCTCCTCGAAGAATTCTACTTTCCTGCCTATTTCCCTATAACCTCTAAAACATTGCTGATTGAAAATCTGTTCAACTTCAACTTGAATATATTCAATGACTCAGTCTTCACTGCTCTCTGACAAATAATTCCAAACTAATAACACTGAGAAAAGAAATTCCTTCTCTAATTTGTCTAAAAATATTTGTCTTCCTTGAAAGTGGAGTCACAGATAGATAGGATAGTGAAGGCTTTCTTTTATTGGAAAGAGCATTGAGTATTAGAGTTCAGAGGTCATGCTGCAGCTGTACAGGATATTGGTTGGGCCACTTTTGGAATATTGCATGCAATTTTGGTCTCCCTCCTATTGGAAGAATGTCATGAAACTTGAACGCGTTCAGAAAAAATTTATAAGGATGTTGCCAGATTTAAAGGATTTGCGCTACAGGGAGAGGCTGAATAGGCTGGGGCTGTTTTCCCTTGAGCATCGGAGGCTGAGGGGTGACCTTATAGAGGTTTATAAAATCATGAGGGGCATGGATAGGATAAATAAACCAGGCCTTTTCCCTGGGTTGGGAGAGTCCAGAACTAGAGGGCATAGGTTTAGAGTGAGAGGGGAAAAATTTAAAAGGGAGCTAAGGGGCAACATTTTCACACAGATGGTGGTGCATGTATGGAATGAGCTGCTAGAGGAAGTGGTGGAGGCTGATTCACTTGCAACATTTAAAAGGCATCTGGATGGGTCTATGAATAGGAAGGGTTTAGAGGAATATGGTGCAAGTGCTGGCAAATGGGATTCGATTAGGTTGGGATATCTGATCAGTATAGACAAGTTGGACAGAAGGGTTTGTTTCTGTGCTGTACATCTCTATGACTATATCCAAATGGAAAACCCATCATTTTAAGACCGTGTCTCCTAATTCTTCACACAACGAAAAGTCCTGCTATCAGAGAAATTCCTAGTGCAGCTCCTCATATTTTGTGAATTCTCTATTATTGGACTTGCCACCACCCATTCTTTCAGGTAGGTATCTACAAAGGTTACTTTGGCAGTATGAAAGAAGAAAACACTTGACAGTCTCTGTATGTTGCTTATCACATGATACCAACTATATGCAAGTTAAATTAATATGATAGACATTGTTACAGAGACTATGAGGAAAGCCTGAAAGGTAGGTCTTACTTCTTTGAATTCTTAAAGGTTTTCTCACCAAGTAGATATGAAATCATCATAGTGGGTAGTGTTAAAGGTACTCCTCAGCATTAACCCATTCAGATTCTACCCTGCCAAGCCTCCTTATATATTTCAATAAGTTCATCTCTCTTTCATCTAATCTAAGTATAGGCTTTTCAACCTGTTCAACATTTCCACAGAAGACAATTTCCTTTGCTAATGAATTATGGGCTAAAAAAAGAATGGGAGACACTATTTAAAATTAGGGAGATTTTACTAAGGGATAGCTCCTATTTTAAAAATTGTACAGAGTATGTTGTAACTTATTCCAGGATACAAAACAACACACAATGTTGCATATTCCTGGAACAGTGTGAGCAGAAGTAGATACCCTGGAGCTGAAACTACTTTGCAATAATGTCTTGGTGGTCTCCTGATCAGGTGACCAAGTCTTGTCTGTGGGGCCAGATTAGTACAGAACCACCGAACATGCAAAAGAGAAAACATGATAAAACCACTTGGTGTCTCTCTCTCTCTTGTGTAGAGGCATCAGAAAGTCTCCAGTAAAAGTGAGCTGTCTTCCACTCACTTTTCTCTACAAATGCTCTATTAAAGGAGGTATGCACTTCCTTTAGAGGTTTAGTTCAGTTGGCTGGACAGTTGGTTTGTGAAGCAGTGTGATACCAACACGTGGGTTCAATCCCTGCACTGGCTGAGGTTCCATGCAGGACTCTCCTTCTCAAATTCTTGCCTCGCCTGAGGTATGGTGGGCATCAGGTTAAATCACCACTGCCATCTCTCTCTCACACAGTCTGGTAAGACTATAGCGACTTGACAATGCCTTCAAAGACAGTTTGTCACCCAATGAATGCAAGAGAACAGTGTTGTGTAAACCATCTTGTGTCAACAATGAAGAGCTAAAAGGAATCAAGAGAATGGAAAGGAAGAAATGCAATGCATCCAGTGGTCCAGACTGCGGCTGTCAAACAGTGCTTTACAGAATTTCTTTTTTGCTTACCATCCTTAATATCCATGTTTGTCTATCTTTGTGTGTCTATGTATTTAGGAAGGGAAAATAAGTCTAAATTTTTATAAATTAGTCATTCGTATTTCCTAATTGATTAAAGAAAATTTGTGCATAATAAATTTTCTTGTTAAGTACAAAAACCTTTTTCAGTCAGTCAGTTGGGGACTTGGTGGGTCTAGTGCACTTCCCTCGTGAATCATGACAATTCTTCATTCCAGCAATCAATCAAGTGAGCCATCTCTGAACTGCTTCCAATATAGGCACATTTCTCCTTTCATAATAAGACCAAAGCTGTGTACAGTACTCCATGTGCAGTCTCATCAATACCTATGCAATTGTAACAAGTCTTCCCTATTTTATACCCCATCCCCCTTACAATAAATAGCAACATTCCATTGATCATCCTAAAACTGCTTTTTAAACTTTGTGATTCACATAAAAGGCCATTAAGATCACTCTCTACTGAATCCTGTAGTCTCTATCTAAAGGAACTCATATTCTACCTTCCTGCCAAAGTGGATAATCTCATAATTTCCTACATTATATTTCATCTGCCATCCCTTGCCCACTTACATACCCTATCTGTATCCCTCTACATGCTCATTAGCCCAGATCTTCCAATCTCTAGACAGGCAGAGACCAGACACAGCATAAAAGATGTATGTCAAGTACCCATGAGAAGTTCTCATGTGTTGATTACACAGTTATTGCCCAATTTGAAAGTTTAAACTTTTAATCAGCAATTACTCAGAATCTGAAACACCTGAAAAAGTCATCAACTCTTGATTCAGAGACTTAAGCATGTTTTAAACTAATTACTTGCATGGATAAGTAATCAGGAAACCTAGATTGATAACCCCTTTAACACCTGCCCAATTATACAGCAGCAGGGTCCCACACAACCACCACACTCATCCTCGAATCAGTGAGGGTGAATCCTCCAACCATCACATAGATCACCCACCTTCTCAACATTTGATGTGATATCCCTTTCCAGCCGATTCCTCTCCCAGCCCAAATACCCGACAACCAAACACTCAACCTGATGTGTTTGGACATCAAGTCCAGCCATTCCTGCTCATGTCTCTCAACCATTTAATAGCCACCTGACAATCTCACTCATTAGTTATCACACTCACCTGCCACACCACTCATCAATAATGCCACCCCAGCAACTATTTATATCCCTCCATTCAAAACCCAGCTGCCACCTGACCACTTCATCCATTTCCCTGCCTGTTTCTTACCCACTGTACACTTTAAATCACCTGCTGCTCCACCCTTCACCAAATTGCCTGTTAACATATTCTTTCACAACCTGGAACCTTACTTACTTGCCACTCTAACCTCCTCAAACACTAAGCTGCCACCCTGCCATCTTGCTTCTCTGCCACTCAGCCCACCTGCCACCCTACCCCCTTAACTACCTGCTGCCCCACCCATCTGCCATCATGCCCACCTGCCAAACTACTCAGCTGCTCCCCCACTTAACTGGCATACTATCCTTTCAAACACCTGGCAAGCTACAGTTTCAAACACTCAACTAGCACCCGACACCCAACTGCCAAAATATTCTCTAAATTAGCTGTCACTCTACCGCCTCACCAATTTCCTGCCACCCTATACCCTCATCAACCGATCTGGCACCCTACATGTACCTACCTTTACCCACCTCATTACTTACTTGACACACTAATCCTTCACTCACTCACTTGTCAATCTACACCCTCACACTACTCTTCACATAAACACCTGCCATCTCTCAGTAGCTTGTCAAAAAAGGCTTTGAGAATATTTGAAGATTTTGCTTTCTAGAATGTAGCATCTATTGCTGCAAAGGATGTGGCTTCTGGGAAGATTCTCTCTGACACTACTTACATCGTTTTTCTGGATTGAGTCTGTTGGGATGAATCCTGGATTGGAAGATGGCTCAAATTCTCATATAAAGATGAAAGGGTTAACTTTTGTTTGATGTGGGCCAGAAATAAGGATTCCTACATAAATTAGAAGATTTAATATATCTGCCTCACAACTTGTTTTCTTACTTATCCTTATATCATCAGCAAATCTGGTTACAATACAGACTGTCTCATCAGTTAAATCATGAATATAGATTACAAATAATTGAAATTCCAGCATTAGTCCATTAGTTACAGTTGTCACCCTGTAAATAACTGATTGTCCGACTTCTCTATTAGTTGTTACTAAGCTAATTGTTTATCCTGCTAATATATCATCACCCCTAACATGATTAACTCATTTTATTTGACAACTTACTAAACACCTTAGAAATAAAACTACACTACATTTACTTGTTCCCTTTATAAGGAAAAATATTACAAATTGTGAAAATCTGAAATAAAAATATAAAATGTAGGAAATGCAGGTCAATCAAAATTCATAAGCAAGAAGTACTGGTATGGAGAGTTTGCAAAGTATCCTTTGCCAATTTAATCTCTCATCTAAGAACATTATAAACACAGATTATGTTACAGATCAAAAAGATATGGTGTTGAAGGATTTTGTCTTATACTCATCAGACAAAAGCAAGAATGCAAAATTTCAAATAGTCACAGCAATTTATACTATAGGAGAAAAGGGTGATGATTTGGGAAGTTAACTTTGATTGGCTAAGTTGCTGCAAAAGAGAAAATCATAGGGAATTATAGACCCTCAAAGATCCTGGGTAATCCACAAATGTGCAAAGCTTATACATATTTCTTATAGTTTACAAAGGATGGACCCATGCATAGCTCTGTTTGTCACTATTAGCAAGCGTAAATGAGCCAGTTATGAGCTTGACTGATTATTCTAAATTGGTTGTTAGTGCAATTTTTAACACACTAGTAATTGTTCACCAAGTGCTGCCCCATTGCACAACAATATCTGACATTTTGGTTTTTGAAGTACAGGCTGTTTGAGTATAGTCTATTCTCTGCCTATTACAACAACCAAAGTAATATGTTGTTTAAATTGATCAGCTATTCTCTGAGATATATGACACACATACTTGACATTGCGCCATCATTGACATTCATATGCAACATTGTTCAATTGTGCAGTTAGGAGAACATCTTAAAAATTGAAAAAAACTGTAGATGCTGTAAATCCGAAACAAAAACAGAAATTGCTGCAAAAGCTCAGCAGCTCTGGCAGCATCTGTAGAGAGAAATTAGAGTTAACGTTTCAGGTTGAGTGACCCTTCCTCAGAACTTTCTCACAGTTTTTGAAGCAGAATATCTTGTTGGACTTACAGCAACATCAAGTTTGTGGAAGACATCTCCTGAATAGCATAGGAACAGTGTGAAATTACTTACTTAAGTTGTTTAAATGTTTAGGATAATTTGCAGAGTAATCTGATGTAGAAGAGGTACTTTGCAGGTCTGAACATTGTGTTTTTTGACCTATTTGTGAGTTTGCACACTAGCTTTCTTTTGTGCTCAACGAGTGTGGATGAGAGGACTGTAGTTGCCATTGTGAAGGCCTCCAGCTTCTGGAGCTCTGGTTCTAATGATGCTGTAGTGCTAAATGTTTCAGTCTACAGTTTTATGTTTTCTTGTGATTTTGGATATTCTGGTAAGACAATGTGAATTGTTGTTTTGTAGCTACTCCAAAAAGTTGATTGTGGAGCTGTCTGCCATCTTTGTGTTCACACTGTGTTTTGGTGTTATGAAGGAAATTTGAAGTTTAATGCAGAGAGAGCCAAATGTGACTTTATTAGAAGAACCTAACAATGATAATTCTGTGTGTGTCCTTCTCAATGGTGCAGGTCAGAGTTGTGAGGTACATTTACGCAACCTATAGACAGGAGATAATCAGTAACAACTTTGTTCAAAAGAATCTTTGGCTTTAAGAATGATAATTCAACAAATGCCTTAAACCAAAACATCCTGTCGCCTGATTTGATTAAATTGAAAATGGATGTTGATTACTGCCAGAATAAGTTCTCACTGGCATATCATGTTTTTCAGTTAATTAAAAAAATTATGAAAGCTAAACAGACTGAAATTTAATACTAAGTGACTTCTGCAATGTCTTCGTGTTGACAATTTTCTTGCCTTTCCCCATTCTCTGTATATCATTTAAAACAACTCATTTTTACCAACGAAGATTCATACATGGGGCAATATAAGTAGTATGTCATTCATCTGTGCCCAATAAATGGCAAATATTAAAAGAAAATATCCAACCAGTTATTTTTTATTTAAATTGCCTTGCTAAAAGACCATGCTTTACCTCAGATTCTGCCCTCCAGATTTGTCACATTTAAATCAACATTGAAATATGAGCTGAGGAGTAAAGGATGGCATTATCAGATTTCATCTGAAAAGAAAATTTATTGCAGAGTGCTACATATCACATTTGTGCGAATGAGTTGTTATGTGTAGTTGGCAAGCCACTAGCTTTATGCTAGTTGTCTGCATATATCACAAGACTGCTTGAATACAGAGGACTTTACTATCTGTAAAATTGCAATTCAAGGTTGATTCCCGTAACTAAATATTCTACAATTGTGTTCTATTTTCAGAATTGACGCCAATATTAGCCCCTCAGGACTTTGCACGTACAGCATTTCATTTAAAGGAAGTATCAGGTAAACCAAAGTAAAATTCAAATCTCTACAACATGATTTAGTAAAGGTGGCACGTTCTCTACTAGTCCAACTGTCTAATGGCTTCATTTTTTGGCTGCTTATGAACTTGTGATCATTCAATAAAATTTTGCAACATTTGCAAAACTTTGGACTTTAAGTGGACGTTAAGTTTCTCAATGGGTATTCAATGTGCTTTATGAATTTGTGTCATATTCCTACCTTTTCCTTATAGCCTTGAACATTGGCCCAGATTGTGCATTGGCCAGACAGTAGTTATTCCAGCTTAGATCAACGGTGAGCATAGGAATCCTGCAGAATCCTTATCATAGCGCAATCCAAGGGAATTGTATGGGAGATTGAATTTTCCACTGAACAATTCCTTTAATCTTGGAAACCTCCAAAAGACGACACTTAAATTGGAGACTTTACAGGGTTCCAATTACATTAAGCTAAATAGTTACTCATGATATGTTAGACTATTAAATGCATAGTTTAGCTCCTGAGTAACCTCTCTCCCCACCTCAGGGACTCAACATCTTCTACAAATGGGACCCAGCACCATTTGCCCTGGGACAGGATACACACTCACCTGCTGCTATCAGACCCTACTCAACTCTCCCACCCCACTTCAGTACCTGCTCTGACATGAACCATCAACACCGTCTCCAGCCCAACCTGACCCAACCCAGCATACCCTAACCACACTAGACCTAACACCACCTCCCCCACTTCCAGCCTTCCCGCTGGATTCAATTTATCTGACTCACCCTGATCTGTTCTAAATACTGCATCATTTACCTTGAACCTTGGCACCTTACCCACTTGGAAACCTACCCCCTTCCAAATTGGCTTTCTACCCACTTAGCCCCCTCCTCAGTTAGCATCCTATCCAGCTAGCAGCCTACAAATCTGACACCCTATCTGACATCCTACTCCTTGCACCCTGCCCTCTCCACAGCTGACATCCTTCCCAGCTGGCACCCTACTTGCCTGGCACCCTGCTGTCCTGCTATCCCCACAACCCATTTGGCATTCTAATGTCCAGAACCCTAACAATCACACTTATGTTATGTACTTACGGTTTGACAGCAGCCAGTAATCAAACAGATTACTACAACTGAGGCCCTGTTTGTTAATTTTCTACCTGGTTGCCTAATCTGTCATAGAGACTATCAAACCAGCAGACAAGGGAGGCGCGGTAGTAGTTTGGCACACCGACCTTTATACCGCTGAGGCTAAACGCCAGCTTACGGACACCTCCTCCTACTGCCCCCTTGACCATGACCCCACCTCCCACCACCAAACCATCATCTCCCAGACCATCCATAACCTCATCACCTCAGGGGATCTCCCATCCACCGCCTCCAACCTCATAGTCCCACAACCCCACACCGCCCATTTCTACCTCCTGCCCAAAATCCACAAACCCAACTGCCCCGGCCGACCCATTGTCTCAGCCTGCTCCTGCCCCACCGAACTCATCTCTGCATACCTCGACACGGTCCTGTCCCCCTTAGTCCAAGAACACCCCACCAACGTTCGGGACACCACCCACGCCCTCCACCTCCTCCATGATTTTCGCTTCCCCGGTCCCCAACGCCTTATCTTCACCATGGACATCCAGTCCCTGTACACCTCCATTCCCCATCACGAAGGACTCAAAGCCCTCCGCTTCTTCCTTTCCCGCCGTACCAACCAGTACCCTTCCACTGACACCCTCCTTCGACTGACTGAACTGGTCGTCACCCTGAACAACTACTCTTTCCAATCCTCCCACTTCCTCCAAACCAAAGGAGTAGCCATGGGCACCCGCATGGGCCCCAGCTATGCCTGCCTCTTCGTAGGATATGTGGAACAGTCCATCTTCTGCAGCTACACTGGCACCACCCCTCCAGCTTTTCCTCCGCTACATCGATGACTGTATCGGCGCTGCCTCGTGCTTCCACGAGGAGGTTGAACAGTTCATCCACTTTACCAACACCTTCCACCCCGACCTCAAATTCACCTGGACCGTCTCAGACTCCTCCCTCACCTTCCGAGACCTTTCCATTTCTATCTCGGGCGACTGAATCAACACGGACATTTACTATAAACCGACTGACTCCCACAGCGACCTAGACTACACCTCCTCCCACCCTGCCCCCTGTAAAAACGCCATCCCATATTCCCAATTCCTTCGTCTCAGCCGCATCTGCTCCCAGGAGGACCAGTTCCAAAACCGTCAACCCAGATGGCCTCCTTCTTCAAAAACCACAATTTCCCCCCAGACGTGGTCGACGATGCCCTCCACCACATCTCTTCCACTTCCCACTCCTCCGCCCTTGAGCCCCGCCCCTCCAACTGCCACCAGGACAGAACCCCACTGGTCCTCACCTACCACCCCACCAACCTCCATATACATCGTATCATCCGCCATCATTTCCGCCACCTCCAAACGGACCCCACCACCAGGGATATATTTCCCTTCCCTCCCCTATCAGCGTTCCGAAAAGACCACTCCCTCCGTCAGGTCCACACGCCCCACCAACCCAACCTCCACTCCCAGCACCTTCCCCTGCAACCGCAAGAAATGCAAAACTTGCGCCCACACCTCCCCCCTTACCTCCCTCCAAGGCCCCAAGGGATACTTCCATATCTGCCACAAATTCACCTGCACCTCCACACACATCATCTATTGCATCCACTGCACCCAATGTGGCCTCCTCTGTAATGGGGAGACAGGCCGCCTACTTGCGGAACATTTCAGAGAACATCTCCGGGACACCCGGACCAACCAACCCAACCACCCCGTAGCTCAACACTTCAACTCCCCTCCCACTCCACCAAGGACATGCAGGTCCTTGGACTCCTTCATCGCCAGACCATAGCAACTCGACGGTTGGAGGAAGAGCGCCTCATCTTCTGTCTAGGAACCCTCCAACCACAAGGGATGAACTCAGATTTCTCCAGTTTCCTCATTTCCCCTCCCCCCACCTTGTCTCAGTCAAATCCCTCGAATTCAGCACCGCCTTCCTAACCTGCAACTTTCTTCCTGACCTCTCCGCCCCCACCCCCACTCTGGTCTATCACCCTCACCTTGACCTCCTTCCACCTATCGCATTTCCAACGCCCCTCCCCCAAGTCCCTCCTCCCTACCTTTTATCTTAGCCTGCTGGACACACTTTCCTCTTTCCTGAAGAAGGGCTTCTGCCCGAAACATCGATTCTCCTGTTCCTTGGATGCTGCCTGACCTGCTGCGCTTTTCCAGCAACACATTTTCAGCTCTGATTTCCAGCATCTGCAGTCCTCACTTTCTCCTTTTAACTGTACTATTTAGTTTTGGAAACTCTTGCATTCATCAGAATTATGCTGTTTTATCAGACTGTATTGGCTGCAGAGATTCTGCTCTGCTAATCAATCCCTGCGTGTCTTAGAGAAACTTTCTCTAGCTTTCAACTCATCCTTCATCAGCCGCAAGGTCTACTTTAATTTCTTCTCTCTTGAATTCCTGAGGAAGGGCTTATGCCCGAAACGTCGATTCTTCTGCTCCTTGGATGCTGCCTGACCTGCTGCACTTTTCCAGCAACACATTTTCAGCTCTAGTACAGTTAAAACACAAACAAGGAACTGTGAGTACTGAATAATGGACAAGAAGTGGCAAGATTAACATCAAGCAGGTGAGCAATCACTCAAAAGTTGAACAGTGGCTTCAACTTAAAATTCCAACTAAAATGCATCCACTGCTGGAACTAGGACAACTTCAGCTGAAAAAAAAAGATTAAGGGAGCCAGAGCAAAGAAAGGCAACTGTTATAACGAAAAGAGGAGCAAATTACTGCAGATGCTGGACTCTGCACTGAAAACAAAAAATGTGGAAATCACGGCAGGTCAGGCAGTATTCATGGAGAGACATCAAGCGAATGATTTGAGTCTAAATGACTCTTTATCACAGTTCTGATGAAGAGTGCTCTAGACTGAAAACGTTAGCTTGCTTTCTCTCCATGGATGCTGTCTGATCTGCTATGATTTTCAGTATTTTGTGTGCTACAACCAGAGCACAGACAATAATTCCCAAGTGATTATGATTTGAGACAAGATCTCCCAAATTGTCAAGCTCCCTAGTGAGGAGGGACGAACTGGTTCCTCTTCTTTAATCACTTGTTCTCTCTGTTGCTTACAACAATGTTAATTTACAAAGGATCTCACCCTTGTGGAAATCCTTCTCCTTGACTGAATTAATTTATGTTTTAGAAGGTGCCAATTAAACCAGGTTTCCTTCAATTAAAATGGGTTAATTGGTTATTAAATGCAAGAAAAAAATAGTAACACAACAGACATGCGCACATTAGAAATGAGAAATTAGTGGGAAAAAAAGAGAAGCATTAAAAGATATATATGGACCCATCTCTATGGGTCATTAGTGAAATGTAGATGGTAGAACATTGTTAGTTGAACAGTGAATTCCAGAATTCTTAGCTTTGCAGGTTATTTGAATTTTTTTTTGTCCTGGATCCTATTGACAATGGTTGTCTGACAGCACTCAGCTCAAGAAAGTCCTCACTTTGTCCTGTTTGCTGTTGACCAGCTGACTGGTGAGCTGGATTCTAGCATTCAGAGCAAGAAAATCTCTTACCTGCAACACATGGATGAACTAGTGACTCGTCCTTTGACTTGCACTCACACCCTGGTCAATGCACATGAGTACCTCAGCTCAGTAGCACACCTATTTCCACAGGGATATCCACACTAGGAGTCTATCAGTTTTTAATCCCTGTTTTTGAAGGGAAAAAGTCAAAACATTTCCCTCACCCAAACTGTTATCTTTTCTCCCGTCATATTCATAATCTAAGATTATAGCTCAGTTTGCAGTGCACTTCTTCCCTTTGCAGCTTCTTTGACACCTGCAATTGTGAAATTCCAGAGTTTCTTTCTAGACAGCCATGAACTTACATTTGCAGTCATTTTGACTGAAGTAGTACTCTTCTAAAAAGTTGTTGTTGGAATTTGAAAGGTTGATATGTTCTTGGGTAATCCAGGATTCTGATCTGTGCTCACTGCCCAATGGATAGAAAATTATTTAACTCCAATTTTTTTGCAAAAATTTATTGTCAAACAACAAACCTAAAGTTAGTGAGAAACAGAAACGGACATTGAAAGCACTGAAAAATATTTTGAGTGATTATTTATTTTGTCAGAATTGAATCAAACAGGTTGCAGTGCTATTATCAGTGTTGCTTTGTAAACAATAGGATTGCTGATACCAATGATCTGATGATGGTTGCTGACAGTGTGTGCACACTGCCAATTATTTCTGATTGCATGTATATGCACATGCACAATATTATGCTGATTTTTAAAAATTAAAATACATGAATGATTTCATGCTTCATTTTATTTTGCTATATGCTCTTTCATTAATTTAAAATTATTTTTAGTTATTTGTAACGTATTTGTCACTGTTTTTACAAATATGTTAAGAGATATCACTGCCAATGCGCATGCTCCTGCAAGCCCAGCCTTTTCTTAACATAATTGGGGCATCCAAATATTCAAGAATGCTGGACACTTTTCAGGAATAGCACTCTTAAGTGTGCCAAATTTTCCCATGACTTACAGATACGTTCCACACACAAGTCATTAACTATCCAGAGCGTATACTCACAATACATTTAAAACATGATATTGTGATAGTTAAGAGCAGCACTAAGATCACACTGAAAGGAAGCTATCAGCCCTGAGTAATTGCAATGTGATACACAGGTAAATACAAAAATGGTTCGTGTAACATGGAATTCTAGCATGCAATTCTGTCAGCTCCAAAGCCTAATATGTGCTGAGGGAGGATAGTAATGACATTTTTTTTAACTTACTTGTGGGTTATGGGCATTGTTGACTGGCCAGCATTTATTGCCCATCCCTAGTTATAGAACATAGAACATAGAAAAGTACAGCACAGAACAGGCCCTTTGGCCCACGATGTTGTGCTGAGATTTAATCCTAATGTAAAATATAGTAACTTAACCAACACGCCCCTCAACTCACTGCTGTCCGTGTGCATGTCCAGCAGTTGCTGAAATGTCCCTACTGACTCTGCTTCCACCACCATCGCTGGCAACGTATTCCATGCATTCACAACTCTCTACGTAAAGAACCTACCTCTGACGTCTCCTTTATACCTTCCTCCTAATATCTTCAAACTATGACATCTCATACCAGTCAATCCTGCCCTGGGGAAAGGTCTCTGGTTATTGACTCTATCCATTCCTCTCATTATTTTGTACACCTCGATCAGGTCTCCTCTCTTCCTCCTTCTCTCCAGAGAGAAATGTCTGAGCTTATTCAACCTTTCTTCATAAGGCAAGCCCTCCAGTCCAAGCAGCATCCTGGTAAACCTTCTTTGTACCCTATCCAAAGCCTCTGTATCTTTCCTATAGTAGGGCAACCAGAACTGGACACAATATTCCAAGTTTGGTCTCACCAGGGACTTGAAAAGCTGCAGCAAAACCTCGTGGCTCTTAAACTCGACCCCCCTGCTAATGAAAGCCAAAACACCATATGCTTTCCTAACAACCCTATCCACTTGAGTGGCAACTTTGAGGGATCTATGCACTTGCACATCCAAATCTCTCTGTTCCTCCACACTGTCAAGAATCCTGTCTTTAATCCTATATTCAGCATTCGGGTTCGACCTTCCAAAATGCTTTTATCCAGGTTGACCTTGCTTTTATCCAGGTTGAACTCCATCTGCCATTTCTCAGCCCAGCTCTGCATTCTGTCTATGTCACACTGCAGCCTGCAATAGTCCTCTATACTATCGACGACACATCCAACCTTTGTGTCATCTGCAAATTTTCTAACCCACCCCTCAACCTCCTCATCCAAGTCATTTATAAAAACTACAAAGAGCAGGGGCCCAAAAACAGAGCCCTGTGGGACCCCACTCAACACTGACCTCCAGGCAGAATACTTCCCATCTACAACCACTCACTGCCTTCTGTCAGCCAGCCAATTCTGAATCCAGATAGTCAAATCTCCCTGTATCCCATACTTCCTGACTTTATGAATGAGCCTACTATGGAGAACCCTATCAAATGCCTTGCTGAAGTCCATGTACATCACATCCACTGCTCGACCATCATCGACCTGTCTTGACACCACCTCAAAGAACTCAATAAGATTTGTGAGGCATGACCTGCCCCTCACAAAGCTATGCTGACTGCCTTTAATCATACTATGCTTTGCCAAATAGTCATCAATCCTATCCTTCAGAATTCTTTCCAAAACTTTGCTGACCACAGACGTAAGACTGACTGGTCTGTAATTGCCAGGGATTTCCCTATTACCCTTCTTGAAAAGAGGAACAACATTCACCTCCTTCCAATCCACCAGTATGACTCCTGTGGAGAGTGAGGAGGCAAATATTCTCACAAGCAGGTTAGCAACCTTCTTTCTCGCTTCCCGGAGCAGCCAAGGATAAATCTGGTCTGGCCCTGGAGACTTATCAATCTTAATGTTTTCCAAAATTTCTAGCACATCAACTTCATCGATCTTGATCTGGTGAAGACTGTATCCCAGCTCCTCTAAGTTTTAATTTACAACAAGTTTCCTTTCCTTGCTGAAAACCGAGCAAAAAACTCATTTAGGGCTTCCCCTTGAGAAGGTGGTGGTGAGCTGTCTTATTGAACTGCTGCCGTCTACCTGCTGTAGGCTGATCCATAATGCCATTAAGGAGGGATGCCAGGATTTTGGCCGAGCAAGACTGAAGGGATGATGATATATTTCCACCTCAAGATGGTGAATGGCTTGGAGGGGAACTTGCAGGGGGTGGTGTTCCAATAAATTAGAATAAAATTACAGAGTGAAGCTTAAGAAATGTCTTTCCAAACAAATTTGGTCCTCTAATACTAGTTATGTGACTAATATTAAAAATTTGATTGTTTTTACTACTGCAGATCTCTTTGCCATTTTGATGGAATTTGAAATGAGGCATGATGTTACCTTTGGACATGGCGTCCAGAACAAAAGGTCACAGGGTATGCAGAAGACCATGTCAGTCTGAGGTGAAGAGAAAAGTCTTCATTAAGAGGGTGGCGAGTCTGTGGAATTTTCCGCCACATGAAGGTGTGGAGACAAAGCCACTGAATAGATTTAAGTAAGAAATAGATTTCTGGAAGCCTGTCTGTGTGGAGTTTGCACATTCTCCCTGTATCTGCGTGGGTTTCCTCCCACAGTCCAAAAATGTGCAGGTTAGGTGAATTGGCCATGCCAAATTGCCTGTAAAGTTAGGTGAAGGGGTAATTGTAGGGGAATGGGTCTGGGTGGGTTGCTCTTCGGAGGGTCGGTGTGGCTGAAGGGCCTGTTTCCACACTGTAAGTAATCTAATCTAATCTTAAAATGTGAAAAAATAAGAGGAGTGCACAGGAGTTTAGAACTGTCATTGAGAATCAACCACGGTCATGTTGACTGGGAAAGTAACTTGATTTGATTTGTTATTATTACATGTACCCAGGTACAGTTAAAGGTTTTGTTTTGAATGCAGTATAGGCCAATCATTCCATACAAATTACATTTGGGTAATAGATCAGAGTGAAGCGTATGATGTTGCAACTGCAGAGAAGGTGCATATAGAGTGAAATTGATTTTAAATTTAAAATTTGAGAGGTCCGTTCAGACATTAATAACAGCAGGCAAGATGCTGTTCTTTAATCTCTCTTGATGGCTTATGATAGCCTTACTCCCACCCTATCTTCTTTGTCAGAACTTTTTTTTATTCATTCACATGATAAAGGCGTCGCTGCTGGGACAGCAGTCATTGTCCATCCCTCATTGCCCAGGGGGCAATTGAGAGACATCCACATTGTTGTGAATCTCAAGGCACATGTAGGCCAGAGCAGGTAAGGACAGCTGATTTCCTTCCCTAAAGGTTGTTTGTGAACCAGTTGGGGTTTTCCTTACAATTAGTTCCTGGTCTAAAATTTTAACTGCAGATTTTTATTGAATTCAAATTGCACTGTTTGCCATGGTGGGATTTGAACCCAAGTCCTCAAAACATTAAAAGGTGTTTGAATTAATAGCCTATCAATAATACCCCTTTGCCATTGCCTCCTGACTAGATTAATAAGCCGTGAAATATAAAAATGTTGCACAATGTCCATACAACAGGTGAAATGTCACAAAGCAATATTGAGATGTATAAAAGAGCATTCTAAATATAATGTACTGAAATCTTGAAGTCACCATCCTTACAATAGCAAGTTAGAACATGTAACATTTCATGCCCTCTCTCTCTTTAGAAATAGACTTTAAGCTACTATCCATGCATTTAGTGCTGCAAATTAAAATGTAGTCTTACCTCATGTAAAAGCCAAGTTTAACAGTGGCAAATTTATTTAAAATGTATACAGATCCTTGAACTTAAAGACCAACAGTTCTAAAAGAAACTGAAAATGGTTAAATGGTCTTCAATTGTAAGTATACACACTGATGCTTTGGTTTAAGGGAAAGGCTGGATTGGTGCTAAATTGGTTTTAACGCATAGTTGGCAATAGGTTTCATGGAAGTCACTTAACTCCAGACAGCAACAGAAGCTCCTTTGATGTGAATTTATTATAGTCATAAAGATCAAGGATCCTGCTACAGAGTGAGAGGGAAGATTTCTTATGGAAAAGCTTATTGCAATGTCATGCTTTCTCAAGCCAGGACAGCAAAAAGAGAAAATAAAAGCAGATTGTTCAAATCTTAAGCATTATTGTTTTTGAGAACAGGATGATCTGAGATTTAAGATCCACTGTGTGGCTTTGTTTGAGTGCTGTCTATTGAAAGTGGCATTGACACATGGTATAACCACAGATACCAGTACTGATCCTATCAGTTGGAATCAGTAATCACAAGAACAAAGATTAAGTGTTTTCAATAGTTTCCTATTGATTTTTACTATGCAACACATACATTATTTACATTATTTGAACACTGTACCATTCCTATTTCCCTCCCATTCCCTCCCTTTATTTTTTGTCTGCCACTTTTTGTTCTTGTCACCAATTTTTCCACTGGCATTATGGTAGGATATTATTGTTTTTGTCTGGTTTTCTCACCATGTGACTGCAACTAATGTTAAAGTTGTACATGTATAATGAAATGCACAAGGAATAGATAATGTGTAATTGTTTGAAATAAATCACAACTCCTCTCGCTGAGGCTCTTAGCTCTCAAGACATCATGTGATATGGGCATGACTCACTGGGCCAGCATTTATTGCGCACCCTGGTTCCCCTTCTGAAGGTGATGGCAAACTGTCTTCTCGAACTGCTGCAGTCTATTTACTGTAGATATGCCAATAATGCCATCAAAGAGAGAGTTCCAAGATTTTGACCCAGTGAAACCAAAGAAACAACAATATATTTCCAAGGTAGGATGGTGAATGGCTTGGAGGGGCATTTGCAGTTGGTGTCCCCATGTATCTACTGCCCTTGTCCTATTTGATTGGAGTAGTCATGGGTTTGGAAGATGATTTCTCAAAATCTTGGTGAAATTTCACAATGCATCTTGTATTTAGTACACACTGCTGCTGGTGGGCATCTGTGGTGGAGGAAGTGAATGCTTACAGGTGTGACGCCATCAAGTAGACTGCTTTGTCCTAGATGACATCAAGCTTCTTGATGTTGTAGAAGTTACACTCTTTCAAGCAAGTTGGAAGTCCTCCATCACACCTCTAACTCATGCTTTGTACATGGTGGACATGCTTTGGAGATTCAAGATGTGTGTTACACATTGCAGGATTCCTGCCCATGACCTGCTGTTGTAGCTACAGTATTTATATAACTAGTCCAGTTCAGTTTCTGGTCAATGGTAACTTGCAGGATGCTTACATTGAGGAATGATAAGACTGTTGCAAATGTCAAGGTCAATAGTTAGATTCTCTCTTGGAGATGATCATTGCCTGGCAATGTGTGACACAAGTGTTACATGCTACTTATCGGCCTAAACCTTGTCATTATCCAGTTATCAGAGGAGTCACAAATGGTGATCAACATTGTTCAATCCTTATGTTTCATCCTTATCTTTTGCTCTGGTGTGCTTGGTTCTCCATCATTGAGGATGGGGAAGTGTGTAGAGTCTCCTTCTACTTTATAGGCTGTATAAGGCCATGGTCAGACCATGTTTAGAAAATTGTGAGCAGTTTAGAGCCTGATATCTAAGGAAGGATGTGCTGGCCTTGGAGGAAGTCCAGGGGGGGTTTACAAGAATGATCCTGGGATGAAGGACTCAACATGTGAGGAAGGACAGGACATTTCCAGAGATGGTGATTGTGTTATCTGGGAATATTGAGTGGAAGGTATGATTCCGTATGATGATTCAGGCTAATGCATAAGCAGTCTGTGAGATGGCACTCTTCGTTTTGGCTCTAGATGTTAGTAAGGGAGGATTTGCAGGGATGACATAGTTATGCTTGCCAATGTCATGTCCAGGTGGTCCATTTTATTTCATTCCCTTAATTGAGGCATTTAGCAAATTGATACAACTGAATGGCTTGCAACGCCATTTCAGAGGGCAGTTAAGAGTCAACCACATTGTTGTGGGCCTGGAGGCAAAACCAGACCAGGTAAAGATGGCAGGTTTCCTTCCCTAAAGCACATCAAGAAACCAGATAAGTTTGTAAAATGCCAATGTTTCACAGCCAGCATTAGACTCTTATTTCCAGATTTTTTTTTAAATGAATCCAAGTTCCACTATCTGCCACACTAGGATTTGAACCCAGGGACCCAGAGCTTTACCTGGTGTCTATAGTGGAGTAACCATACCATAACCTTCCTGTCTTCAAGATAACATTAATCCTGTGCCATGAAGGTTTGTTTCCTAGCCTTAACCTGTGCCTGTGGAGGGATTACCCTCAAGTTCTAACATAACTAATTGTCTCTGTACTGCACAGAGATGCCAATTGTCTTTTGTGACAATGGCTCCTTCTTCACCTATTTCTCTGCAACTTTAAAAAAAGGAGTTTGAATTATGTCATTTTGACTTTAAACCAAGAAGTCAGTTGGCATATGCTTGTAAGCATTATTTAGGAATAATATATAAAGAATATCCTATTCCTCATATTAAGTATTGAAATCCAACCTAATAATACATGGTATCTACTGACAGCAATTGGAATGTGTCTATTTGATAATTGGGAGTGATTAGAAGACTGTCACTTAACAAGATGTTCAAACAGAAAGAGGAACACCTAAATATATTCTGCTTCCTCTCATGGGGATAGGTTGAATTCTGAACAATGGTTCTGTCACAATTGCATAGCTATTAAAATCTAATTATTGGGGAATCCCAGTATAATTCCATCTCTGACAATTTTATGGTATATGGTAGTAGAGTACAAATTGAGTTATAGTTGTAGGACAAGATTATCAGGCATTATTTACAAATACAAACCATTTACTAGTAAATAATCAAAGTTGTTTCATCTGGCATTTTTCATTAAGCCTACAAAAAGACATTTTTAAGCACCCATGACTAAAATTGCACAAAGTCATAAATTATATGCTTTCTTTCAAACTTTTGAGAGATCAATAGACACCTGAGACATTTAAGTCAACCATGTAAGACATCCCAATACAATTCATGAACTTTTTGGAACTGTTGAATCATTTCCTTTAACTGAAATGAGTCTCTTAAAGACCTCGAAAGATTTAATGTTTCTCATACTGTCGCAGGAACTGCAGATCAATTTACCATTCCCCATCTGTTCCTGGCCCCAAAACCAGAATCAACATCACTATCGCTACAACCAATAACAAAGGAACTGTCAGCTGCTTGAATAGTGCGGGGGTCCCTAGGGCCTTATCAGTTATACTATGTTGTCATCCTTATTTAAAAGCTGATGGCAAAAGCCTTTCAGTGTTAAATGTCCTGTCTATAAGAATCTGCAAAGTATATTATTTTGAAGAACAAAGATACATTGTTGGCACAGCCAACGGAAGATGAAATAACTCATAATTGCCGGAGCATCTTTTTTGTCAGACAAAGGACTCATTGTCAAGGTATTAATAACCATTTCTCTTGCAAAAATACATGATGAGTTATGTAGAAGATACAGCAAAGTGATCCGGCTTACTTAATCAAAACTGGCTTGAGGCTTGCTTTGCTGTGGCCTCAGCAATTATTCCACAAGTGAACAGGCTTCTTAATTTACGTACAAAAATAAATTGTTGGCTTAATGTTCACTGCCCTCATGTGTTACTTTACTTTTCTCTCATTTACTATTTCTTTAATCGTACTCTTGTTACAATTTCTCTATCATAATTCAGAAAAATGGTTCAGATCAATTTCATGTTTTCTCTCTATATTTGTTAGTATAGCACCATTGTGCAAAGACCAGTTAACTCCAAGAGGCAATGCTGTCATCAATTTTATGTCTGAAGAAATTTTACTGAAACACCATTCTAAGCATATTCTGTTTTGTTGATAAACAGGAGACATAAACCAGATAAAGTAGCTTTCTGAATAATTGACCTTTGTGAAAAATCAACCTCCATTTGATAAATTTGGGTATTTTGATAATGGAGAAATTTAGTAACTAGTGTGTGTGTGAACTAGGGATATTGTTACATATGTCTTTTGTACCTGGACATTCATTGTAATTGTCAGGTTTTAAATGTTTTATTTTGTATTTCAATAAATCATATCAAGCCTTGTCCACACCTTAAGTCACAGTTTCATTATGACAGTGAGTTGTGAATAAGGTACTCAGAGTTAAGTTAAGAGACTGAAACAAGAATTGCTTAGTTAGCATTGCTGATGTCACCTGGCAGAACTGGTGACAAGCTACTGTTGGTTCTAATGTTTTGCTGTAGGTGCCTTTGTTAAACCTCATTTCCATTATAAAAATATATATGTTCCTTCACTGTCCTAGTGGGTATAAGCCTCAGTCAACAACAGTCTCAGCTGAAACTCATAGTTCAAATGATCCCAGATTCAGGCCTTTCTTTGTGTTGAATCATGCCTAATGCAGTGATCAATACAAAAGTCTTGAATTTGCTGTGATAAAACTATGGGTGATAGCAGCAGGGGAGCCTGCAATAGGATTCACTGACAACCAGGCAGTGGATTTCCTGCTGTCAGGCGTCTCAGTATTTTTGAAAGAAATTTCCCCTGAAAATCCTTGTATGGAGCGGATGTCCCACGAGAAGCCAGCAGCTCTTCAACTGGCAACTTAAGGGCACCAATAGGTCTAAGGAAGGCTGGTTGGCTGACACCTTATCCTCCCAATGGGAGCTCAGTGATGGACAGAAAGACAATGGGGTAGCGACCCATTTTATCCCTTTTTACCATAAAACACAGACATTAAGAGTTTCTTAGGTGTCATATTTTCAAGCATTTTTGAGATTTATCAGTCTCTCATCTTTTTTTTGATTTATCTTTGCTGGCTATTTTCTCAATCTCACTAATAAATTGTCAACAGGCTCATGTAGTTCCTATCTCAAGTTCAGAAATAAATACTGGTGGATCCAATGCTATGACTTTGGATGTGAATTGAATTTCTCAAACTATTTTTCGCACTTTTTATTGTTGTTTTCCTTCTGTTCTCAGCTATTGGAAAGATCTAAACATTTCTGTCCTATCCACAAAAGCATGCAGATGACTCTTTCCTTTCTACCCATGTCTTTTAGAATGTCAGTTCCTCTCAATTCATCATGGGCTGGAGCTGAGCATTCATTGCTGTGGTTCTGGTGTTTGTATTTTTGTCTGATTCACACAGATCTTTCCTCTTCCTCTGACACTAACTGGAATGACTTTTTTCTCAAAAATCTAATTCAGCACTTATTTTGTTTAGTCACAACCACCTACTGCCACGTTGTTATGTTTTATGTTCACAGAACTCTGAAAGAATGACACTGTTTCACACAGATACGGAGAGCTGACATTGAATATATTTCTAAGAACTCACCATGTACAACGATCAAGGGTATGGCTTATACAATTAGTGGTCCTTGAGTAGTGGTGTGGAACAGAGGGACCGAGGGGTGCAGGTACATAATTCTTTGAACTCTGTATTATGTATCGAGGGGGTGATTAAAAAGTCATTTGGCATGCTTGTCTTCATTGCTCAGTCCTTTGAGTACAGGAGTTGGGAAGTTATGTTGAGGTTTTACAGGACATTGGTGAAGCCACCTCTGGAGTACTATGTCCAGTTCTGGTCACCCAGTTCTAGGAAGTATAGAATCAAGCTTAAGAGGGTTCAGAAGAGACTTACCAGGACGTTGCCATGTATGGAAGGTTTTAGTTATAAAGAAAGACTGGATAGGCTGGGATGTTTTTCCCTGGAGTGTAGAATGTGAAGAGGCGATCTAATAGAAGTTTACAAAATAATGAGAGGAATAGATACAGTTAATGGTAGTTGACTTTTCCCTAGGATGGGGAATTTTAAGACTAGGGGGCATATTTTTAAGGTGAGAGGAGAGAGATTTACAAAAGACGTAAGCAGCCTTTTTTCACACGGAGGGTGGTTCGCATGTGGAATGAACTTCCTGAGAAAGTGGTGGATGCAGGTACAATTACAACGTTTTAAAAAACATTTAGATAGGTACATGAATAGGAAAGGTTTGAAGAGATATGGGTGAGGAGCAGGCAGGTGGGACTAGTTTAGTTTGGGATTATGTTCAGCTTGGACTGGTTGGACTGAAGGGTCTGTTTCCATGTTGTATGATTCCATGTACTGTGGAATAATACATTATTGTTTTGGTACACTTACTGTACTGCAGTGGTGAGTGATGTGTCATTTACATGTGTACATGTGCTTAACAATACAGTTCCAAAATCTTTTCCAGTAACATAACAAGACAACACCCGCCTCTACTTTAAAATGATTGGTCTTCACCTCTTACTCAGGCTTTCTCGGCAGACCCAAGCAAGTCTGTTTCCTGGTCATCCAACATCAATTCATGGGGGTAGGGGATCACCTTATAGAAACTAGGAGCTATTTGACTCTATAAGCCTGATCCACCATTCAAAATGATAAAGGCTGATCCTCAAACTCAACATTATATTCCCATTTATTCTTCGTACACCTCCATGCCTTTAGTAGCTAAAACTTTAGTAACCTCTTTCTTGAATGTGCAATTACAAGACTGATCCACTAGTATATTTGGAGGTGGAGGCACTCATAACATAAAATATGTAACTAGCCCACTGGCTCTTCAAAACCTGATGTACAAAAAGCTCTAATTGGAAAAGACCAGCTCACAATACAGGTGCACAATCCTTTATCCAAAATGCTTGGGACCGGCTGGTTTTCAGAATTCAGAACTTTTTGAATTTCAGAATAAGAGACAGTTTGATGGTGACATTTTTTAAAACTCTTACCAAACAGAGTAAGAGTAGACGCACTGTGAATTAAATGGGCCCTGAAACAGAATTAAGGCCTGCCAGTGCTGGGCCATGCCCCCACCCACGTCGCATCTGAGTGACACACATCAAGCAGTTGTGGAGTTGGGTTAGTTATTTGCACACCAAACAACCCTGTTAATGAGAAAGCTTTCGGAGCTTTTCAGATTTCAAGATTTCAGATAAAGGGTTGTCTACCTGTTCTGCTTTCTATTAACAATGTCAGAATACACAGGGCATGAATACACAGCTGAAGATCCAAATAGTTAAATCAAGAGAAAAGTAGCAGAACTGAGGTCATGATATAGAAACAAAATAAAGCGCACCAGATATGGAGAATGATGTGCACCATCATCTGGATGCATCATTTTCCAAAACAGAGAAATTCACACAACCATTCAGATCAAGAGGTTGAGAAATAAGTCAGCAACCATTAGTTTGAAGTGGAAGCTTGAATTTGGAGTAGATATGAACATATCAACACATGAATTAGGAACAGAGATAGACCATTTGGCCTAATCTACCATTCTAAAATATCATGGCTGATCTGATTGTGTTCCAATTCCATATTCCCATCCACCTCAATATCCTCTGATTTTCTTGCCAATTCATCTATGTCTTAAGGATATTCTTCATGCAAAATAAGATCATCTAGACCAGAATATAAAACAAGATCATCCCTGAAAATCTGAATAAAATGCTTAACAAAGGAAAGATAGTCTGACACCAAGTGACATCATGCTGATGGCATAAGTTGCAACAGACATACAACAGCTAACCATGATCCAAATCAAAGGGAGACAAATAAATTATACATTCTACATGTCTCAAACAGATTGTCCTCCTATCCTGGCATTAAGCAGTTGGAAAGAGCTGCAAGTTATCTCAGTTAATATTGAGAGGAAGAAGGCAGAAAATCCATTGAAAAATGCCCTCCAATCAAAGCAGAAATGTCTTGTGTAAAGGTATCCAGAGAGTTCTGATGAGCTGGTTGGATGTGTTAAAGATGTTGAGTGTCACATGTCCATTGATCTAGAGACAAAATGTTCTCCAGGTAAAGTATGAAGAGAGATCAAAGGAAAGCTTGAAAAGTTCTCCTAGATATGGAAGAAAAGTAAATAATTGAAAGAGACATAGATGCAGTCATAGAGTCATAGAGATGTACAGCATGGAAATAGACACTTCAGTCCAACCCGTCCATGCCGACCAGATATCCCAACCCAATCTAGTCCCACCTGCCAGCACCCGGCCCATATTCCTCCAAACCCTTTCTATTCATATACCCATCCAAATGCCTCTTAAATGTTGCAATTGTACCACCCTCCACCACTTCCTCTGGCAGCTCATTCCATAAACGTACCACTCTCTGTGTGAAAAAGTTGCCCGTTAGGTCTCTTTTATATCTTTCCCCTCTCATCCTAAACCTATGCCCTCTAGTTCTGGACTCCCTGACCCCAGGGAAAAGACTTTGCCTATTTACCCTATCCGTGCCCCTCATAATTTTGTAAACCTCTATAAGGTCACCCCTCAGCCTCCGACGGTCCAGGAAAAACAGCCCCAGACTGTTAAGCCTCTCCCTATAGCTCAAATCCTGCAACTCTGGCAACATCCTTGTAAATCTTTTCTGAACCCTTTCAAGTTTCACAACATCTTTCCGATAGGAAGGAGACCAGAATTGCATGCAGTATTTCAACAGTGGCCTAACCAATGTGCTGTACAGCCATAACATGACCTCCCAACTCCTGTATTCAATACTCTGACCAATAAAGGAAAGCATACGAAACACCTTCTTCACTATCATATCTTCCTGCAACTCCACTTTCAAGGAGCTATGAACCTGCACTCCAAGGTCTCTTTGTTCAGTAACACTCCCTAGTACCTCACCATTAAGTGTATAAGTCCTGATAAGATTGCTGTCCCAAAATGCAGCACCTCGCATTTATCTGAATTAAACTCTATCTGCCAATGCTCAGCCCATTGGCCCATTTGGTCAAGGCTCTGTTGTAATCTGAGGTAACCCTCTTCGCTGTCCACTACGCCTCCAATTTTGGTGTCATCTGCAAACTTACTAACTGTACCTCTTATGCTCGCATCCAAATCATTGATGTAAATGACAAAAAGTAGAGGACCCAGCGCCGATCCTTGTGGCACTCCAGTGGTCACAGGCCTCCAGTCTGAAAAACAACCCTCCATCACCACCCTCTGTCTTCTACCTTTGAGCCAGTTCTGTATCCAAATGGATAATTCTCTTTGTATTCCATGAGATCTAACCTTGCTAACCAGTCTCCAATGGGAAACCTTGTCGAATGCCTAACTGAAGTCCATATAGATCACATTTATCGCTCTGCCCTCATCAATCCTCTTTGTTACTTCTTCAAAAAACTCAATCAAGTTTTCCCACATGATTTCCCACTCACATAGCCATGTTGACTATCCCTAATCAGTCCTTGCCTTTCCAAATACATGTACATCCTGTCCCTCAGGATTTCCTCCAACAACTGTGTGGAGTTTGCACATTCTCCCCGTGTCTGCGTGGGTTTCCTCCGGGTGCTCCGGTTTCCTCCCACAGTCCAAAGATGTGCAGGTCAGGTGAATTGGCCATGCTAAATTGCCCGTAGTGTTAGGTAAGGGGTAGATGTAGGGGTATGGGTGGGTTGCGCTTCGGCGGGGCGGTGTGGACTTGTTGGGCCGAAGGGCCTGTTTCCACACTGTAAGTAATCTAATCTAAAAAAAAACTTCCCCACCACTGATGTCAGGGTCACCGGTCTATAGTTCCCTGCCTTGTCCTTACCACCCTTCTTAAACAGTGGCACCACGTTAGCCAACCTCCAGCCTTCCAGCACCTCACCTGTGACTATCGATGATACAAATATCTCAGCATTAGGCCCAGCAAACACTTCTCTAGCTTCCCATAGAGTTCTAGGGTACACCTGATCAGGTCCTGGGAATTTATCCACCTTTACCCATTTCCATACATCCAGCACTTCCTCCTCTGTAATATGAACATTTTGCAAGGTGTCACCATCTATTTCACTACAGGCTATATCATCCATATCCTTTTCCACAGTGAATACTGATGCAAAATAATCATTTAGAATCTCCCCCATTTTCTGCAGCTCCACACAAAGGCCACCTTGCTAATCTTTGAGGGGCCCTATTCTCTCCTTAGTTACCCTTTTGTCCTTAATGTATTTGTAAAAACTCTTTGGATGCTCCTTACTTCTATTTGCCAAAGCTATCTCATGTCCCCTTTTTGCCCTCCTGATTTCCCTCTTAAGTATACTGCTAAGATCACACAGATTTGGTAAATTCTGAGACTGTGAGAAATAACTAGTGAAGCCAAAGGAATGGATTGCAGTCAAATATTGAAATTCTCCAGTCCTATAATGAAAGACAGAAAGAGCTCTAGACAGAAAAGGAAAAATAAATAATTCAGAGAGTTCAAGGAGATAAAGATTTCCAGAGCCTTTCAGCACTTCAGAATGAAAAGCTAGCAGAAGTGAGCAAATTCTACCTGAGAAATACTGAGGGCTCAGCAGCACATAATGTGGCATGGGACAAAAGGAACATTTGGAAGAGCAACTGCATGCAGTAAGCTGAGGAGACATCCAAGAGGAAGATTCTGAAACAGTACATGTTTCAAATAAACAAGAACATGAGAAGAATCGAATGAGCATGCTGAGTTCAGGCAGCAGTTTAGCGTACTGCAGATGTAGCTCAATATGGCATCACAGTTGGGGAATGATTTTCTGGACACTCATATTAAACTGTGAGAAATGCTGGAATATTTAAAAAAGGAAATATAAAGTGCAATATAAGCAAACAAAACTCAAAATCATTCAAAGATGAATTAACAGTCAAATTGTACTCAATACAAATTTTAAGTCAGAATTTAACTAGCCACTACATCAGAAAAAGATCTGATAGATATACTGGCAGCTTTGACACCTATAATACACATTCAGCAACAACGAAACACAATGTTGTTTTTCCAAAGTGTCATTTTTGTTCAGTTTTGTGGAGGGTCATTGCAGTGTCAGTCAACTGGAAGAATGACCAGCTGTCTGGAGCAATGCCCAGTCACACTCACTCTACATCGGCCACTGCAACACCATCTACCAAGGTTCACACTCTTATCTCTCTGACTAGTGCATGAAACATTTTCCCTCACATGCTCTTACCCACTCAATTACCCAACATAACCAAACCTGCTTGATCTCTGTGCTGCATGCCTACTCGCTCAATCACTCACCCACTCAATATCTCACCTGCAACAGCACTAACAGCTGTGCCACTCACTTACATCTCATTCAATACCTCCCTTTCTCTCAGCCCAGGAAAAAACAGTCTGCAGTGGGGTGGAAAGAGGGAAGGTGGGTGGTAGGGTGCCCAATTCCCTACAAGGAGATGATCCTGACTCAAATCAACCTTGATAGACCAAATGACTGAGTCCAAGGCCATGGACTGATATCAGAAGCTCCCCTTGATGTCCTGTGCCAAGCCGCCCCAGACTGAAAGGTGGCTCCCTTTAAACTTTGAGACAAAACCATTTGCTTGAAGCACGTGCAGTGTGGCCAAATGATACTGCCATACAATGCAGGTGTGAGATTAACACTGCTTGGTAATAAGCAGCACCAGACCTATCCCCTTGATTGATATCTGGTAATAATCAGACAATCATAGACACGTACAGCATCGAAACAGACCTTTTGGTCCAACGTATCCATGTTGAACAGATTTCCTAAATTAATTTAGTCCCAGTTGCCAGCGTTTGATCCACATCCCTCTAAACCCTTCCTATTCATATGCCCATCCAAATGATTTTTAAATGCTGTAATCGTATCAGATTCCACCACTTCTTCCAGCAGTTCATTCCATGCACACAACTCTGCATGAAAGGGTTGCCCCTTCGGTCCCTTTTAAATCTTTCCCCTGTCACCTGAAACTTATGCTCACTAGTTTTGGACTCCTCTATCCAAGGAAAAAGACCTTGCCTTTTCCTATCCATGCCCCTCATGATTTTATAAACCTCCACAATGTCATCCCTCAGCCTCCAATACTCCAGCCATGGCTAGCTGCCTGGCATTGCATCTGCTCGAAAGGCAAGTAACAGCAGAAATATTATGGACCTTTTAGCTCTGGTTGAGGGGGAAAAATGATAAAAGGCAAGGTAAGGCAGGGATGCTGAAAACATTCAGGTAGTTACCAAATGAGTAGGCACTAAGAAAGCAAGTGGTCAGCCTTGAGATACAGCCTCACCCAATCTATGAGCTGGGTGTTTGTCCCTGTGCTCAAATGATCCTTGCAGCAGCCTTTCAATGATAGTTGATGGTGCATTCCATCATAGCAGTGCAGATGCTTACTGTAACAGGATCAGAGATGTGCCATGCTGGTGCAGAGAGGTTGGTACATGTCGGATGTCAGTGTCTATCAATATGAGATATGTGTGGCCTTGCCCATGGAGAGTACGCTGAGATGTCAGTGCTGAGGTCCAAGATGGAGGACTGGAGGAGGAAACAATGAGCTGTAGTCAACCAATACCTGCTCAGATTTCATGTCGGGAATTCTCAGTGTCTAGTTTCTATCTGATGTGTGGGAGAATGTAAGAATGTATATTAATGATGTGTAATTAAGTTATAATGAGGGAGATATTGAGTAATAATCCTCACCGACTGGCCTTTTTCCACTCATCTTGACACCTGGAATTTAGTTGGAAAATGTGATTTTTTTTTTCTCCCAAAGTTGAGAAAGACCTCACGCAACTACTCACACAATTCTTCCAAAGTTCTTGCATTGTCCCTTTTTCAGGGCCTGGGAGGACTCAGTCAAAAGTCTTTCAAACCGTGGGTTTCAAAACACTTCACTTCAAGCAATGTGAGGCCCTTCAAAATGCAATTCCACTTCACAGACATCGGTACTGACTGAAGCTGAAATACGTCTGTAACACTACATTCCCTGTGAGCCTTAGGCATTAGTTTTCTATTTGCAGTCCAAATCCCAACCACTCCTGGTCTGATCATGCAAGATAAAGACTTAATCCCATTAATGCCTCTGATGCAACACTGGCCTACCTGGAAAGAGGGAACATTACTGTTGAAGACAGCTGCTATTTACCTATTACCTGCACATAACACAGGGACTGCCCACTTCAGGTCTGATGTCACAGCTAGAAACCAAATCTCTTTCCCAGACACCAGAAATTTTAGTTTATTTTTGTTCAGGAAAAAAAGGCATCAAACTAAAGCACATCAACCAGGGCATCTGACAAGTTTCCATGGAGACAACCAGCTTCCCATCCTTTGCCTCAACCAGTACTTCCCACTGCTTTGGGAAGGCTGCCAACATAATCTAAGACCCCTCCCACCGTGGTTATACCCTCTTGCAACCTCTTCTGTTGGGCAGAAGATATAAAAGTTTGAATACATGTACAAACAGATTCAAGAACAGCTTGTTCACTGCTGTTATCAGATATTTGAATGGACCTCTTTAATGTTAATGTTGATCTCACTCTGCACTTTCTCAGCAGCTGTAACATTGTAACCTACACTCTGTTACCCTGAGGCACTTATATCTGCCTGTAAAGCACGTAATTCAACACTTACCACTGTACCTCGGTACATGTGACAGTAATAAATCAAATCAAATAACGGTGTACACTTCCCCTTGGATACGACCAACTACAAGCTTCTTCACAATTGTTAATCTGTGTTCAATATATAATAAAAGTTATTAATTGATACATTCATAGTGATATATAGCATGTGGACTGCAGTGGTTCAAGAAGGCAGCTTGCCAACACCTTCTCAAGGGCAATTAGGGATGGGTAATATATACATGCCAGCCTATGGTGCCCACATCCCACGAATGAATTTTAAAAAAGATGTTACATTATTTTGAAGGAGGAGAGCTGTCATATTGTTATATTATTCAAAAAGAGTTAGTAGCTATGTTACTTTGTACACATACACATGCAAATCCAAAATGCCACATCACTCACAACTGTCTTACAACATGTAAAAGAGCAGGAATGCCACTCGTGATGAGATCTGAGAAATGCATTTAATGTCAGCTCCAGTATTTTTGTGAAGAGTGTGATTACTCCAAACTACTGGAAACTAACAGACTCAAAAAGGGGTCTTGATCCATGCCCAGCATATGTGACAATGTCTCCAGCCTGGTGTTCAGAACTCGGCATATATGATGCAGATGGAATGTAGTGTTGGGGGCACGGGAACGTGCTTAACCATCAGCTGATGCTATGTGTTTTCCACTACAGATACCTGCACTCAGAACAAATTGGGAACTCAGCCTGCACCAAGCCTAAACTCCATGAAATTGTTCAGTCTGAGGCTACACCATCCCATCATCCCCTCACACCCTGAACAAGTGCAGGTCTATTCACTTCCGTGCTTATGGTTTCATAATTAGACATGGAGTCACAGTGTGATGAACACAACACATACACATCCTTACAAGCTCTCTGATTGTTGAATGACTGTTGTCGCATCGACCATTCACATAGAGTCATAGAGACATACAGCATGGAAACAGACCCTTCGGTCCAACCCGTCCATGCCGACCAGA
This sequence comes from Chiloscyllium punctatum, assembly GCF_047496795.1. Lineage (NCBI taxonomy): Eukaryota > Metazoa > Chordata > Chondrichthyes > Orectolobiformes > Hemiscylliidae > Chiloscyllium > Chiloscyllium punctatum. The sequence continues at coordinate 98,125,984 of NC_092745.1, read as the reverse complement.
TATCCCAACCCAATCTAGTCCTACCTGCCAGCACCCGGCCCATATCCCTCCAAACCCTTCCTATTCATATACCCATCCAAATGCCTCTTAAATGTTGCAATTGTCCCACCCTCCACCACTTCCTCTGGCAACTCATTCCATACACGTACCACTCTCTGTGTGAAAAAGTTGCCCCATTGGTCTCTTTCATATCTTGCCCCTCTCATCCTAAACCTATGCCCTCTAGTTCTGGACTCCACCAACCTAGGGAAAAGACTTTGCCTATTTACCCTATCCATGCCTCTCATAATTTTGTAAACCTCTATAAGGTCACCCCTCAGCCTCCGACGCTCCAGGGAAAACAGCCCCAGCCTATTCAGCCTCTCCCTATAGCTCAAATCCTCCAACCCTGGCAACAATCTTGTAAATTTTTTCTGAACCCTTTCAAGTTTCACAACATCTTTCCGATAGGAAGGAGACCAGAATCGCACACAATATTCCAACAGTGGCCAAACCAATGTCCTGTACAGCCGCAACATGACCTCCCAACTCCTGTAGTTAATACTCTGACCAATAAAGGAAAGCATACCAAATACTTTCTTCACTATCCTATCTACCTGCGACTCCACTTTCAAGGAGCTATGAACCTGCATTCCAAAGTCTCTTTGTTCAGCAACATTCCCTAGGACTTTACCATTAAGTGTATAAGTCCTGATAAGATTTGCTTTCCCAAAATGTAGCACCTCGCTTTTTTCTGAATTAAAGTCCATCTGCCACTGCTTAACCCATTGGCCCATCTGGTCAAGATTGTGTTGTAATCTGAGGTAACCCTCTTCGCTGTCCACGACACGTCCAATTTTGGTGTCACCTGCAAACTTAGTAACTGTATCTCTTATGCTCGCATCCAAATCATTTGTGTAAATGACAAAAAAGTAGAGGACCCAGCATCAATCCTTGTGGCACTCCACTGGTCACAGGCCTCCAGTCTGAAAAACAACCCTCCACCACCACCCTCTGTCTTCTATCTTTGAGCCAGTTCTGTATCCGAATGACTAGTTCTCCCTGTATTCCATGAGATCTAACCTTGCTAATCAGTCTCACATGCCTCTGGAAATAGCCATCAGAAAGCTTATGGAGGTCTAGAGGGGGACAGGAACCATCTGGCAGAAATCTGAGAGGCCATAAGTGAAAATTACAGGAGTCCATACAGTGCTGAGGTTTGTCAAGTGCTCCAACATTTTATGGTACCATTTCCTTCATGAAGAAATTGGTGATTGCTATAGAGATCCAGGTTTAGTGGTACATTCAGTGACTGTTGCTTATGTGCTCAGACCTGCCTTCCATCACTTTAACCATAGACTACAAAGGCGAAAGTGGAATGAGGCATCACAATCTCCCTTAAGTACTCCTCCTTCTAATTCTGAAATCACGGAGGTGCCATTGGTGGTGAAATCACCAGCTAGCTACCAAAGGGTCATCTGAAGGTGCTCCAAGAGAGTGCTCTTCTTCCCCTCTGCCAATGATGCTATCACCCTTGTAGGTAATACCAGAAACACTGCCCCTGCAGTTGTGCAAATAGGCTTGATATCTTCAACCTCTCTGACATTGCCTGTCCATCTGTGGTGCATTCCATTTGGTGTCAATGCTTGGCATCTTACTGGCCCCAGATTGCCATCCTCCTGAGTTGCATGACCCGAGCATTTGTTGTTTGGTGTTCTGGCATTGTTGTGCTGGAGCTGGGTTATCCCTTACTGATTCATTCAAAATATGCCAGAGATAGCAAAGCCCTTGGCACCTTTAACCCAGGGGTGAACTGCAGACATGAGCCAGGTAAAAATCTGGTCAGCACAATCTTCATGCTGTCACTCCTGACCTGGGACGTTGAAAAAAAGGGAGTCCTATTCTTTGCATCACCAACACTCTAGTCTTTACCAACTCCACTGTGGACAGCTCCATTTTTGATCTTTAGAGATAACTCTTAGTTTTGCCATGGGTATGTCCCCAGGCATTCCTAGATTGACCCTTGACATTGAAGCCATCATTCTGTACCATTGTTCTTGATTTTTCTAGCATCATCCTTGACCCCACTTCACCTTCCACATCCTGCCTTCATTGCCCTTGAGTTACCCATGACCATATATGAAGGCTCAGCCTCCATTCATCATAGAGTTTCCCCAAAACCATCTAGCATACTTGACTAGTCATTTGTAGATATTTACTTCCCTTGTATAATCCAGTTTCCAACTTCTATGCTGGATAAAGCCTAACATATCCACCAGAACTCATTGTTGTCTCCCTCGGTCAGCCATGTCTGGTCGCACATCACCCTGCCTCCTTGCTCCCTTAATCAGCCTTGTCTTACTTCCCCTGCACACTACTTACCAATTCCAATGTATTAATGTCTCCTCTCACCATTATCAACAAAGCAACCCATGAAAGAAAAGAAGAGCTCACTTCATCCAAAACTATCAGAAAGACTAGCTCAGCATCTATGGATAGAGAAACAGAGTTAATATTTAGAGTCCAATAATTCTGCTTTGGAACTGAAGAAGAGACATTTTGGATATTCTGTTTCTCTCTGCCAGACCAATTGAGATTCCCCAGTACTTTCTGTTCTTATTTTGTATCTCCAGCTTCCTCAATATTTTGTTACAGCTTGCCTGCTACACACCATCTCTCAGCAGTTATGAATCTGAAGGCCTATGGTTCTAGAGTATTGCAGAGATAATTGATAAGGTACAATTTAATCTGACAAAATGTTGTTTGAGTGAGAGCACAGGGCATCCTAATGCATGAAAGAGAGGTTCCCATGGCTTGGTCTGCCACAACCTTCATCCTGCTGCCAAGTGCCTGCCATTTTGCCTCTGACACACACCCACCTCACTTCCCTCTGCCAGAAGCAGCACCAAACTCCAGCAGAAAACTTCAATTTTATTAGGAATTGCAAGTTGATATTTATTATGATCATAAATTTGAATGATAATGTCTTCAAGATGGTCAGGTTAAATGGGAAATTAGTTCGTACATCTTTCAGACCAAAGGATGCTGCATAGTGACAACAACTTTGTTGAAAAAGGTCTTTGAGAAAGGGAAGGAAAAACCAAGTTTTAAAAGCAGCTATGGAAGTCAAGGTCAAATGCACGGCTCGAGAGCTTGGCATAGCAGCATTTTTCCCTTGTAGATGTGCCTGGCTGGCATTTTAAACAATCAAGCAATAGCATTTACTGGTTTCTGAAACATGATTGTTTTAGATTTACAATGACAGTGCTTGCAAAAATTTGACTTATGTAACCTCTAAATGTCAGGCAATAAAGTCTTCCTCATACCTGACACAATGAACACATTTCACATAAATCACCCCATGCTTAAAACCTTGGAATTCAAGCAAACAATCCTTGCCTTTGACAAACATCAAGTCCTTGCTGTGTTGCCTGAGGTGAAGGTGTCTTCACTGATGCTCATATGTTATTTGACCTACTGCTTCACAGAAAATTAATATTAGTAATTTTGATGGAATCTTCATTGAAAATCAGACAAATACTTTTTACTGTTTAAATGTCATTTAATTGTTTTTTTAATTTCAAATGTGCCTAAAGCATGTATCATATTACAATGTTGTAATCTGAATTTGCTGAAGAATCTAGGAACAATTTTCAAAAAGTGCTAATAGAAAGCAAAACTTGGAAAGAAAATGGCGTCATGGCTTTTATCGTGGTGTAATACTGGGTTTTTAAATTGTCCAGAATTAATTATACTACAAACCGAATACAAAAGGCCACATGATCTTCAAAAAGATCATCACAAACCTCCAGCTTAAACCTTTCTTTACAGCAATGATATAATTCCTTATGGTGAATATTACAAATTATCTTGATACAGTTATTATGATTTTGAGAGTGATTTTAAACTTATGGATATTCAATAACACCTACCAGGAGATTGGAACATTGTTTCCCCAAAACTGATGAAAACCTTAACGGAAAAAGTCTTTTTAATGTCAATGTTGAAAACAAAACGTTCAAAATGCTTCAATTTTCACTCCGGGAGCTCAAGTCGGGAACTTCCCAGATCACTGCATCTGCCTCAGGAGAAACTTCTTCAAATGGTAGAATCTTCAAACCAGACTGGGCTGGTTGGTAGGTTGGGTTGGAAAAGAAATGGGCTTTGTCCCACTGCCTACAGATGAGAGAAAGCCACATGGAACCCTCAAAGTTGAGGCAGTCTGTTTATAAGACTTTACCCCTTCACAGCCTAATACCCCTACTACCCACTCTCCCTTGCGATGTGATGTCACCACATGCCTCAATCTTCATGGTCCCTTTTAGCTCCCATGTAAACTAATTGCTAATTCATTCCAGCTCGTGTTCCCTAGCCACCTCCATGGCTCTTGAAAATTACGATGTCGCCTTCATGAAAACTCATGGTGAATTAATGCCCCACCCATATCCATGAACTTTATAGCTTCTGTATTAACTTAATATCAACCTACTAAAATATTCTCAGTTCTGACTCCCTCAATATCCACCAATGTGCATCTTAGGTCCATCTCAAGATGGAATAAAATGAAGCGTACATAAAAATTTAAATCTTTATTGTATCAAATATAGCCTATTCATAAAGGTCCATGCAAACATTTAAATATCGCCAAGTACTTAATTACTCAAAAACAAGCAAACTAAGTCATAGAGTCATAGAGATGTACAGCATGGAAATAGGCCCTTCGGTCCAACTCATCCATGCCGACCAAACATCTCAACCTCATCTAGTCCCATTTGCCAGCACTTGACCCATATCCCTCCAAACCCTTCCTATTCATATACCCATCCAGATACCTTTTAAATATTGCAATTGTAACAGCAACCACCTCCTTTTTCTGGCAGCTCATTCCATACATGTACCACCATCTGCATGAAAAAGTTGCCCCCAGGTCCCTTTTATATCTTTCCCCTCTCACCCTAAATCTATGCCCTCTAGTTCTGGACTCCCCCACCCAGGAAAAAGACTTTGTCTGTTTATCCTACCATGCCCCACATGATTTTATAAACCTCTAAAAGGTCACCCCTCAGCCTTCGACGCTCCAGAGAAAACAGCCCCAGCCTATTCAGCCTCTCCCTGTAGCTCAAATCCTCCAACTCTGGCAACGTCCTTGTAAATGTTTTCTGAACCTTTGCAGGTTTCATAACATCCTTCTGATAGGAAGGAGACTAGAATTGCATGCAATATTCCAAAAGTGGCCTAACCAATGTCCTGTACAGCCACAACATGACCGCTCAACTCCTCTACTCAATGCTCTGACCAATAAAGGAAATCATACTAAATGCCTTCTTCACTACTCTATCTTCCTGCAACTCTACTTTCAAGGAGCTATGAACCTGCACTCCAAAGTATCTTTGTTCAGCAACATTCCCTAGGATTTTACCATAACCTCACATCAAAAGCAGATAGCCCCTTTGATAACCTCTTTGAGCTGCCAGTCAAATCATAAGTTTAGATTCCCCCACTCAGATAGGTTCTGGAAGGCAGCCAAGCATAAATAATGATGTAATAATTGCCCTTGGGTTAATGTCAAGACATAGTCATTGCAACTTCAAGGAGAGATTTATTATTCAACTTCGTCTGAAAGAGGCTTCAACACTTGACTTTGGAGCACAGAGACACCTTCTACATTTCTATTTCTGCCAGATTGCTTTGTGTGCAGGGACACCAGATTGTGCTCCTGAATCCAATCTATATAGGGAACCTGGGCGAAGAGTGTGGCACTGGAAAAGCACAGCAGGCCAGGCAGCATCGAGGAGCAGGGGAATTGATGTTTCAGGCATAAGTCCTTCATCAGGAAACGTTGATTCTCCTGCTCCTCAGACGCTGCCTGGCCTGCTGTGTTTTTCCAGTGCCATACACTCGTCTCTGATCTCCAGCAGCTGCAGTCCTCACTTTCTCCTATTTAGGGAACTGCTGAGGTAAAAATCTCTGAGCTGATGGGAGGTGTAGGTGAAAGCCTTGTTGATGCAGTCACTTAGCTTCACTGGGACAGAGGGTCAATGGGTGCCACTAGAGACTGCATTAGAAAAGAGAAGGATTTGTTTCTTTAAGAGCTATAAAAGTTAGTGCAGGTTCAGAATGATTTAATACAAATGATGATGGGACAGCAGCACAATGAAAATGGGGTGGGTGGCAGTTCATGTCTTCTTGACCCACATGAATAGTCCCGCTGTTCTGTGGTCAGTAATTTTTTTAAACTGGAGTGAAGAGCATAATGTCGACAAAACACCTTCGTCCCACGCCCACCCCACAACCACCCCCCCAACTGAAGTGATTGTAACGAGGTCAGTCAACTGGGTGTAATAGAATATGTATTCCCTGTTTGGTGCTGTTAATCTGGACCAGTCAGGGAGCCCTGGCTGACAGATAGAAAGAGGAGTGCCACAGATTCTGGCACTCTGAGAACTGACTCTGAAGAGGTAGTACTCAAGTCAAGGACTGTTCAGGTGTAAATAAAGGATGACTTGGTAACAGATTACTGGCCTCTGTGGAGTTAGTTCAGTGGAGACAAAAATGGGACTAATGACATATCTATGTACAAGTGCCTATTGTTGACTAAAGCCCAACTGGACGTCAAACGGGTGCAGCAACTGGGTTTATCATTGGAAAATGTGGCAAGTGGAACATATAGGTTGCAAGGTATTCTGATGGAAGTGGATACCTTCACCAATCTGACTAAGCTTGGGGAACACCACTTGAGTGCAGACAATTGCATCGTCTCACTCAGGGCATATCCTGAATAGAGGGACTTTTCGTCAGCCCACAATAAAACCCCAAAACAAAGCCAAACCTCAACCAAATAGGTAAAATTGTCTTCAAGGTCCAGGCTGGCAAGCCATTGTAGTTGCTGCCAGTATACGGACTCAAGACAACTTAAGAGTCCCACTAGACCTAGATTAAGTAAGAGAACTAACAGGCCAGTATCCAAGAGAGTTCAAACCTTGGAAAACCCACCTACATCTGGTTTGGAATAGTTAAATTGCTAAGCAACAGCCAAATCAGAACCAATCAAAATAAATATCTGGTTAAATGGTCATCTGATTCGAATGGAGGCCTTTTACTTATGCAGTTATATCAGTGATTGCAGAACAAGTTATTAATAAAATTTAAGTTTGTGCAAGATGCTGACGAGACTGAGAACCTACATACTGGGGACCTTCACAGATTAAGGGTCCAGCTTCGGTAATGGTCTCTTATGAAAAGCAGCTGGTTCAGTTACCAGTGATTGCAGTATAAGGCTTGGATACTTTTCACAGCTGGATAAACACCCAATCCCTCAGACAGAGGATTTATATGCAAAATTGACAGGGGCTGTCCTTCACGAAGCTGGACATGAGCCACATTTACTTGCAATTACGTTCGACAAGGACTCCCATAAGTACGTTACAATTAATGCCATAAGGGCTTGTACCAATGTGTGAGACTACCATTTGGACTATTATTGGCCTGTTCAATTCTTTAGCAGACCATAGAGAACGTTGTGCAAAGTTTACCTCAGGTCACCATTTATCTAGATGACATTCTAATAACAGGGAAAACTAATGAGGAACACTTAGAGAACTTGGACATAGTCTTAAGATGACTTTCCAAGGTCAGTATATGCTTAAGTAGGGAAAAATGAGTATTCATACGACCATAAGACACAGGAGCAGAAATTAGGCCATTCAGCCCATCGAGTCTGTTCCACCATTCAATCATGACTGATAAGTTTCTCAACCCCATTCTCCTGCCTTCTCCCCATAACTCTTGTTTCACCCCTTAATACTCAAGAACCTATCTATCACAGTCTTAAATATACTAAGTGACTTGGTGACCAATGAATTCCATAGATTCACCACTCTCTGGCTAAAGAAGTTTCTACTTATCTCATTCGAAACGGTCTTCCCTTTACTCTAAGGCTTTGCCCTTAGGTCCTCATCTCTCCTACCAATAAAAACATCTTCCCAATATCTACTCTGTCCATGCCATTCACGGTGGCACAGTGGTTAGCACTGCTGCCTCACAGCACCAGAGACCCGGGTTCAATTCCCGTCTCGGGCAACTGACTATGTAGAGTTTGCACATTCTCCCCGTGTCTGTGGTGGGTTTCCTCCAGGTACTCCGGTTTCCTCCCACAGTCCAAAGATGTGCAGGTTAGGTGAATTGGCCATGCTAAGTTGCCTGTAGCGTTGGGTGAAGGGGTAAATGTAGGGGAATGGGTCTGGGTGGGTTGTTCTTCGGCGGGTCGGTGTGGACCTGTTGGGCCGAAGGGCCTGTTTCCACACAAAGTAATCTAATCTAATCTATTCTGTATGTTTCAATTAGATCCCCCCTCATCCTTCTAAACTCCATCGAATACAATCCCAGAGTCCTCAAATTTCCTGTAGCTTTGGCCCGCATTCAGCGGTGGGCTCTAACACTAAGTGCTTATAATTACAAGTTGGAATTAGCTCCTTGGTGGTCCAGTGGAGAGAAGAGGAATGGCCAATAGTATATTCCTAGCCTCCAAAGTGACCTACTTGGGCTACAGAGTTGACAAGACTGGGTTACACCCACTGGAAGATATGATGAGGGCAATCAAAAGTGCCCCTTCTCCCATGGGTGTCTAGAAGCTTAGGTCATTTCTTGGGCTGAAATATTATTACAGGAAGTCCATGCATAACCTAGCCTTGATCCCAGCACCTTTGCATCAACTCTTAAAACAGGGTCAGCTTGAAAATGATCATATAGATAAACCTTAGCTTTTAGTGAAGTAAAGAAACAGCTATCCTCCTCTAAGTTATTGGCACACTATGATCCCAAGAAAGATCTGATGTTGACATGCAATGCCTCCCCAAACAGCATCAGGGTGGTATTAGCTCCTTGGTGGTCCAACAGAGAGGGGGGGAATTCCTAATAGCATATGCATCCAGGACTTTGCTAATGCAGAGCGTAAAGATGCCCAGAGAGAAAAAGAAGGATTGGTGGTCATACTTGGAGTCAGGAAGTTCCAACAATACCTTTATGGACAAATATTTGTGATAATCATGGACCACAAACCACTACTTGGTCAGCATAAAGAGGACAAGGCAAGTCTCTCATAGCTTTGGGCCACATTCAGTGATGGGCTCCAATACTAAGTGCTTATAATTACAAGTTGGAACACTATCGGAGAGGCTGAGTAGCAAATGTGGGTGCATTGAGCCACCTCCCATTAGCAGATACACCACTGTGCGATCCCATTGGAAGAGAATGTAACGGTGTTAAATCTTCTGGACATTCTCCCGATTACAGCTGACAATATTAGACTTTGGATGCAGAAAGATCCAGTCCTTTCAAAACTGAAGCAATTGATGATGCAGGGGGAAACCAAAGGGCTGTTGCAATCAGAACTGAAACTTTTTTGGACACAGACAGACCAGCTCATAGTATAGAATGGCATATTGTTATGCAGGGCAAGAGTGATGGTCCGAGCTAAGGTTACCATCAAATACGAGCTGAACTCCACCGCAGCCATCCAGGAGTCTCCGAAATGAAGATGTTGGTGAAAACGTTGGTGGTCAGGCCTGGATGCAGACATAGCCAGGTTGGTGGGGCAGTGCCCAGAGTGCCAAGAAGGACAAAAATTACCACAAGCAGCTTCCTGACATTCGTGGGAATGGCTGGTTAAACCCTGCACTCGGTTACATGTCAACTATGCAGGTTCTTTCATGGGCTAAATGTTCTTAGTCATTGCAAAGTGGTTGGATGTGCATAGAGTTCATTCATCAAACATGGAGATGATGATAGAAGAACTGCTTGCATCTTTTCCAATAAACAGAGTCCCAGAAGCTAATGTTTACCAGCAGAGAATTTATGGATTTATGAAAGTAAGATGGGATTCAACATATAAGCATAACTCCATATCACCCACCATCGAATGGTCTGGCAGAAAGAATCATCCAAACTTTGAAGGCTGGCTTGAAGAAACAGCTTACAGCCTTACTAGATACCAAGCTGTCATGATTCTTATTTGATTATACGACCACCTCACATGCAACATAGAACCAGCAGAGTTGCAAATGAGTAGAGGGCTCTGCACCAGGTTAAGCCTGAACTTCCAGGACCTGGGAGTAGGGTGAAACAGCATCAGGAACACCAATGCTGGACACAAGACTCCACCAAGTAAGAGAGTCAGTTTGATACAGAGGATGATGTTTAGTGTAAGAATCATGGAAATGACCATGCATGGGTAAGAGGCATGGTTGACACAAGGTCAGGACCAGTGATGTATAAAGTTCAGGTTGGTGCGACTATCCTGAACAAGCAGGTCGACCAAATGAAAGCTCAAATTCACAAACAGTGTGGGAGCAAAACATGCCCTACCGCTCGGAACAGTCAGAAAGGCTGCCGGAACCCTTGGGTACACCCTTTTCCATCAAGCAGCAATGAGTCCTCTAAATCAGAGCCAGACATAATGGATGTAGCTGCCTCAATGCCTTTGCCTTCAGAAGAAGAAAGTGAAATTTTACCGGGGTACGTCTTGTGTAAGAGGTGAGCATTCATTACACAGAGCCTATATTGGATACCAGGTCAGAGGAACCTGACTCCGGAGGCTCTCCAAGTAAAAGTACCAGCCTAGGCCCTCGAACTCGGACTCGGAGAGATGTTGTGATTGTAACGGGGTCAACCAGCTGGTCTTCATAGAATATGAGGTCTCTGATTGGGGCTGTTGATCTGGCCCAATCAGAACGCACTAGCTGACAGATAAAAAGAGGAGTGTAAACAGGGGTGTCAGAGGGAAAAAAAAGAGGAGTGTCTCTCCTCATGGGTCTGCTCCTGGGCCTGACCAAAGTGGCCATAAACAGGTCCAGGCAGCGGGCCGTGGAGGGGGTCGTTAAGGCTGACTGCCTGCCCCTCTTCCGCGGTTACGTTAGAGGCCGGGTGTCCTTGGAGAGGGAGCACGCGGTGTCCACCAACACCCTGGAGTTGTTCAGGGAGAGGTGGGCGCCGCAGGGAGTGGAGTGCCTCATTTCCCCCTCCAACTCTATTTTGATTTAGTCCCTACCCTCCCCTTCACTGTTTTGATCACACAGCATTGCCCTGTGGTTTGAAGGGCAGTGCTTGTCACTGGCCACGCGGGTGTTTTTCCTATCTTCCTGGTGGTGGAAATTGAATAAAGATTCGTACACTTTGTGTCTTTCACTGTGTCTCACACCTGCACACACACACCATGGGTGCTGGGGAAAAAATAAGCACTACCGCACTTAGGCGGTAGTGTGGAAAAAAAAAAAAAAAAGAAAAATAAAAAAAAAAAAAAAAGAGGAGTGTAAACAGGGGTGTCAGAGGGAAAAAAAAGAGGAGTGTCTCTCCTCATGGGTCTGCTCCTGGGCCTGACCAAAGTGGCCATAAACAGGTCCAGGCAGCGGGCCGTGGAGGGGGTCGTTAAGGCTGACTGCCTGCCCCTCTTCCGCGGTTACGTTAGAGGCCGGGTGTCCTTGGAGAGGGAGCACGCGGTGTCCACCAACACCCTGGAGTTGTTCAGGGAGAGGTGGGCGCCGCAGGGAGTGGAGTGCATTATTTCCCCCTCCAACTCTATTTTGATTTAGTCCCTGCCCTCCCCTTCACTGTTTGATCACACAGCATTGCCCTTTTTTGCGAAGGGCACAGCCTGTCACTGGCCACTCGGGTGTTTTCTGATCTTCCTGGTGGTGGAAATTGAATAACGATTCATGCACCTTGTGGCTCACACCTGTACACACGCACACCATGGGTGCTGGGGAAAAAATAAGCACTACCGCAGTTAGGCAGTTGTGTGGGGGTAAATAATAATAAAAAAAGAGGAGTGTAAACAGGGGTGTCAGAGGGAAAAAAAAAGAGGAGTGTCTCTCCTCGTGGGTCTGCTCCTGGGCCTGGCCAAACTGGCCATAAACAGGTCCAGGCAGTGGGCCACGGCAGGGTTGTTAGGGCTGATTGCCTGCCCCTCTTCTGTGGTTAAGTTTGAGCCCAGGTGTCCCTGGAGAAGGAGCATGCTGTGTCCACCAACACCCTTGAGCTGCTCGGGGAAAGGTGGACACCGCAGGGAGTGGAATGTTTTATTTCCCCCTCCAACTCTAATTCGATTTAAACCCTGCCCTCCCCTTCACTTTTTTGATCACGCAGCATTGCCCTTTGTCGAGAAGGACACCGTTTGTCAGTGGCCACTCTGGTGTTTCCTTTTTTCCTGCTGGTGGAATATAAGCAAAGGTTTATGCACTTGTTGTTCTTCACTGTGTCCTACACCTGCACACAAAATGAAAAAAAAGAAAAAGAGAAGTGTCAGAGGGTCTGGCACTCTGAGAGATAACACTGAACAGGCCGTACTCAAGCCACGGACTCTTCATGTATAATTAAAGGGTGGCTTGGTGACAGGATACAGCCCTCTGCAGCATTATTTCACTCAATCCAGCCAGTCTCTTAGACTTATCATCTGGTTATAGGATAATTTGTCCTGCAATCAGACAAAGAGTATGATGGCAGCAAACGGAAGAACCATTGGTGGGGATGCAGCAGCGGTAAGAGGGGGTGAGGTGTCCCCAGTGGATAAGCAGGAAATGCAAAGGGCAGGAAGGGGTAGTAGGAGTAGTAGTTTGAGAGGATGCAGTGGTTGAGTGGACACGGTGCATACAATAATGAGAGGTATACTCCATGAGCCCTGGTGAGATGTGTGTGCAGTTACACAGTTTTGAGTGAATTCTCTTACTCTATCATTCACCATTTTCCTACATTGCTGTGTGCTCCATTTAACCATGGACGCAGCACTGATCCGGGCTGTTATCTGTGTCCAGGCAGTGTCTTTACATCTTTTGGTGGTCTACAGAAAGCAGTTTTTTCTGCCCTACTATCCACCACGACTTCAAGCAGCACAAGTAGGTCCTTGTCAACAAAGTGGGAAGCTAACTTGCTGGGTTGGCCACTTCCTCACTGGCAATGATCAAACATCAGAGTACGAGTGCCAGTTGCTGCTTGCTCCAGTGGTGTGGAGCTAAGCTTTAAACATGGTGCTAGTGGCATGGATGCTAGAAAGACCTTGCAATGGTGAGCACTTGCACCTCTCTTGCTATGCATTTGCATGAGAAGGACGCTGAAGAGCTCAGTTGCTTGTAATGAAAGGACAATGAGCAGAAGATTGTGTGAGAAATGACACTCAAAGCCACGGCATGGTAAGTCTTACATGACAAAACACTCCAATTGAAAATGGGAAAATTTCAACCTGTGGAATTAATAGCATTTGCTCGATGTGTGGATCAATTGTGTCGTTTACTTAAAAATCAATGCATTCTATTAAGGCATTCTAATCTGCATTAAAAAGTTACAAGTTACTCAAGTAAAAGTCATCTTTTACAACTTTACATAACTGGAGACTTCAACTGTTAAATTATTACAAGGTTCAAGAAATGTTTGACTAAGTTCCTGATGGTGGTGTCAACTCTCATTTATTTTCAGTGAGTTCAGTGATCATAAAAATAAACCCTTCAAGTGTCACTGGGAAAATAAGGCCTCAGAAGTTGCAGTTTCTGAAGCAAGCAAATGTCAAATGTGAATGCTGTCGGTCTATTTGAATAAAATTTTTTTTGAAGAAACATGTCATGTTTTAATTCTGGGAAGCTCGAGCTCTGTTTACTTGACAAGAACATTTTGTGGTCGCTGTAGAGTAGCCTTGGTAAATCAACACGAAATTCAACAAACAATGAAAGATCTTTGTGAAAATAACATTTTGATGGCTCAGGTTTTATACATCAAAAAAACTTCTGAACTCAAAAATACTTCCTGCGGAACACAGAGAATCTATAGAAGTTCTGTTGAGACAGTTTATTTGTTAAAATTTTAAGTATTATCCTTTAAATTAATCTTATGCTGATAATTATGTCACTACAGAAATTGATGCAATATCATATTATCTAGCTTTCTTGCACAGTTAGCAAATGCAAGCAGAACAAAGAAAATTACAGCACAGGAACAGACCTTTCTATCTAAACCTGTCACCTATTTTCCAAGGGTCTGTACACCTTTGCTCCCTGCCCATTCATATATCTGTCTAAATATATCTTAAATCACCCCTACCACCTCCGCTGGCAATGTGTTCCAGGCACCCACCACCCTCTGCATAAGAACTTTCCAAACATATCTCCCCTAATCTTTTCCCCCCACACTTTGAAATCGTGACCCCTAGTAATTGAGTCCCCCACACAGGGAAAAAGTTTCTTGCCATCCACCCTGCCTTTACCTCTCATGATTTTGCAGACCTCAGTCAGGTCGCCCCTCAATCTTCGTTTTTCTAATGAAAATAGTCCTAATCTACTCAACCTCTCTTCATATCTAGCACCCTCCATACCAGGCAATATCCTAGTGAACCTTCTCTGCGTCCTCTCCAACTCATCCACATCCTTTTAGTAATGTGGTGACCAGAACCGTACGCAGTATTCCAAATGTGACTGAACCAAAGTCTTATACAACTGTAACATGACCTGCCAACTCTTGTACTTAATACCCTGTCCAATGAAGGAAAGCATGCCACATGCCTTCTTCACCACTCTATTGACCTGTGTTGTCACCTTCAGGAACAATGGACCTGAACATCCAGATCTCTCTGTACATCAATTTTCCCTAGGACTTTTCCATTTACTGTATAGTTCACTTTTGAATTGGATCTTCCAAGATGCATCACCTCGCTTTTGCCCGGATTGAACTCCATCTGCCATTTCTCTGCCGAAATCTCCAATCTATTTATATCCTGCTATATTCTCTGACAGCCCCCTTCACTACCTGCTACTTCACCAATCTTAACCAAACTTGCTAATCAGACCACCTATATCTTCCTCCAAATTATTTATGTATATCCCAAACAGCATGGATCCCTGTGGAACACTACTGGTCTATTTTGAGAAACTCCCTTCCACTACTATGCTCTGTCTCCTGTTGCCCAGCCAGTTCTTTATCCATGTAGCTAGAACACCCTGGACCCCATGTGACTTCACCTTCTCCATCAGCCTAAAAGTGGGGAACGTTATTAAATGCCTTATTAAAATGCACGTATATGACATCTACAGCCCTTCCCTCATCAATCAACTTTGTCACTTCCTCAAAGAATTAACAGAAGATGCAAGAAATGTTCATTGATGCTCTGTGCTCAATCTCTGCTCTTCAGCTTTATTTGCATTAAACTAGAAAGAGATAATCAAATAATGGCAATGGTAGTGAAACAAACAGAACTGATCAAGAGGAGAAAATGACAATTCAAGTTAGAAGTCTACCTGAAGCACTATGATTTGATTACAGCAATCACATTGGAAGAGAAATAGCATTTGAAATTGATTTGTGCACATTCCTAGTTTGACTGCTGCCAGCAAGACAAAAATCATCAATAATGTCAGCTGTAGAAATTGGTGCAAGGTTGGATTTTGGCATAGATTCCTTCCCTAACAGCAGAGCCATTTCTCCAAGCTCAAAAGCCCATGTACAGCAGCACAGTTCAAGACACAGTCTCCTCCTCAGCTCTATAGATATTGCAGCTTTCTGCACACTTTAAGGCAAGGTTTAATTCAGAGGTTTTATAGAGAGATTAGGTAGTGGCAACCAAACTTCCTGAGATATGTTGTAAAGTATCTCATGTCCCAAATAAATTCGATCTGTTTAAGAAGAGAATTGAGACCATGAGAGTTTGGAAGCAGAGGGGCAGTCTATAAAAATTGGGATTACCATGCGATGTGAAGGTCTGCAAAGGATCAAAACATCTGGTTTATCTGATGATGACGAGTAGGATCAACGTTATGAGTAACATTACAAATCAACATCGAATTGAAGTAAATTTCAAAGTATATCATCTAAAACTCCTGTGATATAGATAGAAAATTGATCAGATTCAGGTGATTTTATTAATCAATGTGGAGGAAAAGCAAAGAAAGAATACACCTCTGAATTCTCAGAACAAATTATGAAGTTAGCTATTGCCTCCTCTCTAATTGACAAATTCCATAAAATCTTGCCAGAAGAGCTGAATGGGCACCTCACAAAGGACATAGAACAGAATGAATGCAAATAAAAATCAATGATCTCAGGGAAACCGTGTTTATAAGCCTCAAAGTCTAAAATGTCCTTTGTTTAAATATCCAAGGCACCCAAGCAAAGCAAGAAGTATAGTAACTGCAGACCTCGCACAAACTGCATAGCTGCCCTGCACAGGCTAACAAATGCAAAGTCTACAGAGTTAGACTAAACTCTGCAAAAGGTCCAAGAGCAGCAACACAGAAAGCGGATTGAGTGATCGCTGCTCAAACTACAAAAATACGCTCTCCAGATGTTACAGAAAGCAAAACCCTTTTATTAGTCTAACCAAATGCATAGACCCATCTATGAAATTGGGGGATTCCTGATCAAAATGGATGAGGTGAATCAAGATAAAGATGCTACAGGTGAAAGCCGCCATTTCATGTGAACCACTTAGCAGAGGAGGTGCAGTCTCTTTACAAAACAGATGCCTTTGCAAAGCTCCGGATTGTCTACTCCAGTTGGCTTGAGACCATCGATGGGAAGTGAAGGTTGGTGCAGATGCAAGGGAATACACTATACTTTCCTCTTTTTTAAGAGCATGAACGTTGTTGCTGTTTCTCTTTTTTTTAAATCAATTTTGGTTTGGAGCCATGAGCTGTAGATTGAAGGTAATCCTTTGGCTCCGAGCAAAGAACAAACAACCTGATATTTGATAATAGGACCTTGCCTGGAAGTTAATTGCAGGTTGTTTCTTGTTCAAAGAATACTGTGGATGACTCGATTCTGGAGATGAATTATGCTCAAGTGTTGGCAGATGTTCAGATGTTAACAGGGACCATCACAGGTGAGCTAGTGACAAGCACTCTAATAAAGAGAATGTTGCAAAAAACAGAAAGAGAATGAAAGTTTGAATTCGTTTTGAATGGTGTGCTTTTTGTCAAAAAGATTGTGGCAGCTAAAGCCACAGGATAGAGAATTGACAGTTCCTGGTTATGTTCCCAGCATCAACTTAATTAAAGTTTGGAGAATAGAATCTCAGCAAGAATCAAAGAAGATTGGGTTTAAATCATGGATGTAATTAGATTATCTTATTCTTTAACTTTGTTTTATTGAAAGCTGCTGTATTAATAAAAAATAATTCATTCTTTAGTTTAAGATAAATGTGGTACCCGGTATTGGTTTATCAAAGTCTGGTTACATGCCCCTGGGTTATTGAAGGTTATTGAATGTTTTAATTTTATTGTGATGTGAATACAGGGATAGAGAGGCTGATTCGATTTGGCTTCCTGTCTTTGTGTCATGACAACTTGTGGAAGTTTTTTATCCAACAAGGATGAAGTTTAAAGGAAACAATAACTCAAAAATGAGATGCCTGGAATCTCCAGCCCTGAAATGTAGTCTGATGGCATTCCTCCTTGTGGGACCGTTTATGACCAGAGGGCATAATCTTAGAGCCTGGAGTCATTCATTTACAACAGAGATGTAGAGGATTTCTTTTTCCCTCACTGAGTGTTAAATGTTTGGAATTCTTTCTTCAGAAGGCTATCAAGGATGAGTTGTTAAGTACATTCAAGACAAAAGTAGACAGTTTTTTATTCATTAAGGGAATCAAGGGTATAGGAAATGTAAGGAAATGGAGGTGATAATTATCAGATCAACCATGATATCATTGAATTGTGGAGTACACTGGATGGGCCAAATGGCCCACTTCTGCTTCTACATCTTTTGGTTTTATTCCAAGGACACCAACCTAGTCAGCAGAAAAAACCTGTCCTACCGCATAACACACCATCTTTCCCATGGAATAAGGTATAGAATGCTACAGGCAGAGATTGATGCCAGTCTAAACGTCCAATAAATTTAGATCAGTATAAGGCTCCAAACAATAATGCCACAGAAGCTGAAACAGTGATAATAGAAAATTTACACTTGCAAGTGACTGTATAAATAAGTATAACTTATAATAAATAAGTATAAAATAATAATTATTAATAACATGTGTAAGTATAAAGAATAATAAGTATAAACAGGTATAATTTTCATTTGGTCTGTTTCAAGTCTCCATTGATCTCTTTAAAACAATAGCACGTTGCCCCTTGTTTGAACTTTTGTAATTAATTTGTATGGTATCTTGAAATTTTATTACAGCAATCAACTTAGTGAAAGACCTGATTGTTTTGCTTGAAATACTTATTGAAAATGCTTCACATTTACAGAGTCATCAAAACAATTATAAGAGTCAAAAAAAATGGGCATCCCTGCATCTGTACACATTATAAAAGTCATAGACTATAAAGCATATAATAAAAATTGAAATACTGTAAAGTGTCAGAAGCATTTGAATCCCAAGGAGATTTAACAGAGGTTGAAAATTCTTGTAAACGTTGATCTGAATTTTGATTGATGACAGGAGTGAAATATTGTACAGGCCTGAATGATATGGGTCACGTGAAATTTGTGGTAAAAACGCATGAGAAGTTCAGCCTAACTGATCACAATGTCAGGAGCAACTCACTGCACCTTTCAATTAAATTCTGGACATCAAGGTGAGATTCTTGCTATGAAATGATAGGTTGCTTTTTAAGGGAGATTATGACTTGTTAACAACATCAATAACCACTCATCTCACCTTATCACTATGCAGATTCTTATGCTACTATCCTCAGTGACCAAAATGGTTGCCAAGAATTCTCCAAAGCACCTCTATATTGGATACTAGACACTAGCATCTCAGTGCAAAGTCCAGGGCACCAGCCACATGCTCCCCACATCCATGGACCTTGCTCTCTGACATGTGCCAGGCATTAAGAGTCCTCATGGCATACCTCCCGTCCACTTACACGATGCTTCTGCATTGGCAACTATCTTTGTATTAGTGCAAGGATACTTAGTGCTCAGCAACACGAACCCCACTCATGGACTAGACAAGACTGCAGCGTAGAGTTCTCACACTCTGAGTCTACTTGGGTGCTCTCAGTGTCTCTGCTTTGCCTTACTATGCCTTTTGTGCCTTGTCCCTCAGCCAGCAAAACCAGCCTCACAGAATTGCTACGTGGCCTTGTCAATTAATACTAATACAAAGCTAGGAAGCTTGTCATGGCTGTTAGTGATCCTCAGTCAAGTCAAGGGAGATAATCCAGTCAGAAATGCCAAGCCAGTAAATTAATAGCAACCTTCTATTTCAGCCCAGATCTTAGACACTGAGTCGTAAGTCAGGATTCTCTCCTTATATGGGGTGAGGGTCAAACATGGTAGAGTGGTAGAGCATGAGACTTGATGGGAGGTGGGTATAGTAGCAGAAATAAAGTGGGTGTAAGGTAGCAAAAAGAAGGGGGTTGCACTTATGCTGGAGGCATGGATAAGAGCTTTGACCTTCTTCATATCAGGTGGGCATGAACTCTTCTGTTGATCCTGTATATGTTGGAAAAATTTATATCAGTGAAGTCCAAAAATATGCCAGTAATTTGTTTCCACTATCAAATATCTAATACTGTGAAATTTGTCTCTGTAAGATCTATTTTTAATGCAACGAATCCTGTTTTACCTCTAGCATGGTTTTCATATTGCACATATACACTTCTTTTAATAGCCAAAAATGATCGGTGAGTTCAAAAGTTGTTGAAAAAGATGTATAGAGAATGATGTAGCATTTGCTGAAGGACATTGTTCTGACTTCAACTACTCTGCACAAGCCACTTCCCGGATGTAAATACAATAATTTTCAGTCCTTTGGCCTGCAGCATGACTGAAGCAATGAGGGGAGTTGACACAGAAGAGGACAGGCTGCTGGAAAAGGAAGGGGAAGATTGTCAGCTGGAAATAGCATACAGTCACTGTATGCCTCAAAGCAAGGGACAAAGCATCAGGTCAAGACCATCCTTCTGAAATCTACAACCTGCTGCAGCCATGACTAAGAGTTCAGAAGAGGGGGAGAGTGGCATTGCCACTGATGTTTAGGTGACCATGCCATGAACTATTATGCATCTACCTCCTCGCAGGCTGGCTAAATCGTGTTTGCAACTTCCCAGTTTTCTACCCAGTCCTGTACAATGGAGGTTTTTTATCCAAAGACAGCTGAATATATTTCATTCTCACTTGCCAAAGTGAACATGTTAGCTTATAAGGATTACAGCCTTCCCTATAATGGAACCTTAAACACTTGTTCCACAGACTGATGAGGTCACAGTGTGTATTCCAATTGCATAGACATAAGGTGGAAGATTTTAACTAGATAGCTAGTAGCCTTTTTTATCCACATTTTGAACTTGATCTAAGATTAAAATTTAACAATGGACAGAGGGTTCATTGCATTAGAAGTATCAAGCACATAATTTTGCATAGAGTAGCTGAACGTCCACAGCCTTAAGCTTGTAATTCCACATACATTTTCAATTACTTCAATAATTTCAAAGTTTTCACAGCTTCTGGCCAGCTGAATATAACTTTGTTGTCAGGTTTAAAAATGTTCTCTCTCATTTGCAGTCTTGCTCTCCCCCGTTGCAAAGGCATCTGATATACCAGCATGCAGTTTGCCTCTCTACTGCCCCTCTTCCAGCATGCTTCTCTCCCCCTGTCCCTGTACCCTTCTTCTCTCTCCATCCCTTTGCACCTTCCCCATCTCACCCAATACTATTGCAGCCTCTTTCTGCAACCTCCAACCATCCCAATGCAGTTTTCTTTCTTTTCCCCTACCCAGGCAGACACATCCCTCCCTAGACAATACCATTCATTTTACTAAGACTGACATAGAGTATAAGAGCAAGGAAGTTACAATTGGCCTCAACTGGAGTAATGCATCAAGTTCTCTGTGCCATACATTAAGAGGGATACTAAGGCATTGAAGAAGATGTAGGAGAGATTCAAAAGAATGTTTCCAGGGAGCGGAACGTCAGTTTTGTAGATAAATTATAAAATTTAAAACTATTTTCCATGGAGAAACGAAAGCTGTGAGGAGATTTGAGGTATTAAAAACCATAAAGAGTCTGAACAGAGTAGATAAGGAAAAAATTATTTCACTCATGAAAGAATCAATAAGAAGACGGTGAAGTTGTAAAATAATTGGCACAAATAGCAAAACTGATATGAGAAGAAAATTTTTCAAACAACAAATCGTTCAGATTTGGAATACATTACTTAAGTTTGGTGCCAGATTTCTCCATACTCCTTGACATTGATTGCAGACTATTTTGTCATGTCTGCCAATATACCAAGCAATTCAAATTTCATCAGCCTTCTCTAACAATTGCAATTAAAAATAAACATGATTTTATAGCACTTCATCACCAATCTTTCTTCTGTACTCAAAAATGAAAAGAAAAGTTAGCAAGACATTTTTCTTAGCAGCATCTTCCAAAACAATCCCCAGACTGTCAAACACTGCAGATTAACAATGCTCTTTCAATTGTGCGTACATAAGAAGCAGTAGATCCAGTCAACTGCAAATACTGAGTTTCTAATAGGAATTCTAAACAGGAATTTGCCAATTAACAGAAAAGCTACTTCATGGCCACAATAATGATCTAGTTCAGATATCTGTCATGACAGGTAATCTTGTTGAAAATACTGCCCAGCCTGTCAAATTATTAAAGTTCAGGCAAGCAATAAATTCATTCTGCTCACAGTGGCAGTGCTAACAGCTTCTTGAATTTATATCCATGAAATTAAACAGGACACTACCGGAGCTGTTTTGTGTGATGAACCACATCTACTGCTTCATAATCCATCTGCTCCATTTCTTAATTTGTTTTTTACGCTCAACTTTGTTCAACATTTCGTATTTAGTTATGTGAGAGCTGATAAGATTGAAGAGTTGGATTTTAGTTCTCCATTACATCGAGGCAATGCAATTCCGATCCTCTAATCAGACAGGGTATAGATTAAATATCGATCAGTAATCAGTTATAAACCACCTCAGAAACTGGCCAGGTTCTTTAGACTTCTGCAGGAATGATGGTCATCAGCTGTCCCTTGACTCAATGATAGTGTCGACTCAGGATTGTGGAATTCTGTTCAGTTCTTCATGGCAGCTGAACAGGCCAATTTTCAACCTACACATCTTTGGGCACATGTTGCAGGGCATCCAGAAAGAGTGTGGGATCTGGAGTTCAGGATTTGCTTAATCTTCTTTCCTTCTCTGCCACTGTTCTGCCTTGTTGTTAATGTATTTGAACTGAAAGCATGATGTAGCTTGACAGACAATTTTGGATGTATGGTAACACATTCCTCCTGGTCAATAATGTCAATGCTTCCATTATTTAAGGAATGTTTCTGAGTGTCTTTGAAGCATTTTCTTTGACCTCCCCATGGAACACTGGCCTTTTGAGAGTTGAGAAAAATAGTACAGGAATCGTAATCTTGAGAAATCAAAATGAGCAGCCTTCATTGCCTGGCAGAACATTTCAAGACTGCAAATCAAGAAGAAAACATTGCAAGGTTGACTCCCAAAGACAATCCAGAACATAAAAAGCAAGCAGTGAAAAGTGGAGTCCTGAGAAATCCAACCACATGCAAGACGCACAAATGATTTCTGAAGCCTTCAGGGCCATCTATAGACCAAGGTTGAATGGAAACAATTCACTTTGTTAATCAGATGATGTCTTTCTTCATGCTGAACTCATTTGGTTTCTGCAGCCCTGACCTTTCTCAAGGCAGCTAAAGAAAGTAACACATATTTGGTGAATAATTGTGTTCTGGACATGAGTGCCTAGCAGGACAGTTATCCTGAAGAACAAATCCATCATGTGCTGTGGTATACTGTAGTATCCCCCACATGCAACAAGAAACCTGCACATAGAGGCCACTCATGCGAAATGAGAGCATGAACAGGTTTGGAAAAGTAGAATTCATGGAACAAATAAGAAGACATAGTCTGGTTTCTGTTATTGACATTTGCACAGAATTATCTTAATGCAGCTGCACACTTCTCAGATCATTTGCAATGTCAATTGCAGAAATATTTTTTCAACCTTTCAGAAACATAGGCAGAGAAACTTGAACTTCCAACATGGGCTAACATTTTCATAACTCCTGGCAATTGGCTGCACCCCTGTCCATGGAAAGTGATGACTTGCATTGAGGTGCCTGCTGCACATTGTCCTCCCAGGAGACCTCTGGCCAAGTAATTCAACCCAGGTGAGACTGCTGCACCAACAGCAAAGGGAAGAGAAGAGGCCTTTACCCCAGGGAGCTGTACAAGCTGTTAAATGTGAGTACACATTTACCAGTACACAACTATTTAAAAGCTCGGACAAATATTGAATGGGGAGAATTCGCAAGGAATACCCACACCTGGGTGATAACATTAACAGATTCAGTTCTGGGACTCAAGACTAAGAGATTTCAATCAGTGCTAACTAAAAACTTCAAGAGAAGCAGGCATCAAACACAATTTGAACGATATTTATAGAAAATTGAATGTAAGTCATTATACAGTATCTTTGGACTGTGGGAGGAAACCCTCGCAGACAATGGGCGAATGTATAAACTCCATATAGACAGTCAGACGAGGCTGGAATTGAACCTGGGGCCCTGGTATTGTGAGACAGCAGTGCTAACCACTGAGCCACTGTGCCACGCCAAGGTTTATTTTATTAATTTATCAAATGTGGGCATCAATGGCTAAATATAGCATTTTGTGGCAGAAACATGATTATTAGGGCTATTGTAATCTTAGATGTCAAGGTAACTTATCTGCCACAATCTACATGACATTACCAAATGTCTTTTGAAAATGCAAGTAAATGATACACTGAGAATCAAGATAAGCATTTTTAACCTAATATATTATTTTAACAAATAATTCAATCGAGTCAGTGAAACATAATTTGTCTTTAAGCAATCAAAGCTGGTTTTCATTTTTAAAACTTTGTCCTTGATATGAGGCCAGTGAATTGCCTAGAAGCAGCCAAGAGTCAACTACGTTACCGTGGTTCTGGACTTACATGTAAGATTGCTTTCCTTAAAGAACATTAATGCATGAGACAGACTTACAACACTTGACATTGGTTGCCACTGAGAAAGCTTTTTATTCCCCTTTTTAACTGAATTCAAATTTCAGCATGACATGGTGAAATTCACATCCCCAGAATTTTAGAATGAGGAACATAAACAGAAATTGCTGGAAAAGTTCAGCAGGTCTGGCAGCACCTCAGTTCTGAGGAAGAGTCACCGGATCCAAAATGTTAACTCTTGATTTCTCTTCACAGATGCTGTCAGACCTGCTGACCTTTCCCAGCAACTGCTTTTTTTGTTCCTGATTTACAGCATCTGCAGTTCTTTCGGTTTTTTACTTTACAGTGAGGTTCTGGCTTAATCGTGCAATGGCATTACCACTATGTAGATTTTGTCACATTAAATGAAAAATTTGATACTTCAGTTCCTTACATCATTTCCTTTCAGTATCTTTTGTGGCCTTTTTCCAATACTTAGAAACATAGAAGATAGAGCAGGAGTAGGCCATTCAAACCCTTGAGGTAAAAACAATGACTGCAGATGCTGGAAACCAGATTCTGGATTAGTGGTGCTGGAAGAGCACAGCAGTTCAGGCAGCATCCAAGTAGTTTCAAATCGACGCTTCGGGCAAAAGCCCTTCATCAGGAATAAACCCTTGAACCTGCTTTACCTTACAGGATCATCATGACTGATCATTGAGATCAATACTCTAATTCCGTTGCCTCCCATATCCCTTCATCCCTTTAGCCACAAGAGCTATATCTCTGACCTTCTTTAGAAATGTAACATTTTGGGCTCAACCACTTCCTGTGGCAGTGAACTTCACAGACAGTTGATGAAATTTCTCCTCAGCTTAGTCCTAAAAAGTTAAGTCCTTATCACTAATCTTGGTTCTAGATTCCCCCACCAATCGGAATATCCCTCCTGCATCTAAACACCTAGTCCTACTGAAATTGTACAGGTTTCTATGAGATCCCCCCTCACTCTTCTAATCTCCAGTGAATCTGACTCAACCTACCCTTGTACAGCAGTCCTCCTATTCCAGAAATTATTTGCAGATCAGAATCTGCAGCAAATAATTCATCCCCCTGACTGCCCAAAGGCTGCCCATCACCGACAAGGTGGAAGTCATGGGTGTGATGGAATGCTTCCCACTTGCCCAGATGAGTGCAGTCCCAACAACACTCAGGAAGCTTGACACCATCCAGGACAATTCAGCTTGCTTGATTGATTGGCACCGTATCCACAAGGATACACTCCTTCCACCACCATCACACAGTAGAAGCAGTCTGTACTATCTACAAAATGTACTGCAACAATTCATCAATGATCCCTAGGTAACGCCTTCCAAATCCATGACCACTTCTATCTAGAAGGACAAAGGCAGCAGATATATGGGATCACCACTATCTTCAATTTCCCACCCAAGCCATTCAGCATCCTGATTTGCAAATATATTGATGTTCCTTCATTGTCACTAGGTCAAAATCCTGGAATTTCCTCCCTAATGGCGTTGTGAGTCACCTCACAGTAGGTGGACTGCTGCGGTTCAAGAAGACAGCTCACCCCCACCATCTCAAGGGCAACTAGGAACGGAAAATAAATGCTGACCAGCCACGGCACCCATTTTCCTCAAAATGAATTTTAAAAATTCCTCAGAGTTAAGACCCTCAGCAGCTACCCTTAGAAGTGAAGACACTATTCAATTGTATGCTCTGTTGTTGATTGCTATTTGAAACACCCATTGCATCTTAGCTATGTGAATGTTACTTACACATGACATTTTTGACATATACATTATGAACTTATTGGATAAGGATACTCTGTGAGAAAGCAAAATCAGCTCTTTCATAAAGCTAATTTGATTCATGGCCGACCTACATGCAATTTTCCAATTTTCTGGCATGCACCACAATAGACATTAATCATAACTATAAAAGGGCATCCAGAATTTGTCTTATTTATTCCTGGAATGTGGACAAATATAAAGAGCCCAAAAATGATAATAACAATGTAGCAGCAAAACAATGTATGTGAGTACCACATTGAGAAACTAGACAATGTTGCACCCATATAAAAACAGAAAGCTGAACTGGCAATTAGAATTGTATTGATTAAACACCATTAGATATATGGGACAGAATTTCCTTTGAGTAAGTTTTCAACTTATCCACATCTTATAGTACTAACAGTATTGCAAGTTGTGAGATCAGGTCATTTAATTAAAGAGTGATATGCAAACAGTGAAATTCCAGCCTGCACACATATGGAGAGACAGGAAGCAAGTACAACATGTAGACAGGTGGTGAAGGGAAGACAATTGTTCAGAAAGAGGAAAAGGCCAGATACAGCAACAGGGTATATTTTATGCTGTCAACCAGGACAAAGAGAATAGTATATAAATCAAAGAGAAGAATATAAACTTACTGCATGTTCTTTCAGTGGAGAAATAGGAGGTATAGGTTGGTTGAGGTCAGAAGCAAGCCATACAAGACGCTTGTAGCAGCGAGTATCATACCCTTGATCTTCAGACTTCCATTACAGTGCAGGAGATGGTTTAATGACTACACTATAGTAGTCATTAAACTTACAATAATGGGGAGAAAAACAAGCCACTTTGAAAACTACACTATTCTAGTATTTATGATCAATGCCAACCTGCTCCCACAGTCCATTTTATCTAAGCTAATCAGCATTTACATTCCTTTCTCCCTAGTATGAGATTATCTAACCAAGCCTTAAAGACACTGATGCAATTTGCCTCAGCTGCTCTTTGTTGGAGTGAGGTCCACATTTTGACTAGCCTTGGGTAAAGAATTTTCTCCAGAACTCATTTTTGGATTTATTAGTCAACATAATACTTTTACAACCTCTAGTGAGTTGGAGTACATTGGTTTTGCATTTTATCGTACTCTATATTTGACCACAACAAATTATTACATTTTTTTAAGAAAGGATGCTGGACTGCCATGTCAACATAGGCCGGGCTGTGCAAAATTGTAAGAAACAAAGCAAACGGGTATTCTTGAGCTAAATGTGCATGGAGTTAATTTTGTTGCTAAAACCCACTCAAGTAAAAATATTAAAAATGTTAAAAGATGCAAAACACATCTTAATTCCAAATGCACACAAACATATAGCATACAGAAAATATAACTGTTCTGAGTATCTAATGTTTAAACTTGATCAAGTAAAAATAAAAATGTCATCTTTTATTTTGGCTAGTGGACGTCCATCTTCTGGAATCCCTATAGTTGGTTTGACTTCTTCCTTGAAAATCCTGTTTGCAGCAAGAAGGTTTTCTGGTCAGTTTTCAAGCCACATACAGAGCTCAAGGCTTTCTTGACAAGCCTCAAACTGATAGAGAAGGGCTCCCCTCCAACAGCCTCTATTGTCACTGCCCAAATCCAAATTCAAACATTCAAAAAATTGTTGCATCACATGGTCCCTGGCCATCCTGACTGTACAATCAAAAAAAAGTTAATCAACTCTTCTTAGCCAGGGGTTAACTTTAACTCCTTGACTGATGCTACGTCAATCTTGATGAGATAAGAAGGAATCAGTTCAAACTTTCACTGGATCATTGTATGTGCAGAGATCTGTCCAAATACAGGAGATATTGCGTTCACATGAGGATGCAAATTAGGTTTGGCCATCTTAGGCTTCAGTTAAAACTAGTTCAGTTTCTTGTGCATGCAGAAAGTTCAATTTACGAAAACAGTTGATGAAAGTACAATTTAATATTGGATATAAGCACATTTTCTTGACACCTTCTTATAAGCTTATGGGTCGGATTTTCCTCTTCATGGTGGCCTATCAACATAGTGAGTCTTTTACCCACTGCGCTGAACCACCATAACCCCAACCCACTGTGTTAAAGTTTCATCTTGCAACTATAGTGGGCCCTCATTAAAAAATACTTGTTACATCTGACCCTCCTACCAAAATGGATAACCATACATTTTTGCACATTATACACCATATTCCATGTTCTTGCCCAAATCGTGCAGAAGCCACTTTGCTTCTTCCACTCAACATACATATGTCCCTCATTCAGCCCATCGACATCCACCACTCCCCATCCCAGCTCTATGTTATCCATGCAGTTGGAAATTCAGTGAACTGGAACTTTATGAGCTGGCACCCTTAATACCAACCAAAATTAAATACCTGAAATACTGGAAGTATAGTATATTATTGTGATCTCTGTGAGTAGTGAGTTGAGTGAGCAAGTGAGAAGGCTCGTGGCCAGTAATACAACTTTGCCTTACAAAATACGTACTATTCAAGTGATTTATGTTGCAAAAAGTATGACAATAATGTATATACTCCCAGCATTGCATTTCTATTACTTACTGTGTGCTTTTACACTGATTATGTGGACCTCTTGATTTTCCAGAATATTCACTCAATCAGTACACTCCTGGTCCCATCGGTGCAGGCCAATGAAACATTTGCTGTGATATAGTATAGTAAACAGCCAGGGCCAAAGTGCTCATCCTTGTAGTATCCGACTTGTAACATGCAAAAGTGACCCTTTTATTCCTACTCTGTTTTCTGTTTGTTAAACAATGTTCCATACTTCCCATTCAATATTCCAGTATTGAAATATTCCACTGGATGTCCTTTTACTGGTTGTTCCTTATCTGGGTTTTATTTATAGAATCATACAGCATAGAAACAGACCCCTCAGCCCAATTTGTCCATGCCAACTAGGTTTCCCAAACTGAATGTGTCTTATTTACCTGCAGAATGCCCATATCCCTCTAAACTTTTCCTATCCGTGTACCTATCCAAATTTTGTAATTGTATCTGCCTGTTTGACAAGTTGCTGCTTGAGTGGCTGTTATTTTTTAAATTTATATTGTTTAATTCCTTCGGCCATTTAAAGAACTTTGAAGTCAAGATATGCCCTCATACTCAAGAGTGATTATTCTTGATTTTGAACTATGTATAGGTTTTCTACTATTTGACAACTCCTGTATTGAAGAGTTGTTGAAACATGCCTTTAATCTTAGGAGCAAATCTCCTGGAGCATATCATTTCACTACTGTCAGCTGTGGACAGTGCTTACTTAACCAACTCTTCTGCTTCAATCACCATCTGAATGGCTTTCTTGAGAGCTAGATCTTCTTTGGACAGTAACAAATCTGACACAGACACTTCAGTAATGCCTGCCATAATTCTGTCTCTTATGAATTCATATTTCAAGTCACCATGGTTGCACTTCCCCTTGAATCTGAAGAGACCATTAATCAGATCAAATTGATTATCCTTACACTTTCAGAAATTGTATTAGTTCTGAGATTTAACTAATTATCAAAAGCTTTCAGTATCTCTCCAAAAGTGTCTTCTTTTACCCCTTAAAAGCCATAACTTTAGCAGTAATATTCCCAATTGTGTACAGGAATATATTTAATTGTAAATTCAGATTTAATATTTAATTCACAAGTTATTTTGTATCTCAGATATTGTTTCCTGCACGATGTCTAATTCTGTGTTTTATTTGCCCCGTCTCTAAATTTATGTCTCCCTGGCAATATTAATTCTGATACTATGTTTTCCTGATGTGATTTTATATTTTGCAGCAATAGCAGTGCTGTTGCTCTTTGCTGCTGTACTGGTTGGTTTTTCCACATGTATCACCTCAAATAGATGATTCTTATACTCACAAGGCTAAATTAGAGTAGTTCTTTAATAGCTTTGCTGAACGAACTCTCACTTCCAGTGTTTTAATAAGTTATTCCTGTTTAATCAGAGCCTCACTGAATGATTCCCTCTTCTCCAATGATTGTTACCCTTACTGCAACTCTTTTGAGATTGCCAACCTTCTATGTGTCCAAAGTAAATTCTCCAAAATTTTCCATCTTCAGTAGACAAGGTCTGCTTAAGGTTTTAATGTTCCTATGTTATTATTATTTCTACTTCACAATGTCCCCACAAGTCTGAGTCGAGTGGCGAAGCAGGAGCATGCTAGCCTGTAACCCAGAGGTCGATGGATCGAAACCATCCTTTGTTATTGTGGTTAGCACTGCTGCCTTACAGCACCAGAGACCCACGTTTGATTCCAGCCTTAGGTGACTGTCTGTGTGGAGTTTGCACATTCTCCCCGTGTCTGCGTGGATTTCCTCCCACAGTCCAAAGATGTGCAGGTTAGGTGAATTGGCCATGCTAAATTGCTCGGAGGGTCGGTGTGGACTTGTTCAGCCGAAGGGCATGTTTCCACACTGTAAGTAATCTAATTGTGGGTGGCACAGTGGCACAGTGGTTAGCACTGCTGTCTCACAGCGACAGAGACCTGGGTTCAATTCCCACCTCAGGTGGCTGACTGTGTGGAGTTTGCATGTTCTCCCCATGTCTGCGTGGGTTTCCTCCACATGCTCCGGTTTCCTCCCCCAGTCCAAAGATGTGCAGGTCAGGTGAATTGGCCATGCTAAATTGCCGTAGTGTTAGGTAAGGGGTAAATGTAGGGGTATGGGTGGGTTGCACTTCAGCGGGGCAGTGTGGACTTGTTGGGCCGAAGGGCCTGTTTCCACACTCTAAGTAATCTAATTTTTAAAAATAGTATGACCTTGGATTTGTATTTTTTTCCTGGACTTGTACAATCATTTCTGCAACCTTGCCATTTGTGGTCGCCAGTTGATATGGAGACAACACTTGATTTTAGTTGTAAGTACTTCTTTAACTTCTCACTTTACCAGCCTGGAATTAAAGATTTCCTTGACCTACCAGATAGTTTAAACTTTACTTATAGGTGACCTGATAACTATCTAATTAATATAAATATCATTCTAATTCATTAATCTTTCTTAAAGAAGGAAATCTACAATCTCTTCCCAGTCTAGCCTGCATATAGTAACATAGAAACAAAAAGAAAATGCAGGAGTAGGCCATTCGGCCCTTTGAGCCTGTACCACCATTCAATATTATCATGGCTGACACGCAATCTCAGTAACCCATTCCTGCCCTGTCCCCATACTCCTTGATCCCTTTAGCCACATGAGCCATGTGCAACTCCCTCTTGAATATATCTAACAAACTGCCCCCAACAGTTTTCTGTGGGAGAGAATTGCAAAGATTCACAACTCTCGGAGGGAATAAGTTCTTTATCTCAGTCCTGAATGGATTATCCCTCATTGTTTGGACTGCGACCCCTTGTTCTGTCCAGTCTCATCAGGATTTTATATGTTTCTGTGAGATCACCCCTCATTCTTCTAAATTTCAGTGAGTACAAGTCCAGTTGATAGTCTTTCTTCATATGTCAGTCCTGCCATCCCAGAAATCAGTCTATTGAACCTTTGCTGGACTCCCTCAGTAGCAAGAAAGTCCTTCCTCTGACTAGGAGTTCAAAACTGCACACAATACTCAAGAACTGGCCTCACCAAGGCCCCATATAACTGCAGCAAGACATCCATACTTCTTTACTCAAATCATCTCACTATGAAGGCCAGCATGCCATTAGCTTTCCTCACCACGGGTGGCACGGTGGCACAGTGGTTAGCACTGCTGCCTCACAGTGCTGGAGACCCAGGTTCAATTCCCACCTCAGGCAACTGACTGTGTGGAGTTTGCACGTTCTCCCTGTGTCTGCGTGGGTTTCCTCCCACCGTCACAAAGATGTGCAGGTGAGGTGAATTGGCTGTGCTAAGTTGCCCGTAGTGTTAAGTAAGGGGTAAATGTAGGGGTATGGGTGGGTTGCGCATTCAGCGGGGCGGTGTGGACTTGTTGGGCCGAAGGGCCTGTTTCCACACTGTAAGTAATCTAACTGTGGGTGGCACAGTGGCACAGTGGTTAGCACTGCTGCCTCACAGCTCCAGAGACCTGGGTTCAATTCCCGCCTCAGGTGACTGACTGCGTGGAGTTTGCACGTTCTCCCCGTGTCTGCGTGGGTTTCCTCCCACCGTCACAAAGATGTGCAGGCCAGGTTAATTGGCCATGCTAAATTGCCCGTAGTGTTAGGTAAGGGGTAAATGTAGGGGTATGGGTAGGTTGCGCTTCAGCGGGTCGGTGTGGACTTGTTGGGCCGAAGGGCCTGTTTCCACACTGTAATATAATCTAATCTAAACCACCTGCTGCACCTACATGCCAACCTTCAATAACTGTTCCACCATGATACCCAGGTCTCACTGTACCTTGCCTTTTCCTAAACTGACACCATTCAGATAATAATCAGCCTTCCAGTTTTTGTGACCAAAGTGGATAACCTCACATTTATTCACATTATATTGTATTTGTCCACTCAGCCAGACTGTTAAAGTCACCCTGCAGCTTCTTAGCATCCTCCTCACAGCACACACTGCCATCCAGTTTAGTGTCATCTGCAAATTTGTAGGAATTGAATTGAGTTGCTTCATCCAAATTAGTAATGTATATTGTGAACAGTTGGGGTCCCAGCAATGAATCCTTTAGTACCCAACTCATCACTGCCTGCCGATCTGAAAAGGAGCTGTTTGTTCCAGCTGTCTGCTTCCTGTCTGGTAACCAGTTCTCTATCTACATCAATTCATTACCTCCAGTACGATGAGCTCTAATTTTGCTTTCTATTCTCTTGTGTGGAACCTTGTCAAAAGCCTTTTGAAAGTCCAGATATACAACATCTATTGATTCACCCTTGTCCACTCTATTGGTCACAACTTCAAAATATTCCCTAAGATTTGTCAAGCATGATTTCCCTTTCGTGAATCTTTACTGACTTGGACTGATCATGTCACCACTTTCCAAATGCATGATTCTATGTCCCACAGTGATGTTAACTACTCTCTGAAATGATCTGGTAAACTATTTGGTTGAACTACGATGGTGATTTACCAACACCTAATATCAGGCAATTAGGGATGGAGTGTAAAATGCTGATCCTGCTAATGACAGTCAGATCCTGTCATTGATTAAACCATCCACCAAGTTCTCACACTGAAGAAGCTAATGGGTCCCCGATGCTCGGGAAACCCAGTTTGCAACAGTTAAAATTCATAAGCTGAAAGGCAGCACTATCATCACATTTAAACATCCAACCAGCTTCCTTTGATCAGGTTAGTTATCTATCCAACTTCATTAAAAGGCATGGGTCAGTTTGCATCTGGGATAGATTTCTAAGATGTTATGTCCGTGTCTGTTCTTTTTTTTAGTCTCTTGACTCTGCTTTGTTGGCCTTTCTGGACTGGGGTTGGGACCTATAACATTCTGATTCAGAGGCAAGTATGTTACCATTGAACTAAAACTCGTTATGTGGTTTTCTAGTGTGAAGAAAATTGCAGGTTTAAGCAGATGGTTTCTCTGCCATATTATTTTGGGAACATATGCCAATGCTATAATTTATTTTAACTACACCATCATCGAAAAGTTTCTTTATCATCGGTGTCTAGTTGGGAAGTGTCACAATAGTTATATCCTGAGCTTTTGTTTTAGTGACTGCATCAACATTATTCAATTGTGACAATTACGGATTTTATTTTTCTCTCTGGTTAAGGGGTAATACTCATAAAAATTATAACAGGAGGAAAAGAAACAGCAGAGTAATCTAACCAGTTAGGAAGAAGAAATTTGGCACATTCTTCGTTCCAAATATCTTGGTCTCAACACACAACTCTGTCAAAATACTTTTCTGAAGCGTGTAATATGTGAATTGTGAAAGTAAGTGGTATTTCCCACAGGCCTAAGTATTGGTATTTCGGAAGGAGACCACAGCTGTCTCTCAGATATTAAGAAGTAGCTGATATCGCAACAAAATATTATTAAATTATATTATGAATGAATGTGAATGAAACTATTACCAGCAGAGCTGAGAAATAAGGGTGTGATTGAGAAGCAATTCCAGGATTACTTAATATTTTCTCATATCATATTTGATCTAAGAGCAATTAATACTGTCATCTAATTCAGTAAACAAGACAGTATACATTTCAGCCCTTAGCGCACTACACAGCATGTGAACACTAAACCATCTTCAACTTGAGCAAAGTTGGGTATAAATCCTTGACCATAAAATCTGGGTTACAATGTTACTGCAAGGGATTGAGATGTATTGACTTAGAACTTCATAGCCTTAGTCTTTTCTTCACTAAAACAATGACAAAGAAAAGGAAACAGCAAAAGTTGTTAACGTCAGGTTTGATTCAATTGTGAAATGTAACAGTGTCCTTCAGTGCATTTTGGCTAAATCTGTCAGGCGTATTCAAGTTGTAACAATGTTTATGCTGTGTAGGTGGAAAAGAAAAAATGTGTCTGAAGTTTGATGACATGTATAATTAGTGGTTTTATACTGTCGCCCTGCTAATTACATTTGGCACACTTCTATGATAGCAGTCTACACTAAAGTGGTGTAGACTGTAAGTTAAACAATGGGGGCCAATTTTAATTTCATGTGTACACAGGACAGGCAACATCAGACCAGCCACATGCTTACCTAATGTTACAACTGGAAGGCCTAGGGAGGGGTGTCCAATGGATCTTTAATGGAACCCAACGATAAGGAAGATCTTAGAAAGGTGGTGATTTGAGGCGTAAGGAATGGTATCAGGCAATGCAATGGAGGAGTGCCACAGATATCGGTAGTAAGACATGTTTTATGGGATGAAGAAGGGTACTCTCACTTGCCAGTTGAACAAAGATTGACTAAAATTGTCATGTTTTTGGAGCAGCGTCATTGGCTGTATGTTCTACAGGATGGGATCTAATTCAGCTTCCACAGAGACCAAAATTTCTTTAGAGTCTTCTGTATGAATATAAAATAAGCGAATATAAAAAAAAAATCTCAATTCGATTAGGTAGAGATCATTTCCAGCAGGAATTTTAGGCCTATCTATAAAATTGGCAGTCCCTGATCAAGAGACTCAACATTGGGCCTACTAACAGGCAACTCCTTTCCATTGCTACTGGCTCCCTGACTCCTCTCCCTATTGCATGCCCCGCTTGGTGAAATCTCTTCCAACATCATTTCTGATTATGATCTGATTCATTCCTTGATCATGGCTGATCCTTAAGCAAGCTGAAGAGTTCAAGTGCAACAAGACCTGGACAATATCCAGGCTTCGGCTGACAAGTGGTAAGTAACATTCACGCCACACAAATTCCAGGCTATGACTGTCACCAGTAAAAGACAATCTAATCAGTGTGTACTATTTACAAAGTGCATTGAAGAAATTTACTAAAGATCCTCAGACAAAATCTTCCAAACCTATGACCATCCATAAGGACAAGGACAATAGATACAAGGTAATACCAACACCACTAATTTCCCCTCCAAACCACCCACCATCCTGACTTGGAAATATTTCACCATTCCTTCATTGGTGCTGGGTCAAAATCCTGGATTTCCCTCTATTGTCCACTCACAGCATGTGGACTGCAGCAATTAAAGAAGGAGGCTCACCACCAATTTCTCAAGGGCAACTAGGAATGGGCAATAAACACTGGCCCAGCCAGTGATGCCCACATCTCATGAATGAATTTTTAAAAAATCATCTTCCCAGTGGCACTAATGAGGTCCAACACTGCCAACCTCTGATTAGCTGACAACCCTCAATTGGTGGGTCCTCTGCCCCTGGGATTTTGATTCTGGTGAAAGGCCTGCTGCTGAGCTTAGCTTGCCTGATTGGTTTGGGGTTTAGCAGAGTTTCCTAAAAAAGAGGCAGAATGGTTCTCTCAGCAATTCTCCAGCAGCAGGCCACACCTCTCATGCTTCAAAAAGATTCCACCCAAATGTGTGAATTCTGATACAAACAGTAAGATAAGGATCAACAAACCATGTCCATTTTTGTGAGTTGGCTTGGTTTAGACCTTAATACAAGCATCTATCAAGTATAGTGTCCTTTCATATTTCAGTTTATTTTAAATAGCTTTGGTGTTCCTAAAATTTGGTTTCTTTGAGGCGATTGTTTATCTACTCATGCTGGCTCTATGTGCCACTGCTTCTTCACTGTAATGAGGGTCATAACCCAATATTGGACTTTACCACTCATGTGCAGAATGTGTAACCTACAATACTCTCTTTTCTAAAAATGGATGCACTCAAATATTCACCCCATGTATACACTGTAGATGGGGATCTACATTTTGCTCCATTAGCAATGTTATGCCTGTATGACATCTTCAGTCACTTTCACTTGAAACAATAACAAAGTACTTTTTATGTCTCAAAATTATTACTTCATTGAAACAGTAGAAAAAGCTTGGTGGATGAATAATTTTGGCATGCTAGCTTTATTTCCTTTGCCACTGAATTTTGGCAATTTTATTAATAATTTGTCTCTAAACTATATGTATATCTCAAAAACTAATGCATGGATTTTAACAAAACCTGGTACACAGTGTATGGTTGTAGGAAGAACTGAGTTGTTTTTGGGAAAGATGTGAATTTTACTCAGATCATGAACTTCTTTTATCATTAATATTAATATCTATTAATATTGGGAAGCTGTGCAAATTGACTTTTTTTTAGAATGTTGAGTGCTGTTTTACTTGCAATGTTTTTGATTGCTTTATAATATCAGGAATAGCCTCAGCTGCTGTGGGGAATTTGTCTTGGCTGTCAAAATGTGAGCAGAGTTTTCAGAGCAGGTTATTTATTGTGAATCAGCCTGAACCCTCTTCAGTGAGGGTCCTACAATTAATAAAAAGATCTTCTGTATTTGCAGAGCATCCCAGGTTTCAAGGAAAGGCTGCGTAATTGTGATACTATTTATTTAACAGCGTATGACTGAGGCGTCCATCGTACTGAGCTCTATCTTTACTTATTTCTGAACTTTCGGGCAATGGATTTCCACATAATTAATGAATTCACCTCAATCCAGATTATTATTCCATCAGAGAAAAATGAATGAACCTGTATCACCACTGTTTCATACTGTGTACATATGAGAATCTTAGAGTTTTTCTGTAATAATACATCTGTGTACTAATATCTGCTTGAATCCTAATTTGAAATGATAATGTCACTTCTCGTGTTTTATAAATTTTAATTTTTTTTAAAAATCAGCCAGTTTGGACATGTTACAACATACTTCCACAGCAGGTAGGTACAATCAACATATCAAATTAACATATTAACTAAAACTTTTGTTATCTGGAATGTTGCATCATTCTACACCATGAGCAAACTCTTCCATATTGTATACATTTTTTTCATTCAAGATGACAATTTTGGCTGTGGATAAGAGAGCAAACTATGATATATCAATCAGCCTCACATCATATATTGCTGCATTTTTTTCCTGTTTATTGACTTAAATGTCACAAAATTACCTAGCAGCAGATCCAATATCACCTATTTTACTCTATTACCCAAAGCAACTCTCGTAGTTAGTCAATATGATTTCAAGTAAATTTAATTTAGGATTTATGACTTCAGGCAATATAGTTGAATAAATTACAACATTTGATGATGATGGACCTTCAATTAAATACTAAAATGTTAGAAACCAAAAAATGGGTCAATCATCAGTTTAAGAATACCAATATATAGAGGCTGCTCCTTTGTTCTCATGGAAAACAGTTAACGAAGAATTGGAGTGGACTATCAAATCTTGAGCTTTATTAATATTAAGGGTTCACACCCTCTCCCAAGGACAGATGACATTCTGGTTATATTAATTACTTAATTCTTAACATACCACAATCAATTTTGTTTGGTCACCTGCAATAAACAAAGTAAATTAAAATAAAAGAGTGATATTAACACCCAAAATAGTAATACCAAATAGGAAGAGGTCATGGATTATATACCTTCTCAATTATGCTTAACCTCAAAATCTAATAAGACCATAAGACATAGGAGTGGAAGTAAGGCCATTCGGCCCATAGAGTCCACTGCGCCATTCAATCATGGCTGATGGGCATTTCAACTCCACTTACCCACATTCTCCCTTAATTCCTTGTGACATCAAGAATTTATCAATCTCTGCCTTGAAGGCATTTAGTGTCCCAGCCTCCACTGCACTCTGCGGCAATGAATTCCACAGGCCCACCACTCTCTGGCTGAAGAAATGTCTCCGCATTTCTGTTCTGAATTTACCCCCTCTAATTCTAAGACTGTGTCCACGGGTCCTAGTCTCCTCGCCTAATGGAAACAATTTCCTAGTGTCCACCCTTTTCAAGCCATGTATTATCTTGTAAGTTTCTATTAGATCTCCCCTTAATCTTCTAAACTCCAATGAATACAATCCCAGGATCCTCAGCCATTCCTCATATGTTAGACCTAACATTCCAGGGATCATCCGTGTGAATCTCCGCTGGACACACTCCAGTGTCAGTATGTCCTTCCTGAGGTGTGGGGACCAAAACTGGACACAGTACTCCAAATGGGGCCTAACCAGAGCTTTATAAAGTCTTTATAATGCGACAATAGCAAACACCTCCCCTTGGAGTCACATTTAAGTTGATCTAAGTGGCATTGATGCTTTTGCAGGGTACCTTTGTGTCACAAAGCTAGACTCTTTTATTCCTAAAAGCTGTTCCTTGGTAACTAACCGGGCTGGGCTCCAAACAGTCTGGTGTGATGCAGAGATGAAAAGGATTTTGAGAGGCCTTTAGTTTATATGTACACAGATGAGACTTCAGACCAAAGTGGTCATGTTTTAGAAGTGACCTGTATAATGAAAGGGGAGTGGTCATTTCTTTAGCTAGGCTAAGTAGTTTTAGTTCAGTCTTGAACTGGGAAGTTCAACAGGGAGCAGTGTGGAAACTCTCTCTCTCTCTTTCTGCCCTTTAACTTCAGCCTGTAAGCATGTGTTCTACTTATACTGGTTTTTAAAGGGAATTTGCTTATTGGGACTGTTGTGTATATTCGGAACAGCATCAGTAAGTCTAGTTGGATAGGTTGGGTTCTGTAGGGGCTCCTTATTCTGTTTTTTGTGTCTCATTGTGTAATTTTGTGAATAAATTTTTGTCTACTTTAAAATCTAGTAGTCAACCTAGCTATCTTACTCGGGTAATTTGCACTGTACACCTACCGAAACAAATTGCAAAGTTATGGTCTGGGGCTGCCTGCTTAAGAATGTTTTGAGTGGTCTGGCCTAGTCCATAACATTTGGGATGATAGGAAGCAGTGAGAATTGTCAAGATCATACACACATACACACATACACACACACTTTTGTGTACCTGTCCTGATTGTGGCTCAGTAACAATCAGAACACAGCCACACATGGGACATCGATCCAGGGAATGATCAGCAAATGCAAACAAGTATTCTAAGAAACGCGTTCCTGTCATTTCTGTCAGTACCACAGCTAACATGCATTCAAAATTATTCACTCTCTCCATAACTGTAGAAGGTCCTATTGGCAATGATTCCATGTGCATATTGATCGTGAGCTGGTGTCATATATGTGGGTCAGATATAGCAATGAAAACAACAGGAAGATTTTGATTTGCTTTATCACTGTCACATGTACTGAGATACAGTGAAAAGTATGTATTGTGTGCTAAATTATACCTTTTGTAAGTACACTTTTACACACAAAAATAAGAACCAACATCTTATTCTGAGAAAAAAAACCTTTAATCCTAGCAGGACAGCAACGTCTTACATAAATGAAAGCATTAGCAATATCACCAGGCAGCCTCCATCGTCATGTCTACAATTTATTATCATTCTGTGGTGTTACCTGGGCTAAAACCTGTCTTTGCCAATAGTTCAAAGCTGAAGAATCAGCTGCTCATTTTACTCTATACCCTTTGAAAAACGAGATGACAATTTACTATGAGCTCATGTTGTACAAGGATGAGGATTAAAGTCTTGCCACTGTCCTTCAGCTATTTGCACACATATATTTCTAGCAATACTGTGGAGCCACTGAAAGCCACTTTCTGTAGGGAGAAATCTTCTATCTTTCTAAACTGAGATTCTTTAGCAGTCAATTAAAGACAAATTGAGTTTTGTTTTAAGGGTGTTGGTTTCACTTTAAAGTGCAAGTGATGAAGCAAATTATTTTTAAAAAGCTAATTTTCATCTCCAGGTCTATGTCCATTCTAGCTTGAATACTGAAATATAAATAGCATTCGATTCTCCAATTTTAATTTGTTAAAATATTAATAAAAATGGATTAAATAAGTCCAAATCCAAGTTCTGTCATGTTCAGTGATTAAACCATTGTTAGGAAAGGAAAATGTTGCATAAATCAAATGTAAATGCAGTTTGTGGACAAACCAATAAAGAGTGACTCGTGGTCACTTCACTATGCCTTCTTTAATATAATGTATAACATCCAGCAATTGGATTGCTTCTCAAACCTGGTCAGCCAACCATTCATATTTCTTCATGATACAATCAGAGGTCAGCTTGCACATTTTCCTCTGACCAGAGGATCATCCATCAGTATAGTATCTGACACGAAGGTAATTCACAAAAAATAAAGTTCTGCAGACACTGTGGTAAATACTCAACAAGACTCAACAGATCTTTCAGCATCTGGGGAGAGAGAAACAGAGTTAACATCAATCACCATTGGTCAGACCAGGAGACATTTCAGATAAACAGATTAGAGTGAGTACAGGAAAAGAATAACAAAAAGGTCAGTGATTGAGTGGCAAGCATGCAAACGCTAAATGTTGAAAATGATGGTGCATTAAGGCAAAATGACATGATAATGAGAGAAATTAATCCAATAAAAGCTGCATTCAGAAGATCTGTGAATGGTTAGAGCTGAAAAGTGGAAGGTAATATAGAAGATACGGCAAAGTGAAGGAGACTTCCATGGAACACCAATTTGGTGGAAGAAGGTTGGTGGAAATCATAAGGATCCAGTCAACTGTCTGTGTACCAATAAGTGATCTTGAGCTGAAAGTCCAGGACCCTTCCATTCCCAGAAACATGCTACATCCATCTGACAAAGAACTGGTTGAGCAACAGGAGACAGAGAGTAGTAGTTGAAGGAAGTGACAAGTGGTGTTCCACAGGGATCAGTGCTGGGACTACTGGTGCTTGTAATATACATAAATGATCTGGAAGAGGGCACTGCTGGTATGATCAGCAAGTTTGCAGATGATGCAAAAATTGGTGGAATAGCAGAAAGTATAGGGGACTGTCAAAGAATACAGGAGAATATAGATAGACTGGAGAGTTGGATGGAGAAGTGGCAGATGGAGTTCAATTGGGGCAAATGTGAGATAATGCATTTTGGAAGGTCTAATTCTAGAGTGAGTTATATAGTAAACGGAAGAGTCTTGAGAAACGTTGATGAGCAGAGAGATTTGGGATTGCTGCACAGGTGTATAGAGTGGTCAAGAAGGCATATGGTATGCTTCCCTTCATCGGACGGGGTTTTGAGTATAAGAGCTGACAGGTCATGTTAAAATTGTACAAGACATTGGTTCGGCCACATTTAGAATACTGTGTACATTTCTGGTCGCCACATTACCAAAAGGATGTGGACGCTTTGGAGAGGGTGCAGAGAGGATGTTGCCTGGTATGGAAGAGAGGTTGAGTAGGTTATGATTATTTTCATTAGAAAAAAGGAGATGGGGGGGGGGTCTGATTGAGGTCTACAAAATTGTGAAGAGTATAGACAGGGGAGATAGGGATAAGCTTTTTCCCAGGGTGAAGGATTCAATAACTAGAGGTCACGCTTTCAAGGTGACAGGTGAAAAGTTTAAGGGGGAATACACACGGCAAGTACTTTCACAGAGGGGGGGTAGATGCCTGGAACATGTTGCCAGCAGAGCTAGTAGAGGCAGGCATGGTAGATTCATTTAAGATGTGTCTGGATAGATGCATGAGTAGGTGGGCAGCAGAGGGATACAGATGCTTAGGAATTGGGTGACAGCTTTAGACAGTGGATTTGGATCGGCTTGGAGGGCCGAAGGGCCTGTTCATAGGCAGTAAATTTTCCTTGTTCTTTGACACTACCTGGTAACAAAAGCAAAATACTGTGGAAGCTGGAGATCTGAAGTAAAACTATAAAATCTCCACCAATGCTGCCAAACCTTTGAGTTTGTCAGCATTTTCTATTTTTATGATACTACCTGGTGCTTGGGAAATTTAAATAGGAATCTGTTGACAGATTGTCTCCGATAAAAATTGCTTCAAGGATTCTTTCCCAGCAGGTTTTGAGAGACCTTTCAGAGTCTTGGCACCCAACACAGTTGTAGGCTGGAAAATATTGGACTGTTCTCCCACATCCTGTCTGCAGTTTTGAAATCCATATCATAGGAGGGAGATGTGGCGGAGAGGGTGCAGAGATTGATCAGGATGTTACCTGGGCTAGAAAGTTCTGGTTATGAAGAGAAACTGGATAGGCTGGAGTTGTTTTCCTTGGAGCAGAGACTGGGGGGGGACAATATTGAGACATATACAAGTATGTGGGGCATGGGTGGCATAGAAAGGAAGGAAACTATCGCCTTGGTGCAGGGACCAATGACCAGGGGGCATGGATTTAAGATAAAGGGCAGGAGATTTAAAGAGGATGTGAGGAAAAGGTTTTTCACCCAGAGGATCATAGGAATCTGGAACTCATTATCTATAAAGGTGGTGAAAAAACCCCTCATAACATTTAAGAAGTATTTAAATGTACACTTGCAATGCCAAACTACACAAGACTATGGGCCAAATGCTAGAAAATAGAATTAGAATAGTTAGGTGCTTATTTTTGACTGGCACCAACTTAATGGGCCAATGGGCATTTTTCTATGCTATAGACCTCTATGATTATTTGATTCTCTGTTAAATATGAGAAACAAGGCCTGAACAGGTAGAGGACCTGTTTGGGGGTTACGAAGCACTAGGCAGGAAATTGAAGCACAGGTTCTCAAGGGTCATAATCTCCGGATTACTGCCCGAGCCACGTGCCAATTGGCATGGGGACAAGAAAATTAGGCAAGTAAACGCATGGCTAAGGGATTGGTGTGGGAAAGAGGGATTCCACTTCATGGGGCATGGGCATCAGTTTTGGAACAGGGGGGATCTGTACCGTTGGGATGGTCTCTACCTGAACCGATCAGGTACCAATGTTCTAGCGAAGAGGATAAATAGGGTGGTCAGTAGGACTTTAAACTTCTGAGTTGGGGGGAAGGGAAAGTGAAAGCAACAGGGAGTATGGCGTTAAATGGAAAGACAAGCAGCAGGATAGCATGTGTCCAGGCGGATTTAAAATTGAGGCAGACTGAGAATGCAGAAAAAAGCAAGGATAACTTAGGCCATCATATGACTTCCAATATCTCTAATGATAAGAAAGTTAGCATTAAGGCACTTTACCTGAATGCTCGTAGCATTCATAACAAAGCAGATGAACTAATGGCACAGATCATAGTGAATGATTATGATGTGGTAGGCATCACAGAGACTTGGTTACGGGGGGGTCAGGACTGGCAGTTAAACCTCCAAGGATTTTCAACTTATTGAAAAGACAGGGAGGTCTGCAGAGGGGGTGGAGTTGCCTTGTTAGTTAAGAACAATATTAAATCTATGGCACTGAATGACATAGCGTCAGATGATGTGGAGTCTGTGTGGGTGGAATTGAGGAACCACAAAGGCAAAAAAACCATAATTGGAGTTGTGTACAGACCTCCTAACAGTGGTCAGGACCAGGGACGCAACATGTACCGGGAAATAGAGAAGGCATGTCAGAAAGGCGAGGTCACAGTGATCGTGGCAGACTTCAATATGCAGGTGGACTGGGTAAATAATGTTGCCAGTGGATCCAAAGAAAGGGAATTCATGGAATGCTTACAGGATGGCTTTTTGGAACAGCTTGTCATGGAGCCAACAAGGGAGCAGGCTATTCTGGACCTAGTGCTTTGCAATGAACCAGACTTTATAAAAGATCTTAAAGTAAGGGAACCCTTAGGAAGCAGTGATCATAATATGGTAGAGTTCAGTCTGGAGTTTGAAAGAAAGAAGGCAAAATCGGATGTAATGGTGTCACAGTTAAATAAAGGTAATTATGAGGGCATGAGAGAGGAACTGACAA
The DNA here is from genome assembly GCF_047496795.1 of Chiloscyllium punctatum. Taxonomy (NCBI): domain Eukaryota; kingdom Metazoa; phylum Chordata; class Chondrichthyes; order Orectolobiformes; family Hemiscylliidae; genus Chiloscyllium; species Chiloscyllium punctatum. The sequence goes on along the minus strand of NC_092745.1, from coordinate 98,082,149 downwards.
AAATAGACTGGAAGCAGTGGCTTACAGGGAAGACAGTAGAGCAAAAATGGCAGGAGTTTGTGGGTATAATTGAGGACACTGTAGAGAGGTTCATCCCCAAGAAAAGAAAGATTATCCAGGGAGGGATTAGACAGCCATGGCTGACAAAGGAAGTCAGGAAATGTGTTAAAGAAAAAGAGAGATCTTATAAAGTGACCAAGAGCACTGGGAAATCAGAAGATTGGGAAGGCTACAAAAACAAACAGAGGATAACAAAGAGAGTAATAAGAAAGGAGAGGATCAAATATGAAGGTAGGCTAGCCAGAAATATTAGAAATGATAGTAAAAGTTTCTTTCAATACATAAGAAACAAATGACAGACAAAAGTAGACATTGAGCCACTTCAAACTGATGCTGGAAGCCTAGTGATGGGAGATAAGGAAATAGCAGGAGAACTTAACAAGTACTTTGTGTCAGTTTTCACAGTGGAAGACATGAGTAATATCCCAACAATTAAAGGGACTCAGGGGGCTGAGTTGAGTATGGTTGTCATTACAAAAGAGATAGTGCTAGAAAAGCTAAAAAGTCTTAAAATTGATAAATCTCCTGGCACCGATGGGATACATCCTAGAGTTCTGAGAGAGGTGACTGAGGAAATAGCGGAGGCGTTGGTTGAGATCTTTCAAGAGTCACTGGAGTCAGGGAAAGTCCCGGATGATTGGAAGATCACTGTTGTAACCCCATTGTTCAAGAAAAGATCAAGACAAAAGATGGAAAATTATAGGCCAATTAGCCTAATCTCGGTTGTTGGTAGAATCCATCATTAAGGATGAGGTTTCTAAATTCTTAGAAGAGCAGAGTCTGATTAGAACAAGTCAACATGGATTTAGTAAGGGGAGGTCATGCCTGACAAACCTGTTGGTATTCTTTGAAGAGGTGACAAGTAGGTTAGACCAGGGAAATCCAGTGGATGTGGTCTATCTAGACTTCCAAAAGGCCTTTGATAAAGTGCCACACGGGCGGCTCCTGAGCAAGGTGAGGGCCCATGGTGTTCGAGGTGAGCTACTGGGATGGATTGAGGATTGGCTGTCTGACAGAAGGCAGAGAGTTGGGATAAGAGTTTCTTTTTCAGAATGGCAGCCGGTGACGAGCGGTGTCCCGCAGGGTTCAGTGTTGGGGCCAGAGCTGTTCGCATTGTATATTAATGATCTGGATGAAGGGACTGGGGAAATTCTAGCAAAGTTTGCAGATGATACGAAGTTAGGTGGACAGGCAGGTAGTACTGAGGAAGTGGGGAGGCTCCAGAAGGATCTAGACAGTTTGGGAGAGTGGTCCAGGAAATGGCTGATGGAATTCAACGTGAACAAATGCGAGGTCTTGCACTTTGGCAAAAAGAATAAAAGCACAGACTACTTTCTAAATGGTGAGAAAATTCGTAAAGCCAAAGTATAAAGGGATCTGGGAGTGCTAGTCGAGGAGTCTCTAAAGGTCAACATGCAGGTTGAGTCTGTGATTAAGAAAGCGAATGCAATGTTGTCACTTATCTCAAGAGGGTTGGAATATAAAAGCACCATTGTGCTATTGAGACTTTATAAAGCTCTGGTTAGGCCCCATTTGGAGTACAGTGTCCAGTTTTGGTCCTCACACCTCAGGAAGGACATACTGGCACTGGAACATGTCCAGCGGAGATTCACACGGATGATCCCTGGAATGGTAGGTCTAACATATGAGGAACGGCTGAGGATCCTGGGATTGTATTCATTGGAGTTTAGAAGATTAGGTGAGGAGACTAGGACCCGTGGACACAGCCTTAGAATTAGAGGGGGTAAATTCAGAACAGAAATGTGGAGACATTTCTTCAGCCAGAGAGTGGTGGGCCTGTGGAATTCATTGCCGCAGAGTGCAGTGGAGGCTGGGACGTTAAATGTCTTCAAGGCAGAGATTGATAAATTCTTGCTGTCTCGGGGAATTAAGGGCTACGGGGACAATGCGGGTAAGTGGAGTTGAAGTGCCCATCAGCCATGATTGAATGGCGGAGTAGACTCGATGGGCCGAATGACCTTACTTCCACTCCTATGTCTTATGGTCTTATGATCTTATGGTCTAACTGCAGGAGCTTTCTGCACTATGAGTGCAAACAGAACACCAAAGCAATCAGATCTGATACCAGCATTGCGTTAAATTCATGAAAATAATCCGAAGGTTAAGTAACGCTTTATTTTAAGGAAAACTAAGGCAGATGATAATAAATTCAGGAAGTGATGAACTGAAAGGAAATTATGGAACAACATATAGTTCAAGTTCAACGACAGCCTAGGGTAATGTATGAGGGAAACATTTGAATTGAAGCATGGAATCTCAACAAGTGCTACAGGGAGGAGTTGGCAGTAAGAGATAAAATTTCTCTCAGCAACACTTGAATTACAAGCTAAATAATAGGTAAACAAGATGGATTTAATATTTTCTTTTCATTCCTAGCTATTGACATTCTTAAATTCATGAGTGATATGACTAAACTTACATATGAAAGAGAAACCATCAGAAATGTTTCAACAGCATCTGCTTTTGGAAAGCAAAACAGGTCACTGAGCACTGGAACCAGTTTATGTTATTTAAAAACACTGAGGTTCTCATGGCATGTTTATATATTTATACGTGATGGCTTGCAAAAAGACAAAAAGCTATTTGTTAAAGGAATTGTTTGACTTTCTTTTCTTAACATCAAATATTGTCAGCTCTTTTCTTTGTTTTATTTAGTATATATCAAAGGAGCCTTTGGCCTCGGGGAGTAGCTGAACTATCCCGTCAAACTAGTTAATCTTGTGTCAACACATTTGTTTCACATTGTGTATTAATAAAAAGAAATCATAAAAATAAAATGCCACTTCAAAGCTGACTTTAAGCACTAGTCAGGCCTCTTTAAAGCATCTCAGTTTAGTAGGGTCAAAGATTTCTACCAGCTCTAAAGTGACCCTGACTAAAAATGTTATCAGAAATGTGAATATAAATACACAAAATGTGGAAACTCATTCTTTCCTCCACGGTCAATTAGGCCATCTGCTCCCATATCAAGAGGCTATTAAACCTAAATTCCGTTTTAAAACTTAAAGGTGGGAATTGAAGTCGAATAGTTTTATTGAATATTTTAAAGATCATAACATTCTTTAAAACTGGTGAAAGGAAGTTGCACAGAAAGCTACAAACTCTCAAAAGAGATCCCAATTTCAAATATCCTTAATAGCCCTGAGGTGAGCTGTAGGAAGAAGGAGTAACTACTCTGGCAAAGATTCCTTCTGAGAAATTGATATAGAATACGATGAGATGGGTTTTTTTTCTCTCCTGTCCTTACCATGGTGCATTGTAATAAGATTCAATAATTTGCTTTTGTAGAAATGGACTGCATTGGGTATCCAAGTTATGACACGGGTTCATGTGCAATCCAGAAACTTGGGCTAACTAGCCCCCAAAACCCAGGCGACCACACTTTGCATGCCAATAATTCTTATTAGCTCTTCTGCTCCATGTGAATTTTATCAACTGGAAAATTCTGAAAATCCTTGCATTTTTTATTAATTCCTAAATTGGAATATCAAGCCTTTAAGTATCTACAGTTGACAGATGCAAAATAATGGAATGATGGCAAGCATATAATTAGGCTTCCAGCACTTGTCGAGGAACAATCTGCATGCAAATTTAAAGAACATTTTAAACTATGATCATTACACTTCAAAATAAAAATTCAATGCAATGACATTCTCTGCAGTCTGAAGGACCAGTGATTCTGATGAGATGTACTATTTATAGCTCCAATTTGGAGTCTTATCTCCAAATAACAAACACACACTATTGCCACATAATCAAAGCTACCAAATGAATGTCCAGAGTTGGTAATGGCACTAGCAGTAAATACACAGAAGGAATTTGCATTTATGTTGTTCCTGTCTTGACCTCAGGATGTGTCAAAGTGCTTGACTGCCAAGCATTTTTAAAGTACACTCACTATAGCAATGTAGTGAATTTGGCAGCTACCTTGTGTTTAGCAAGGTCTCACAAACACAACAATGAAATAAATTAGCAGGTTATCTTAGTTAAGAGATAAGTGCTAGGACTTATGACCCTTCATCAAAACATACTGTGTACCCTTTTATACCCACCTAAGTGGGCAGACAGGAGCTCAGTATAAAGTCTCATCCAAAAAAAACACACTTCTAACACTGGAGAACTCCCTCAATGCTGTGCCTGAATGTAGTACTTGATGCTGTGCTCACATGTTGAGAAGTGAAGGAAGACTGCATATATCTACAATATATGCTGAAAACTGTGTGCTAGTGTATACCAGGTTAATTATTTGTTTTTGCATCAGTGGCTTATTTTCAGTGCTGTTATTAAATGTCAATTTTGGGTTGGTGTAGGAATGTGTCAGCTTTTATGAAGTTGTTGATTAACTTCGGTCAGTCCTCTAGCTTGGCAAACATGATGAGGAAATACCTATACCTGGAGCATACACTTCTTAAGTGGAATTTGATCTGTCCAAGTTTGCTGTCATATTAAAAATTCATACATTTTTTAAGTCTGTGGGCATTGTAGAGATCAAATATCTTGATCTAACTTTTTAATCAAAATCCAGAGAAGCTCTGTTGGCAAATAAAGCTTTAAGCATCATTTAAGAAATTATAAAAGTTTAGATATTGAGTTTAATGTGATTGTATACTGAAATGGGGATGGGAATCTTATTTTGAAACATGATGTCATGTATAGGGTACTTGCCAATAAACATGGAGAAAGAGAGTAAATTCCAAGGATCCAATTTAAAAACCACAGGAGACACAAAAGCTTTACTCTTAACAAAGGATACATTGTAAAGAGTTCATCATTGCAGCTGGTTACAATCCAAACTTGATGAGCAATTGACCGCTTCAATACACTGTCTCGCATTGCCTTCCACCCCTCCTCCATAAAAATAAACAGCATTTAAAGATTCACAACACAACAGTTCTAACTTAGAAATCAAGTCCTGCTGATAAATATTGGTTTGCTATTGATAACATCTCTAACCCATCATACTCAAAATTGTTAAAAGGACATACTGTCCAGCATCTAATTATAAGCAGTAATTAAGACATTTTGACTTTTAGTACTCAGTTTATACCATACAAAAGAGGGCTGTTGTGGTGCAGTGGTAGTGTCACTGCCTCTGGACTAGGGTGACAGGCTCAGGTCCCACTTGTGCCAAAGCTGTCCTGCATGGGGTCTGAATAGATAGATTAAAAATATCCATATCAATCAATAGCAGTCAGATATTGTGGTATAAGACTGTACACAGCTACTTTCCAAACAGTTGACCCATGCTTAATTCCCAACCACTGTGCTCTGCACAACTTTGAAGGTCAGTGGTAGTGACCCTGTTCTGAGCCAGAAGGACTGGGTTCAAGAGCCATGTTTTTCCTGACGTGTCAGAACATACCTGAACAGATTGATTAAAAATATCTGCACCAAACAAAATGAGAAGCGGCATTTTCTAATTCATTGGATTTTATGACCGTAACAGTTCATTAGAAGTGCTTATAATTATAGGTCTGTGCATTTAGTATTAACTAGCTGAGTCATACAGACCAATAAAATCTCCTGATATTTATTACTCAAGGATACTTGCAGCGTCTATCTTAATTGTAATGTCACCCAAAGTTGAAAAGCTTGATAATTTCTACTCTTAGGAGGCTCACACATGAATAACTGCCATTGCTATGGAACAAGTAGCAGAAGTCATGGAGGTATTGTGGCACAATGAGCAGCATCCCTACCTCTGAGGCAGCCATCCTGGATTCAAGTCCCACTCCACTTGATGGCTAAGGAAGACATGTGCAAACACTTGAGTATCAACCTGTAAGTTCTTCTGACACACACCTGCAGAAAGACTTGGACAGACTGGATGAGTGGGCAAATACTTGGCAAAGTCAGGAGTGTGGTGTTGGAAGAGTACAGCAGGTCAGGCAGCATCCGAGGAGCAGGAGAATCGATGTTTCGGTCATAAGCCCTTCATCAGGAATGAGGCTTGTGGGCCGGCCGGGGGTTGGCTGAGAAATAAAGGGGAGGTGGGGTGGGGTTGGGTAGCTGAGAATGCGATAGGCACATGAAGGTGAGGGAGAAGGTGATGGGTCAGAGAAAAGGGAGGAGTGGATAGATGGGAAAAGTGATGGACGGGTCAGGAGGGCGATGGGGAGTTGGAGGCTTGGGACTTGGATAATGTGGGGGAGGGGAAATGAGGAAACTGGTGAAATCCGCATTAATTCCTGTATGGTTGCAGGGTCCCAAGGGGGAATATGAGGCGTTCTTCCTCCAGGCATCAGGTGGTAAGGGTTTGGTAATAGAGGAGCCCCAGGACCTGCATGTCATTGGTGGAGTGGGAGGAGGAGATGAAGTGTTCAGCCATGGGGTGGTGGCGTTGGTTGGTGCAGGTGTCCCAAAGATGTTCTCTAAAATGATCCACAAGGAGGCGTCCTGTCTCTCCGATGTAGAGGAGACCACATCAGGTGCAATGGATACATTAGATGACATAGAGGTACAGGTAAATTTCTGTCAGATGTGGAAGGATCCCTTGGAGTCTTGGACAGAGGTGAGGGGAGTGGTGTGGGTGCTGGTTTTGCACTTCCTGTGGTGGCAGGGGAAGGTGCCAAGAGTGAAGTGTGGGCTACTGGAGGGGGGGGGGGGGGGGGGGGGGGCGGGGGGGGGGGGGAGGGGTGGTGGTGTAGATCTGATGAGGGAGTCGTGGAGGGAATGGTCTCTCCAGAATGTGGGTAGGGATGGGGAATGAAAAATATATCTGGTGGCAGTGTTCATTTGTACATGGCAGAAGTGGTGGAGAATGACGCAATGAATGCAAAGGTAGGTGGGGTGGAAGGGGAGGACCAGTGGCGTTCTCTCCTTGTTGCGTTGGGAGGTGCAGGAAGTGGAGAGATGTGCTGGAGGGTGCCGATGACCGAATGGGAAGGGAAATTGTAATCTAGGAAAAAGTAGGCCATCTGTGATTTTCTGAGGTGAAATTGGTCATCCTGGGAACAGATGTGGCAGAGGTGGAGGAATTGGGAATAAGGGATGACATTTTTACAAGAGGTAAGGTGGGAGAGGACCCTTTCCCTCGCCTCCAATACACCCCATCCACCTGGACACTCCATGCTAGCCACCCTTGACCTCTTCATTTCAACCTGTCCACCCCTCTCACCCATTCCAACCTCTCATCCTCACAACGCCCTCCAACACCTCATCTTCACTATGGACATCAAGTCCCTGTACACATCCATCAGCCACGATGAAAGCCTCCAAGCCCTCCATTTCTTCCTCTCATACCGTCCCAACCAGTACCCTTCCACTGACACCCTCATCCACCTGGCTGAACTGGTCCCACCCTTAACAACTTCACCTTCCAATCCTCCCACTTCCTCCGAACCAAAGGGGTAACCATGTGCACCCGCAAAAACCCCAGCTATGCCTGCCTCTTTGTTGGGTACATGAACAGTTCATTTTCCGCAGTTACACTGGCACCATCCCCCACCTGTTCCTCCATTATATCGATGACTGTATCAACACTACATTGTGCTCCCATGAGGAGGTTGAACTGTTCGTCAACTTTACTAACACCTTTCACCCCAACCTCTAAATCACCTGGACCACCTCGGACACCTCCCTCCCCTTCCTAGGCCTCTCTATCTCCTTCTCTAGTGACGAGCTAACCACAGACATCTACTACAAGCCCACTGACTCCCACAGCTACCTAGACTACACCTCCTCCCAACCTACCTCCTGTAAAAATGCCTTCCCTTATTCCCAATTCCTCCATTTCTGCTGTATCTGTTCCCAGGATGACTGATTCCACCTCAGAAAATTAAAGATGTTCTCTTTCTTCCAAGATCGTAATTTTCCTTCCTATGTGGTCAACAATGCCCTCCAGTGCATCTCCTCCACATCCCGGACCTCCGCCCTTGAACCCCACCACTCCCAATGCAACAAGGAGAGATCTCCATGGTCCTCACCTTCCACCCCACCAATCTCCACATTCATCGCATCATCCTCCGCCACCTACATACAGACCCCACCAGCAGATATATTTTTCCCTCCCACCCCTATTGGCATTCTGGAGAGACCATTCCCTCTGCACCTCCCTCATCAAATCCACGCCTCCCCCCTCCCCCCCCACCTCCCACCAGCCCACACCCCACTCCTGGCACCTTTCCCTGCCACCACAGGAAGTGCAAAACCTGCACCCACACCACTCCCCTCACCTCCATCCAAGGCCCCAAAGGATCCTTCCACATCCGACAGAAATTTACCTGTACCTCCACCAATGTCATCTACTGTAGCCATTACACCCAATGTGGTCTCCTCTACATTAGGGAGACAAGTCGCCTATTTGCAGATCATTTCACAGAACATCTCTGGGACACCCGCACTAACCAACCCCACCACCCCTGATCACTTCAACACCCCCTGCCTCTCCACCAAGGACATCTTCCATCGTCAAACCTTTACCACCTGACACCTGGAGGAAGAATGCCTCATTTTCCACATTTCCTGCAACCACATGTGATTAATGTGGATTTCATCAGTTTCCTCATTTCCCCTCCCCAGTCCCAAGCCTCCAACTCGGCACCGCCCTCCTGACCTGTCCATCGCCTTTCCCATGTATCTGCTCCGCCCAACTCACCTCCTCCCTCACCTTCATCTACCTAATGCATTTTTAGCTACCTACCCACAACCCCACCATCATCCCATTTATCTCTCAGACCCCTGGACCACAAGCCTCATTCCTGATGAAAGGCTTATGCCCGAAATATCGATTCTCTTGCTCCTAGGATACTGCCTGACTTGCTGTTCTTTTCCAGCACCACACTCTCGACTTTGATCTCCAGCATCTGCAGTCCTCATTTTCTCCATTTGCTTGGCAAAGGCAATATAATGTGAATAAATGTGAAGTTATCCACGTTGGTCACAAAAACAGGAAGGCAGATTATTAACCAAATGGTGCAGGAAACAGTGAGGTGCAATGTGAGTGTCATGTGGAACAGTCTCTGAAGGTTGGTGTGCAAGCGCAACAGGCAGTGAGGAAATTTAATGGTATGCTCTCTTTCATAACCATGATGTGGAGGTGCCAGTGTTAGATTGGGGTGGACAACGTTAAAAAACACACAACACCAGATTATGGTCTGACAGGTTTATTTGGAAGTACAAGTCTTCAGAGCACTGCTCCTTCATGAGATAGCCAGCTTCATAGCAAAAGGATTTGAGTATAGGAGTAGGAATGTCTTGCTGCAGTTATACAGGGCATTAGTGAGACCATATCTCAAGTATTGTGTGCAGTTTTGGTCTCCTAGTCTGAGGAATGACATTCTTGCTGTTAAAGGAGTCCAGACAAGGTTCACCAGACTGATTCCCAGGATGGCAGGAATGACATATGAAGAAAGACTGGATCAACTGGCTTGTATTGGCTTGAATTTAGAAGAATGACGGGTGATCTTATAGAAACCTATAAAATCCTGATGGGATAGGATAGCTCAAATGTGGGAAGAATGTTCCTGACGTTGGAAGTCCATAAAAAGGGGTCACTGTCTAAGAATGAGGGGTAAGCCATTCAGGACTGAGATGAGAAAGCATTTCTTCACACAGATTTGCGAACCTTTGGAATTCTCTATTACAGAAAGCCATTTGGGCCATTTCATTAGGTATATTCAAGATGGAGCTGGACGTGGCCCTTGCGGCCAAAAGGATCAAGGGGCATGGGGAGGGGGTCGGAATGGGATAATGAAATTGCACAATCAGAAATATTGAATGATGGTGCAGGCTCGAGGGGCCAAATGGCCTACCCCTGCACCTAGATTTCTGTGTTACTATCACTGAATCCCCCACTACCAAAATCCTGGGGATTATCATTGACCAGAAGCACAACTGGGCTCACCATATGAACACTGTGGCTACAAGAGTAGGTTCCATTCGGGGGTGGAGGCAGAGAACTTGATAGGTCTGATGGAACATGTTGTTGGTGCTTGGAGAGAGAGGTGGGTTTCAGTTCCTATGGGAGAGGGGTGTCAGGTACTAGATTGAGTGTAGGGTGTGTTGGGTCTTGGTATAGTTTGCAAACAATATTGTGATTCTGAAACATGTAGTGTGTACTTCTAGCAAGACCAAATCCAGATCATTTCTACAAGAGGGTGAGACTCCCTTTTTTAATACTTTGATGGGCTTGAAGTAATTAAAATTTCAACCTATCTCAATTGTAGATAACTTTCTTAATTACTATGTTCATCATTTGGCTTCCTTCCTGTACTTTACCACACCTGATGCAGCTCAACTCCCTTTCTTCTTTCAAAAACTTCAAAATTTAAACTTTACTTCATTTCCATCAACTGTATTCCAACTTTCTAGTCTGGGATTAATAGTATCATCTCATTCAGGATAATTTCATTACTTTAAACATTACTTTTTCATTGGAAAACTTGTACCACATCCTTCTCCATGGAAGGATTTCTCAGTTCTTCAGAGCTTGATGCACGCTCCTTTCTTGATTGACTTCCCAACACACAATAGCAATGGTAGTCAAAGTCTGGAAAGTTCTCCCAGTTCTCCACAATGTATTTGGTTAACCAGGAACTCTGGGTAACATCCCCTTATTTGGTTTTATGGGTATTGTAACTTGTAGAAACTTTTTGTTATTTCCAAACACACAAACAAACCCATATGTTTGATTTAGGATTCTAAATACCCAAACTTGCAGCAAACAATGTTAAAATACAGATATAATAGAGTTGACATTTTCATCATTTCTCCCCATAAAGAAGATGATATATCTGAAAGATTGCATATTCAATTGACATCAAAATCATCATATCACCTGATGAGACAACCATCTGATGAAGGAGCAACACTCTGAAAGATAGTGCTTCCAAATAAACCTGTTGGACTATAACCTGGTGTTGTGCGATTTTTTTTACCTTGTACACCCCAGTCCAACACCGGCACTTCCAAATCATCTTAGCACTAGTTTGATGTCAAACCAACAGTAATAACATGCTAACAGCACAGTTTCTGCGATGTACACTCTTGACAAAGCAACTGTAATGACAAGCACACTTTCAAATATATTTTCAAATTGTGGGGTTGAATGATTAAATTCCAGCAGGTGAGCCTTCGGTTTTTGCCCTGAAATCTTTCTAAGAAAGTCATAATATTGTGGCCCTTATAAATAATAGATTCTTGCATGTTGGTACTAATTCAAAATAATGTATATTTAAAAATAACTGACACGCCATCTTGTCATTTTGCAGTAAAACAGTTCCCACACTGACATCAACAGCCAGTTTGAATGGTTTCATGTAAGTTAGCACAGATAACACTGATGCAGTTATCAGTATAGCTTTCAAATTCTTAAAGACAATTTGACACTCTTGTCTCCATTCAAATCTATTGACTTTTTTCAACAAATTTGTTAAAGGTACAGTAACAGTACTGAAGTACAGAACAAACTGGCAATGGACTCCATTCATGTCAATACAACAAAATTTCATACTTCACCTTGGGCATGGGAAAATCCAAAGTAGCCTGTACTTTTGCTTCATTGGGTGTTAATGGCCTTTTACAACAATACTACCCAAATAACTCACACTGACATTGACAAGTCCACGCTTCATCAAATTTATAACCAAATTGGCTTTTTATAACTGATCAAATGGTTGAGTCAAATGACATAATTGCTCTTTCCTGGTTTGGCTAAGAAACATCAAGTTGATGATGTAAACTGTTCAGTTATTAAGCTCTTCAATTACTTACTTGGTCAAATATTGAAATATTGCTGGTGCATTTTTCAAGTACTGAGCAGGTTGTCTGATATAAATCATTTAATTTGAAGGCTATCCGTTCCATTCCCATGGAAGAAGCTGAGCTAAACATCTCAACTTTATTCTCTTTGACTTCATCCTTTTTTAATTCAATACTCAAAAAGTGTACCCATTAACTGAATTTTCAATCATCTCCTTGTTTCATTGACTCTTTTCCTTTTGTCTTGGGTTTATGGTCTTTAGCTGTAGTTACCACACAATCAGGAAATAATCCAGGACGTTCTTTTTGTAACATTTCAGTCTGTTTCACCTTCACTACTTGTTCTACTGCCTTGATGAAGTCAGTCTACTTTTATTGGCAAACTCTGACTCACAATTTTCATAACTGGCCTGTACCCTCGCTCCTTTCTTAGTACATTCAAATGAGACATGGTCTCTTTGTACGACTCCTATAGTTGTAAGTATTTACATCCCTTCCTTTTCTGAAAAGTCCTTATATATTCTGAGTGGTACAGTGGCACAGTGGCTAGCACTGCTGCCTCACAGCACCAGAGACCCGGGTTCAATTCCCACCTCAGGTGACTGACTGTGTGGAGTTTGCACGTTCTCCCTGTGTCTGCATGGGTTTCCTCCCACAGTCCAAAAATGTGCATGTTAGGTGAATTGGCTATGCTAAATTGCCCATAGTGTTAGGGGTGGGTGGGTGCAAAGTAATTGGGTCTTATCTGCACTCTGGCCAATTAGGGATGGACAATAAATGCTGGCTTTGCCAATAATGCCTAAGTCCTGTGAATTCACTTTTTGAAAAGGTCATACAGTACAGGAAAAGACCTTTTGGCCCATCAAGTCTGCATCAATCAAAAACATCTATCTAACTTTTCTAATTCCCATTTCTAGCATTGGACTCATAACAGAAATTTATTTTTCCACAACTCATGTTATCTAACTTCTTTCTTCCTGGGGAGTTCTACTTTTCTTAGTTCAGTCTCCCTTCCTACTATTCTGTGTATTAATCTTTCTCTTGCCTCTAATTCCAATCTCTTAATTTCTCTTTGTCTCTCTCTCTCTCTCTCAGTTTAGTTCCTTTTTCATTTTTAACTGTATTTTAGCTTATTCCAGGTATGAAATTCCAGTTTCAAGTTTTCTTTCTTCCTATTCTAAATTTAATGCATTCAGTTGAAATAATTGATCCTGCTTTCACTTCTACTTTCAGTTTAACTTCAATACCTTTCAGTTTTTCTTGAGCCAAAGATTTCAAATAATCCATTGTTATAACATTTACTTCCAGAAAGCTCTTCATAACATTGAAAATCATCTTCAAATGTTGTGCAATAAACCTCCCTCCACATACTTGTTTTATGCTTCACCAACACTTGTCACGAAAGTCAAAGATCCCAAACAAGCCCCAGTTATTATGACCTATTCTCCCAGTTGATCAGGAGTTGACGCTCATACCAGAAAGTCAAATCCCCATAGCTGCTTGGCTGGATAGATTTTTTTAAAAAAAATTTGTTTCCAAAGTGATCTTTCATTAAATATATGCAAAACAGAAGTTGATTAACAACAGAAATGGAGACAAACAAGAATACATATTCCATTAATACCCAGATTCTAAGCTTTATAAACACTGAGTAGACATATTACAATTATGCTTTACAGATTGAAGGAAACAACAGGCTTGTATCAGAATCAGTGCGCCCTGTTACAGCTTACAAATATTATAGCAATTCTATGAACACCTAATGATGTACATCTGCAAAACGCATTTCGGTTCATTTCCAAGAGAGAGAAATTACTTTCTTTTTAATATTTTGATGGACTTAAAATAATTGAATTTTTCTTTTCATTTATTCACTCATAGGATGTGGGTGTTGCTGAGTAGTAAGCATTTTTGTTGATCTCAAGGCCATAAATTCTGGCCAGCCAGTGATGCCCACATCTCATGAGTGAATATATTTTTTTAAAGCTTTCTTAATTATTATTATGCTGCTCACTCAATTTCTTCCCAAAGCTATACAATCAATGATGCAGCTTCAGTTCCTTTTCTTATGTTTTTTTTTCAACTTCAAAAACTTCTCTACATCTTTTCCACTAACTGTATTCCAGCACACCAGTCTTTGATTAGTAATGACTTCCTATTCTAAGATAATTTAATTACTTTCAACTTTTTTTTTCAGAAATATGGCTTCACATGTTACTCCATGAAAAGACTTCTCAGCATTTCTTGATACACATTTCTGTCTCAAATAACTTCCCAGCACAGACTAAAAATGAGTATCAAAGTTCTCACACTAAGCCCTCCATGGAGCTCCAAGGAACTCTGGGTAGATTTACCTCACTTGGAATTATGGGTATTATAGTTTTAAAAAGCTAATGTACAAAGGAAAAAAATGCTGTGGAAACACACCTTTCAACAGCATTCAACAAAGCATCCCTTTTGCTTCCCAAGTCCTTCTGATCTCCATACCTCTTATACTTTCCAAGTTCATTCAGTTCTTTACCACATACACAGAGCAATAAACATATTAATTATTCAGTATCTCAATCACTAATTGGAGGCGCCATCTTATAGCAAATAGTGGGAGAGAGTAACTAACTATCTTTTAGGCTTTAACCAGTTCATTACAAAGAGAGAGAGAGGCAGATTTTCTGTTGCAGTTTGGAGGAATGGTGTAAACACAATTCACAATGACTCCCCGCAAGTCTTTTTGAAAGTGCTAGCAACTTGTTGCACAGTCCTTGGTTTAAAGCAGTGCTTCTCCAATTTTGCTTCATTATCCGGAGTAAAAAGCTGTAATTTTTCACAACATTAATATAAGAAGATGTGGAAGGGTGGCTCTTTTGATTTAGATTGATACTAGCGTTAGAGAGAGGGATGACATAAGTTCAGAAAGCTGCTCAAAGCACTACCTCTCTCACATTCATCATTGTCCGACAAGATTCTTAGGTATTTGAGGGGAAATTAGAAATTAATACGCACACTGAAATGTTCAGGAATATGACGGAAAAATCAAAAGGAAATGCCTCAGGATTCCTCTCCACCTTCTGCCTATCATGAGAAATTTCACATTCCAACATACAGACTTTGTGTTATGACTGAAACTTTAAGAATTACCTAATCTTAGCACCATGCAATGTTAGTACACTGTCTCACTGCGAGCTGCATTTTCTCAGTCAGTTAGGTATTTAATGTGTAACTGCTAGAAAGTGGGATCACCCAAAGCTATCAAACCATAATCAGATGGATAATAAAACATTTATTCAGCAACAGGAAAGGTCAAGGATTGCAACAATAG
The DNA here is from genome assembly GCF_047496795.1 of Chiloscyllium punctatum. Classification (NCBI taxonomy): domain Eukaryota; kingdom Metazoa; phylum Chordata; class Chondrichthyes; order Orectolobiformes; family Hemiscylliidae; genus Chiloscyllium; species Chiloscyllium punctatum. The sequence continues at coordinate 98,067,052 of NC_092745.1, read as the reverse complement.
TAAGGTTCCCAAGTCCTTTGCACTTATGAGTGGCTGGTTGTCAATATCATCAACAGAATGTTAAACAAAAGGAAGTCCAAACCCACATCATTTATCCTGGAAGCAGATTTCAATTAGGCTTGCTCTGGCTTCTCACACTCAATGATTCATTGCTTCATCATGCTGTCCTGGATGTTTCAGCTGGTCAATTTCCTGATCCTTATTCTCACCCTCAGAAGACTGGTGTTGATGCATTTGTTTTCTCTGCATCCAGGACAGTCTCTCTTTATCAACTTCACTAGCAGAGGGCACAGAATGTCACAATGATACGCATCTTTTCTGTGAAGTCCACCAGTGTGGTCCAGGGATCTTAAGGAGACTGATGATCTATTTCACTATGGGGTAGTATACACAACATTGTATCTTTGACCTGCATCAGTCTGAGGGTTTCATAAAGGTGTCATCTCCATCTTCAGAGAGATTAGCCAATAGCTTCCAGCAGTCATTCCTGTGTGGCCTGAGGACCTTGGAAGGAAGTGGGGACTAATGAGTTGCCCAGCATGTCAGCATTATAGCAAATTCCAGGATATCAAAGGCAGATTTCCATGAACTGGTTTTGATGGTCACATATAACTTGAACATTAATGGAACAAAGCCTTTTCTGTTGATGAACACTGCTATTTGGTGAGAGGGTGCTCTCAAATCAATACTCTTGGAAGTAGCTGGCAATAGTGGAAAACACCCCTGACTGAACTGTTGAACTCTCCTCATCACAGAGGAAGGATATGAAAAGCTGTGATCTAGAGAAAATGGCTTCAGTTATTGCCTAGATGCACTTGTGGGTTGAGGATTAGAAGATGAGCCACTGGCATGAAGACTTGAAATGAGCCACTGGCATAAAAATTCAGAGCAACTGTGCCCTTGATTGCCACCAGATTGGGATTGATTGGCAGCAAGGCCCAGAGTATGACAAGGCACAGTGATGATTGCCCAGGACCTCCTTACCTGCACTTGTACTGTTGTTTCAAGAGTTGGTAAAAATGACATTGAGACCCTTAGATGCAGGACAATATCATTCTCATTCACCTCCCTTGGACGATCTACAGCTGCCTCTACTCCTCCTGTGCAGCAGTCACTGCTTTTGCAGAGTTTGTTGACACTGTTGCTCTCACCTTCTATATCATCTTGGAAGTTGAATCTAAGACAATTGCCATGGTGACACCCATATCAAATGCTTGAGCAGATCATTTACGGGGTATGTCAGAAAGTGAATACCATTTCTTTACTGGTACTACTGAGCCCTCACATCAGTTACAATGCAGCCTTACGTTTTCCCCTGATACCTGAGCGGGGAGGTTTCACAAGGAGATTAACGCCATGCCTAAGTAAGAAGCTGTAAGATAGATCACCTTATTTAAAGGTACATTGTGCAACAAAAGTGTTCAATGTATACTATGGAAATAGAATTCTGCCACTTAGCCACTGTAGTGGGCCCTCACCCCCAAAGAAAAGTCAGCTTTACACATCACAGACCATGTCATTGCATACTTACAGTTCAGTGTATGAATATGACAGCTCTGAAATGTTGTCTTCCAGCCCGACACTTTTAAGTTAGCTTGTCTGCTTACATTTGCTTACATTAGCTGTCATGACAAAGGGACAATTAGAATGAACAATGTAATGCTCATGATATGCTCGAGTGCATTCTTGGACAAAGAATGACCAGCTGATACAGTGTAACTTGATGCCATTTGCATGACATTACTGAATCAGCGGATGTATAATGAATGTAATTGCTCCGGCAGAATCTCAAACTCAAACAATTTTAATCCACCCTTAAGAGAAAAACAGTTACTTACTCAGCACGCAGTAAATGCAGTGACAGCAGTTATGTTTCATTATTGTGCAATTGACATTGGAGCACAGATGGGAAGTTTTCAACTTTGTGTCCTTGTGATAATTGCAGGCTCTGACTGAGATGTAGGATGCCTGCCCAATCTTTCACGTTCTCTTTTGTGTTGCTGTTCCTATGTTCCTAATGACCTTTCATGCTCCTTCTGATTCTGTTCAGCCCCTATATATAACCATTAATATCCCCATTTTAACTCCAATGCCTTTGTTGGCCGTGCATTCTCCCCATAAAGAGGTCAAAATAATCGGGACAAGCAAAAACGATCTCTTCTGGATCACTCTGTGGCTTTTGATACTTTATGAGTTCCTCCCATCTGGCTCAAACTCTCCCTATCACTGTTATCATTCCCTGAGCAACCTAGTCTATTAAACACTATCCCAAACTTAAAACAAAAACAAAAATTGCTGGCGAAACTCAGCATATGTGGGAAGAAAGCAGAGTTAATATTTCGAGTCCAGTGACTCTTCATCAGAACTTGCCCAGGACTCTGTGGATTTCCACCTGATAAACTCAATGACCATCATTGACTAAACCCCCATGGGTAACCATGGCCCACCCAACAAACTGACTTGTTAGAACAGCCCCAGCTAAGTATAGCCTATTTGATAGACTGATGTCTTCACAGTACCCAAACTGACAAAACTATCATTCCCAGACTGATTGCACTTGACCTGCAGAACTAACAGTGGTGAAAATGTGTTGCTGGAAAAGCGCAGCAGCTCAGGCAGCATCCAAGGAGCAGGAGAATCGATGTTTCGGGCATGAGCCCTTCTTCAGGAATGAGGAGAGTGTGCTAAGATAAAAGGTAGGGAGGAGGGACTTGGGGGAGGGGTGTTGGAAATGCAATAGGTGGAAGGAGGTTAAGGTGAGGGTGATAGGCCGGAGTGGGGGTGGGGGCGGAGAGGTCAGGAAGAAGATTGCAGGTTAGGAAGGTGGTGCTGAGTTCAAGGGTTGGGACTGAGACAAGGTGGGGGGAGAGGAAATGAGGCCTAATTTCCGGACAAGACACAGATACTCAGACTCTCAAAGGACCGAATGTCTGCATGACCACAGTCAAATCCCTATAGTATAATTGATGGGCCCCCAGTAAATATGGAGGCATCCCCTGACTCACAGCAGGAATCTTTCCTGCTGCTAAGGATTGTTCCTCTTTGACTTTTAGACATGATCATTTGCTAACACGACATGTAGTTTATTTGCTATATAACGTACTAACATACGTTGTGGGTGTGAGATCGACATGGCATATTGTTACAAAGCGAAATATCCATCCCCTTGACTGCCATGCTCCCACCTATGACAAGTTGTCTGCCCATCCCGCTGCACGAAAAAGCAATTGAAATCATTAGCTGGAAACCTAGAATTCAAATACAAAGTGAGTGAGCATTGAGAAATAAGGTTAAAAGCTATAAGATACATTCGGCTAAATGACTGTGATGACTGTGTCTTGCTGTGCACAAAACAACTTGAGAGAAATATGCAGATGTAGGTGCCCCTGAATATCAAAGTAAAGTCCTGAAGGGCTACAGTGTATAAGAGTCAGACTGAGAGCAGCCATGATGAGGTTGTGAGGCCGATGGTTTGCGAATGTGAACTTGTGTGTATGTATTGTGTATGAGATTCATGTCCATGGAGCGTGCAGGGATGTTGGGGTGAAAGCAGGTTCGAATGAAGTCCAGGGTAAGTAATTGTGAGTTGCAGCCTCCAAGTAGCCATTCTGACTTTCAGAAATTTGCATTATTTAATTTCCTGGCTGAGGGGTTAGGAATTGGAAGTGGCGCAGAAATTAGGTAAGTTGAGCTAGTAATGAGATGTAAATGGATGGAAATAAGAATGACATCTCATATTAGTGAATTTCTATTCAACCCTTAAGGGAAATTTTCCATTCATGCCAATATATTCTTCCCAAATCCTTAAGATCTTATCTTGCCTGCTAACCTTTTCCATGGTATCTTATCAACTTTTCTTTGGAAATACTGATATATTACATTTATTGGTTCCCCTCTGACTATTCAACTATTCATGCCCTCAAAGAACTCTAACACATTTGTCAGATTGGAATTCCCTTTAATATCACCATGTTGACTTATTCTAATTATAATATGCTTTCCTAAGTGCATTGCTAAGACTGTTTTCCCTGTAGCGTCGGAGGCTGAGGGGTGACCTTATAGAAGTTTACAAAATTATGAGGGGCATGGATAGGGTAAATAGGCGAAGTCTTTTTCCTGGGGTCAGGGAGTCCAGAACTAGAGGGCATAGGTTTAGGGTGAAAGGGGAAAGATATGAAAGAGACCTAAGGGGCAACCTTTTCACACACAGGGTGATACGGCATGGAATGAGCTGCCAGCGGAAGTGGTGGAGGCTGGTACAACTGCAACATTTAAGAGGCATTTGGATGGGTATATGAATAGGAAGGGTTTGGAGGGATATGGGCCAGGTGCTGGCAGATGGGACTAGATTGGATTGGGTTATCTGGTCAGCATGGATGGGTTGGGCCGAAGGGTCTGTTTCCATGCTGTACATCTCTACTCTACTCTATATAGTCATACATACAAGATAGCATTTTTCCAATGGCCTATGTTAGGCTAATGGAACTATGGTTCACTGTTTTCTCTCCCTCCTTTCCTAGAAAGCAGTGTATCATTCACTAACTTCCCATTTGATGGGACTGTTCCCAAATCTAATTTAGCATTTTGGAAAATCATAGTTAGTGCATTGACTATCTCTAGATCATTTTGTAAACATTTCAAGGGTCATTTTAATCTCTCCTTCAGCACCAACAGTTTTGGACTATGGATATGGAATCGAAACTGACCATTCAGTTTTATTTACCCCAGAGCACAAGACAAGGTCGCAAAACATGGGATTCTGCCCCAACACGAGAGAAAACAATATTACATTAGTGGTTTTCTAAGCTGTAAGAGGTGAATTCATAAATGATGTACAATTACAAATTTGAAATGAATAATGGCTCTGTCCTCTGAGGTTAAATCACAGCAAAATAAATCAAAGTAATTTCACATCAAAGGGATTTCCTTGTAAATAAACAAGTCAAACTCAAATGTCATCACTTATTGGTAAGTCTGACCTGTGTGTTTGAAGCCCACACAACCACAGTCACCTCAGACTGTAACAAAACATGAAATTTTCCTCATTTCATGCTCCTTCTCCATTCAATTCTTTTAAAGGGAAAAGAAAAACTTGGAAAGCACCTATTACAACTTCAGTCATTTATTTTATTCTCTTTCCATCCATTCAGAGGATGTGGGCATCACTGGTTGGGTCAGTAGTTATTACCCATCCCGAGTTGCCCAGAGGACAGTTAAGAGTCAAGCATATTGCTATGGGTCAGGGTCACAAAGACAAGGCCAGGTAAGGATAGCTGTTCCTTAACAGGAATCAGTGAACCAGATTGTTCTCCCCGCACCCCCCTCAAACCGACCTCACTACGCTAGCAACTGACAATGGCTTCGCAGTCATCCTTAGACTTCTAATTCCAAAATTTTGTGAATTCAAATTCCACCAAATGCTATGGTGGGGATTTGAACCCAAGTCATAGAGTCATAGAGATGTACAGCATGGAAACAGACCCTTCGGTCCAACCCGTCCATGCCGACCAGATATCCCAACCCAATCGAGTCCCACCTGCCAACACCCGGCCCATATCCCTCCAAACCCTTCCTATTCATATACCCATCCAAATGCCTCTTAAATGTTGCAATTGCAAAATATTCATTTAGTATCTCCCCCATTTTCTGTGGCTCCACACAAAGGCCGCCTTGCTGATCTTTGAGGGACCCTATTCTCTCCCTAGTTACCCCTTTGTCCTTAATATATTTGTAAAAACCCTTTGGATTCTCCTTTATTCTATTTGCCAAAGCTATCTCATGTCCCCATTTTGCCCTCCTGATTTCCGTCTTGAGTATACTCCTACTTTCTTTATACTCTTCTAAGGATTCACTCGATCTATCCTGTCTATACTTGACATATGCTTCCTTCTTTTTCTTAACCAAACCCTCAATTTCTTTAGTCATCCAGCATTCCCTATACCTACCAGCCGTCCCTTTCACCCTGACAGGAATATACTTTCTCTGGATTCTTGTTATCTCATTTCTGAAGGCTTCCCATTTTCCAGCCATTCCTTTACCTACGAACATCTGCCTCCAATCAGCTTTCAAAAGTTCTTGCCTAATACCGTCAAAATTGGCCTTTCTCCAATTTAGAACTTCAACTTTTAGATCTGGTCTATCCTTTTCCACCACTATTTTAAAACGAATAGAATTATGGTTGCTGGCCCCAAAGTGCTCCCCCACTGATACCTCAGTCACCTGCCCTGCCTTGTTTCCCAAGAGTAGGTCAAGTTTTGCACCTTCTCTAGTAGGTACATCCACATACTGAATCAGAAAATTGTCTTGTACAATTAAGAAATTCCTCTCCATCTAAACCTTTAACGTGGGTTTCCTCTGGGTGCTCCGGTTTCCTCCCACATCACAAAGATGTGCAGGTCAGGTGATTTGGCCATGCTAAAATTGCCCATAGTGTTAGGTAAGGGGTAGATGTAGGGGTATGAGTGGGTTGCGCTTTGGCGGGGCGGTGTGGACTTGTTGGGCTGAAGGGCCTGTTTCCACACTGTAAGTAATCTAATCTAATCTAATCTAATCATGATGGCAGTCCCAGTCGATGTTTGGAAAGTTAAAATCCCCGACCATAACTACCCTATTATTCTTACAGATAGCTGAGATCTCCTTACAAGTTTGTTTCTCAATTTCCCTCTGACTATTAGGGGGTCTAAAATACAATCCCAATAATGTGATCATCCCTTTATTTCTCAGTTCCACCCAAATAACTTCCCTGGATGTATTTCTTGGAATATCCACCCTCAGCACAGCTGTAATGCTATCCCTTATCAAAAATGCCACTCCCCCTCCTCTCTTGCCTCCCTTTCTATCCTTCCTGTAGCATTTGTATCCTGGAACATTAAGCTGCCAGTCCTGCATCCCTGAGCCATGTTTCTGTAATTGCTATGATATCCCAGTTCCATGTTCCTAACCATGCCCTGAGTTCATCTGCCTCCCCTGTTAGGCCCCTTGCATTGAAATAAATGCAGTTCAATTTATTAGTCCTACCTTATCCCTGCCTACCCTGACTGTTTGACTCACTTCGGTTCTAGTCTGTACCCACCTCAGACCAATCTCTTTCCTCACTATCTCCCTGGGTCCCCCCCCCCCCCCCTAACCACCCCCCCCCCCCCCCCCCCCCTTACTAGTTTAAATCCTCCCAATTAGTTCTAGCAAATCTCCCTGCCATGATATTAGTCCCCTTCCAATTGAGGTGCAATCCGTCCTTCTTGTACAGGTCACTTCTACTCCAAAAGAGATTCCAATAATCCAAAAACGTGAATCCTTCTCCCATACACCAGCTCCTCAGCCATGCATTCATCTGCTCTATCCTCCTATTCCTGCCCTCACTAGCTCGTAGCACTGGGAGTAATCCAGATATTACTACCCTTGAGGACCTCCTTTTTAAATTTCTGCCTAACTCTCTGTAATCTGCCTTCAGAATCTCAACCTTTACCCTTCCAATGTTGTTGTTTCCAATGTGGACAATGACCTCCTGCTGGCCCCTCTCCCCCGTGAGAATATTCTGCACCATCTCCAAGACATCCTTGATCCTGGCACCAGGGAAACAACACACCATTCTGTTTTTTTCTCTGCTGGCCACAGAAACGTCTGTCTGTACCTCTGACTACAGAATCCTCTAACACAATTGATCTCTTGGAAACCGAGGTACCCTTGTTGCATTAGAGCCAGTTTCAATACCAGAAACTTGGCTGTTCGTGCTACGTTTCCCTGAGAATCCATCACCCCCTACATTTCCCAAAACAGCATACCTGAACATTATGTGTACCTCTGGATTAACAGCATAGCAATAACAGTGGGTCATCACCTCACCAATAAGCCATGTTTACGAATCATTTAGTTGTGATGGACGCTTGGCTATTTGTTTGCTTTTCTTAGATATGGTGACCCTTGCAAACGTCCCTATTACTTAAACCTGCAAGACCATCATTCTGTTCAAGAGCACACCTCCGTGTTTTGGCAAGTGGCTACAGGTTGTTCGGTTATAACACACATTTCGTTAACACAAATTCACTGTAATGTGATTGATGAGTTGGGGACACTGTTTCTAAAGCGTGCACTTTTAAAACGTGTGTTGGCTGTAACGATTATATTGCCAACACTTTAAGCACTGTTTTGAAAGCATGGTTTTTCTATGATGTGGGCTTGCACAACCATCACATTATAGACAAACTACCTGTACTACAGCAGTTTTCACAAGTGAAATGTGTTTTGTTTTGTTGTATGTTTTAGTGCCTAGTCTACCTTTTCACCTGCATCAGTGTGCAAAGTTATTCTCATTGACATTTGTTAAAATTCATTCCGATATATATGAAGTATTTGTTCTCATTCAGCTAGATAATAATTCAAATAAATGCAACTAATATCTAGTTACATTATTGTTTACCCTGACTGAATTGAATTGAATTGAATTGCATTTATTTCATGTGTACCAAGGCATAATGAAAAGCTTTGTCTTGCAAGCAATACAGGCAAATCACATAATTAAATAGCATAGATAAGTAAATAATAGGTAAACAGCAGCAAAAGCCAAACCACAGGTACAGGCAAATGCTAAGAGTTTGTGAGTCCATTCAGTATTCTAACAACAGTAGAGCAGAAACTGTTTCAAATCTGGTTGGTGCATGTGTTCAGGCTTCTGTACCTTTTCTCTGATGGTAGAGGTTGTAGAAAAACATTATAAAAACTTCTTTCAATGACAGGATGACTTCTGTCTACAGAATCCCATCAATAACAAATGCAACAAAAAAAATAGGAGAGGCATTTCAGAGGTATGAATTTGATCTGCCATTTTATTAGATCACGACTGATCTGCATCAAAACATAAGCTGGAAGAATACGTCAGCATCAGTTCATCTGATATACACAGGTTATTGGCTCGCCTGTCAGTTGAAACTGCAGGATAAAAATATCTTTACCTTATCAGTTTATTGATTTTGCAATCTCATTTTTGATTTAGATTTAGATTTTATTGTCATATGTACTCAAGTACCGAAATATAGAAGTACAAGGAAACGTGTATAATGTCCACGCACAGCACTATCTTTGGTGCAAGGATACCTATGTACAAAAACCTTTATTTCTTTTACTACTTTGTACCTAAGTTAAAAAAGTTAAGCACCACCTTTGTAAAGTAAGTAGAAAAATAAAGAGATTAAGTAATAGTTAAAATTAAGGTCCTTCTTTAGCTGGAAAAATTAAGGAATAAATTTAAACTTTCAACATCTTTGATAAGTCAGTCGCTTAGCTCGCTCTCTGGGAGAACTCAGCTGCCGGTTCTCAATACCACCTCCCTCACAGATACAGGGGACCTCCCTCACTGCTCACACTTCCCTCAGTGGGCTGTGATGCCATCCTGTAGCTGTTGAAGCTGCCGCCTCCAAGATTTCCTCCTGCTATCAGCAGAACAGGAACTCCCTTCCTAAAAGCACAGTGGGTGCACAACCACCATATGAATTGCAGCAGGTCAAGAAAGCAACTCACCAATACCTTCAAGGGCAATTAGTGAGAGTCAATATAATGCTCAGGCTGCCATTGGTGAGAATGAATTTTTTACAAAGCTAATTCTATGGGAATGAGGCCATCAAACATTCTCTGAATATGATCACTTTCCAGGTCACATTTAGAGGTAGATTCATTCATGCTAATCTAACACCAGCTGATAAGGTGCCTTGACAGGACAATAAACTAACTGTCTCTCTGTTCCCAGTTGCATAATCCTATTCAGATTCTAGCCTTGACTGTGCAAACAGCAATTCATGGATGCACTGTTTCTGTCAGAGAATGAGGTTTGTTTTTCATTGGTCTTGTTGCTCTGCCAAGTTACTTTGAAATTGTTGCAAGTGGGTACCCAAGAATGATCCATGGAAGACTTGACATTGATTTCCCAGGAAAAACATCTGGCTCCCATTCTGTGCTCCCTGAGTGCCCACAAACACTATCATATCATCAAAACAACCAGCAATTGAGTGGAGTTTAATAAACTGAGATGTTAAACAGATGCTCATCTGCCCTCTCAGGTTGACATAATAAAATATTCTGCAGCATCATTTCTAGGAGGAGCAGAAGAGTTGTACAAACCTTCCTGGCTTAAATGTATCTCTCACTACAAAAGCAAATTATCTGGCCTTTATCACAATGTTATTTGTTGGAGTTCATTGTTGATAAATTCTTTGCTATGTTTACAATAGTGATTAGACTCCATCAAGTATTTCATTGATGATCATTTCATTTGAGATGTCTAGTGATCATGAAAACTCTTATGTAAGCCTATCTTTTTCTTCCTGTCAGTGTCATTTGATCCAACATACTTGTTGAAACCAGCGTGAAAAATTATAAAATGAAATCTCATTAATTAATACTAATTTAAGAACACATTCACAGCTCATGCTCTTGTATTAATAGCTCAAAATTATGTCAATGTTCTTTTTGTTGTGCGCAGTCTTCATATTAATGCTAAATCCAGAGTTATTTTGGTGCAGTCTAGAATCTAAATGGGTAAATGTGAGATCAGAGACAGAACTGAGTCCTCCAGAAACAGGTTCATCAACCTAACCTCATTGATTTCAGTTGAAAAGTGATTCATTGCATTAAAACACTTAGAGATGTTTGTGAAGGAATACGTTGGTGCCCATTTTGCTATTTGGAAGCAGGAGGGTTGCAAATCATGATAACAGGAGTGAAAGCAAAACGTTTGGCTTAGCAATGCAATTGTGCAATCTCAGTGAGCTGGGCAGTTTCATGCAGGTAATGTTACCATTTCCTATGTCCTGATAAGAAAAGTCTGTTCTCTCATGCTCTGCTGGAATCTCTTTCTTTAAACATTTGCAAGATTCTGATAATGTAAGGATTAATTTATTCAGTGACCAATTCCCAGATTGCAATCCTTTCTTTGATAAACTGCCCTTAAATACTGGTCACAAATCAACAGTAATTATTAATGCAAACAATGGCAGGACATTAGTGCTGGGAATTTGCCTTCTCTGATCCACATACGTATTCTGCAAAATGCACAACACAGTTCAATCCCCAATCGAGAGGAGAATAAATAGTCTCCCAACTGGGACAAAAAGTACCTCTGACTACTACAGCATGTAGAGGTGTGTGCTTCCAGATGAGGTTAGATCTCAGAATACAAAAAAAAAGCAAAGGAGACATGAACAATACAAAATGACCATCTAGAAATAAAAGGAAATAAGCAGTCAGCCCAATGAAACAAGGAAGAAGAGTTGAGAAAATATACAGAGAGGGATAAAACAAAACACAATGGGCCTGCAGAGACAGGTTACACCATAAGTTGGCATGATGCCAGCTGTTTTAACTTCCCATTAGCCAGAGGGAAGATTGCACATAGACAGCAAACTTGACAGATTAATCTTAATTTTTGGCCCATTTGTTAACCAGTCCACAGGCACAGGGAAAAAAAATGGGTTTCTAATAATTAAAAAAAGGAAATATCTAGAAGCTTTATTTTACTGTGACTCGTTTGCTTAAAAATATAGTGTATACATTTGTTTTTGTCAATTTGAAATACAATCCAGGTGCGGCTGACAAAACAAACTTATATCAAAAAGTTAAAGAAGACAAATGTTTTATGTGCTGAATGTAAAACCAGTAAAGCTGGACTTTTTAAAATGAAGAATCATCTGTTACAGTACGTATTATCCAGCACAGCCTCTATCATCCTGCAAACTCTCAGCTCAGTTTCAATGGCACAAGGTAAAAATAAACAAAACTGGCTGAAGCCAGAGAACAGCAGAGGAAGTAACATTAGAAAAGGTCTCGTTAAACTATTTTCAAGGAGGTTATTTCACAGATTTCCTAATCAAGCAAGCCGGGGAAAATATAAATTTAATACTTTATGATAACAGCAGTATTTGACTTAAGACTGTATGAAGTGAATTGGCTATTGCATTTCACCAAGCTGAGTATCTTGAATTCAAGTTTTTAAATTCATTTTGTGGCATATGGTGTTGCTGACTGACAAGCATTTGTTGCCCTTCCCTACTTGCTCTTGAGAAAGTGGTGGTCAGTTGCCTTCTTAAACCACTGTAGTCCACTTGCTTGACCAACAATGCCTTTTAGGGAGGGAATTCCAGGATTTTAACCCAGCAACAGTGAAGGAATGGTGATATATTTCCAAGTCAGGATGGTGAATGGCCTGGAGGGGAACTTAAAGATGGTGTGTCTCCATGTTTCTGCTGCCCTTGGCCTTCTAAATGGAAGTGGTTGTTCGTTTGGAAAGTGCTGTCTGAGGATCTTTGGTGAATTTTTGCAGTGCATCTTATAGATAGTACACACTGTTGCTATAGACTGTCAGTGGTGGACGGAATGGATATTTGTAGATGTGGTGCCAATCAAGTGGACTGCTTTGTTCTGGATGGTGTCAAGTTTCTTAAATGTTGTTGAAGCTGCAGTCATCCAGACAAGTGTAGAATATTTCATAACACTCCTAAAAATACCTTGTAGACAATGGACGGGCTTTAGAAAGTCAGAAGGTGAGTTACTTGCTTCAGTATTCCTAGCCTGTGACATTTCTTTAAGCCACTGTGTTTATGTGATGAGTTCAGATGAGTTCCTGGTCAATGGTGACCCCCCCGGATGTTAATAGAGGGTGATTCAATGATGGTAACACCATTGAATGTCAAGGGACGGTGGTTAGAACATAGAACATAGAACAGTACAGCACAGAACAGGCCCTTCAGCCCACAATGTTGTGCCGACCACTGATCCTCATGTATGCACCCTCAAAGTTCCGTGACCATATGCATGTCCAGTAGTCTCTTAAATGTCCCCAGTGACCTTGCTTCCACAACTGCTGCTGGCAATGCATTCCATGCTCTCACAACTCTCTGTGTAAAGAACCCGCCTCCGACATCCCCTCTATACTTTCCTCCAACCAGCTTAAAACTGTGACCCCTCGTGTTAGTCATTTCTGCCCTGGGAAATAGTCTCTGGCTATCGACTCTATCTATACCTCTCATTATCTTGTATACCTCAATTAGGTCCCCTCTCCTCCTCCTTTTCTCCAATGAAAAATGTCCGAGCTCAGTCAACCTCTCTTCATAAGATAAGCCCTCCAGTCCAGGCAGCATCCTGATGAACTTCCTCTGAACCCTCTCCAAAGCATCCACATCTTTCCTATAATAGGGCGACCAGACCTGGACGCAGTATTCCAAGTGCAGGCTAACCAAAGTTTTATAGAGCTGCAACAAGATCTCACAACTCTTAAACTCAATCCCCCTGTTAATGAAAGCCAAAACACCATATGCTTTCTTAACAACCCTGTCCACTTGGGTGGCCATTTTAAGGGATCTATGTACCTGCACACCAAGATCCCTCTGTTCCTCCACACTGTCAAAAATCCTATCCTTAATCCTGTACTCAGCTTTCAAATTCGACCTTCCAAAATGCATCACCTCACATTTATCCAGGTTGAACTCCATCTGCCACCTCTCAGCCCATCTCTGTATCCTGTCAATGTCCCGCTGCAGCCTACAACAGCCCTCTATACTATCAATGACAACTCCAACCTTTGTGTCATCTGCAAACTTGCTGACCCATCCTTCAATCCCCTCATCCAAGTCATTAATAAAAATTACAAACAATAAAGGCCCAAGGACAGAGCCCTGTGGAACACCACTCACCACAGACTTCCAGGCAGAATATTTTCCTTCTACTACCACTCGCTGTCTTCTGTTGGCCAGCCAATTCTGTATCCAGACAGCTAAGTTCCCCTGTATCCCATTCCTCCTGACCTGCTGAATGAGCCTGCCATGGGGAACCTTATCAAATGCCTTGCTGAAGTCCATATACACCACATCCACAGCTCAACCCTCATCAACTTTTCTAATCACATTCTCAAAGAACTCGATAAGGTTTGTGAGGCATGACCAGCCCCTCACAAAGCCGTGTTGACTGCATTTAATCAAGCCATGCTGTTCCAGATGGTCATAAATCCTATCCCTCAGAATCCTTTCTAACACTTTGCAGGTGACAGACGTGAGACTTACTGGTCTGTAATTGCCAGGCATTTCCCTATTTCCTTTCTTGAAGAGAGGAATTACATTTGCCTCTCTCCAGTCCTCAGGTACGACTCCAGTGGAGAGCGAAGATGCAAAGATCTTCGCAAGTGGCGAAGCAATTGCATTTCTCGTTTCTCAAAGCAGCCGAGGACAAATCTGGTCCGGGCCTGGCGACTTGTCAATCTTAATGTTTGACAAAGTTTTCAGCACATCAGCTTCCTCTATCTCTATCCATTCCAGCATGCACACCTGCTCTTCAAAGATTTCATTCACTACAAAGTTCGTTTCTTTTGTAAAGACAGAAGCAAAAAACTCATTTAGGGCTTCCCCTACCTCCTCAGACTCCACACACAAATTCTTTATGCTATCCCTGATCAGCCCTACTCTTTCTTTGACCATTCTCTTATTGCTCACATACGTGTAAAATGCCTTTGTGTTCTCCCTAATCCGTTCTGCCAAGCCTTTCTCGCGCCCCCTCCTGGCTCTCCTCAGACCATTTTTGAGCTCATTCCTCGCCTGCCTGTAATCCCCTAGAGCTGAGCTTGACCCTAGCTTCCTCCACCTTATGTAAACTACCTTTTTCCTTTTGACGAGAAGCTCCACCGTTCTAGTCATCCCAAGGTTCCTTTATCTTGCCACTTCTTGCCTGTCTCAGAGGGACATATTTATTCATCACTTGCAACAACTGTTCCTTAAACAGTCTCCACATGTCTATAGTGCCTTTACCATGGAACAATTGCTCCCAATCCATGCTTCCTAACTCATGTCTAATCGCATCACAGTTTCCTCTTCCCCAATTAAATATCCTCCCATTTTGCCTAATCCTCTCCTTCTCCATAGCTATGTAGAATGTGAGGCAGTTGTGGTCACTATCACCAAAATGCTCTCCCACTACAAGATCTGATACCTGCCCCGGCTCGTTTCCGAGCACCAAGTCTAGAATGGCCTCTCCCCTCGTCGGCCCGTCAACGTACTGAGTTAGGAAACCCTCCTGAACACACCTCACAAAAACAGCTCCATTCAAATCTTCTGCTCGAAGGAGGTTCCAATCAATATTGGGAAAGTTAAAGTCACCCATTACAACAACCCTACTACGTCCACACTTTTCCAAAATCTGCCGACCTATGCTTTCTTCCATCTCCCTGCTGTTATTGAGGGGCCTGTAGTAAACCCCTAACGAGGTGACTGCTCCCTTGCTGTTCCTAATTTCCACCCATACTGACTCGGTAGGCAGATCTTCCTCGACATTGGAAGCTTCTGTAGCTGTGATACCCTCTCTGATTAGTAGTGCTACACCCCCTCCTCTTTTCCCCCCTCCCTATTCTTTTTAAATGCTCTAAACCCTGGAACATCCAGCAACCATTCCTGCCCCTGAGAAACCCATGTCTCTGTTATGGCCACAACATCATAGCACCAGGTACTGATCCATGCTCTAAGTTCGTCAATTTTATTCCTGATACTCCTTACGTTAAAGCAAACACACTTTAACTGATCCCTTGGTTCCTTCCCAGGAAAATCCTTCCCACTAGCTGGTCTACCTCTTGCTATTGCCTCATCTGCATCAACTCTCACCTCCGGTATACAGCTCAGGTTCCTACCCCCCTGCCATACTAATTTAAACCCTCTCTAACTACTCGAGCAAACCTTCCACCCAGGACATTGGTCCCCTTCCAGTTCAGATGCAACCCGTCCTTCTTGTACAGGTCCCACTTTCCCCAGAAGACATCCCAATTATCTACATATCTGAAGCCCTCCCTCCGACACCAGCTGCGCAGCCACGTGTTAAGCTGCGCCTGCTCCCTGTTGCCTCTTATTGGAGATGATCATTGCCTGACTTTTGTGCGGTGTGAATGTTACTTACAAAGAACTTGTTGCCTTTGTCATTCTTGCTGGTAAGGGTTGTAGGTTTTGAGTTGCTGTGGAAGATGCCTTTACATATTGCTGGAATGCAGCAGACAGTCACACTCCTTCCACAGTGGTCTCGTGACGGAAGAGATGAATGTTTATCATAGTAAGTTAAAATGTTATCAGGCGATCTGCTTTGACTTCAATGGTGTCATGTTTCTTGGCTATTGTTACAGTTGCACCCATTTAGGCAATTAAAGAGTTTTCCATTAGATTAGATTCCCTACAGTCTGGAAACAGGCCCTTCAGTCCAACAAGTCCACATCAACCCTCCAAAGATTAACCCACCCAGACCTATTCCCCTACCCTATAATTGGCCCTGACTAATGCACCTAACATTACAGAGAATTTAGCACAGCCAATTCATCTGATCTGCACACCTTTGGACTGTGGGAAGAAACCGGAGCACCCAGAGGAAACCCACGCAGACACATGGAGAATGTGCAAACTCCACACAGACAGTCACCCAAGGCAGGACATCGAACCCGATTCCTGGTGCTGTGGGGCAGCAGTGCGAACCACTAAGCCACTGTGCCGCCCCTAACTTGTCGATGCCTTTTGTGAGGTACAGACTTTGTAGAGACTCAAGACTATTTCTTATTGTCAGTATGTCATCACACTTTTAATGGACATGCTGTCATCGCTGTATCTTTGCATGTGACCTGAGGGTGTATAGATGTCATAATACATAATACTCTGAGATCACTTGAAGGATCATTGGAAGCAGACAACTTTGTTGAAGCCTATTAACTTAATATTAATTCAGTCAGCTAGGTGCCTGAGAAATGTAATGTTTATGTTTAATTGTTAGCTTAATAAACATCTATTGTATTCTTCAATACCACAATATTTAAGCCAAGTTACTTATGGTACATTGGCATTGCTGCATTGGGTAAACGATACTATTAAACTGAGACCAAAAGAATTAGGACTACAAATGGGCCATTTGCCTACTTCATGCCTTCCCCATCATTCAACAATATCATGGCTAATCTGCTCCAAGCTTCAATTCCTCTTTCATGTCAGCTTATCATAGCCCTCAACACCCAATAATTCAAAAATCTATCCACCTATTCTTTTATGTTTTTAGTAATCTCACCTCCACTATTCTCTGAGGTAGAGAATTCCGAACATTCACAACTCTCTGAGAGAAGAAATTCTTTTCACATCTCAAGTTTAAATGCATATCCCCATATTCTGCAATTATGTGCTGAAATTCGAGATGCCTCCCACAAGTGAAAACATCTCAAGTATCTACTTGCCAAGCCCCCTCAGAATCTGATATATTCCAATAAAACCTCTTTCATTCTTCTAGACTCTAATGGATAAAGGCCTGAACTATATAGTTGTTCTTAAAAAATCAACCTCTTCATCTTAGGGATGAATGTCTTTAGAACAACCTCCATTGCGAATACATCCTTTCTTTAATATGGGGACCAGATGTCGCTTCACCAATACTCTGTACATTTGAAACAAACTACCCCCATTTTTTAACTCCAACTACAACAAAAGCCAGAATTCCAGTTACCTTCTTAATTATTTGCTGCATAGAGTCATAAGAGTCTGACAGTACAGAAACAGGCCATGCCTACCAAGTCTATGCTGACCAACAAACACCAAATTTCACTAATTCAATTTACCTGCACTTGCCTCACAGACTACTATGCCCCGGTATTTTAAGTACTCATCTAGATGTTTCTAAAATGCTGTGAGATTATCAGACTCTCTCAGGCAGCTCATTCCATATTTCTATCACACTCTGGGTGAAAAAATTATTTCCCTTATGTTTTTGAAATAATTTGTTCCAAACCTTTAACTTATGTTCTCCCGTCTTAGACATGTCGACCATGGAGAAGAGATTGTCATGGTTTGCCATGTCTGTACCTCTTATAATTTTGTTTACCTCAATCAGATCCCCCCTCAGCTTCCTCATCTCCAAGGAAGACAAAACCAGCCTATTCAGTCTCTCCTCAGAATGAAGACTTTTCGTCCCAGCCAACACCCTTGTGAATCGCTTCTGCACCCTCTCCAGTGAATCCTTCCAATAGTGTGGCAACCAGAATTGCACAGTATTCCATCGGTAACTGAACAAATATTTAATGAAGTTATAAGAAGACTTTCTTACTCCTATATTCTATGCCCTGGCTAATAAAGACAAGCATCCTCTATGCCTACTTCACTACCCTGGAAGAGCACAACAGTTCAGGCAGCGTCCAACGAGCAGCGAAATTGACGTTTCGGGCAAAAGCCCTTCATCAGGAATAAAGGCAGTGAGCCTGAAGCATGCTTCAGGCTCACTGCCTTTATTCCTGATGAAGGGCTTTTGCCCGAAACGTCAATTTCGCTGCTCGTTGGACGCTGCCTGAACTGCTGTGCTCTTCCAGCACCACTAATCCAGAATTTGGTTTTCAGCATCTGCAGTCATTGTTTTTACCTTACTTCACTACCCTGTCTATCTGTGCTGACAGCTTCAGGGTTCTATGGACTTGTACAGCAAGGTTCCTTTGTTTCTTAGTACTCCCTAGAGACCAACCATTCATTGAGTATGTCCTTCCTTTATGAGACCTTCCAAAATGGTTTAAATTCCATCCCCCCAATTTACTAGCTGGTCAATATCAGACTGTAGCTTGAGTCCTCACTATCGACAACACCACCAATTTTCATACCATTTGCATACTTGCTAATTATACCTTCTACATTCACATCTGATTTATTAATATAAATTATAAAACAGCAAGGGTCCCAGCACGGAACCCTGTGTTTTACCGAAGCTTTCAATTTCAAAACAACCCTCCACCATTATTCTTTGCCTCCTACTTGTCAGCCAATTGTGGATTCAGTTTGCCCACTTGCCTTGAATCCCCTGAGCTCTTGTGTTTTGGATCAACCCTCCATGTCAAAGGCCCTACTGAAGTGCATGTAAACCATATCAACTGCACTATCCTCATCAATATATTTAGTCACCTGTTCAAAACAATAACTAAATTAGTCAGAAGGTCTCCCTCTAACAAATCTATGCTGACTATCCATGATCAGTCTGCGTCTTTCCAAGTATTGTTCAATCATGCCCCTCAGAATTTTTTGAGATAGTTTTCTTAACACTGATATCTAAATAACCAGCCTTTAGTTACCTGCTGCCCTTCTTGAACAAAGAAGCCATATTAGCTATCCTCCAATCACCTGGCACTTCACCTGTGGCCAGCAAAGTATTAAATATCTCTGTCAGGGCCCCAGTAATCATCTCCCTTGCCTCTCACAGTAGCCGGGAATACATCTCGTCAGGCCCTCGGGATTTGTACAACTGTATCTCCATTAAAATATCTAATACCCCCTCCTTATTAATCCTAATGAGTGCTAGAACATCACCATCCCAACTGAAATCCCTAGCTACAATGTCCATTCTCCTCTGTGAATACAGGTGGGAAGTAATCATTTAAGAACTCATCTATGTGTTTAATGCATTTCCTGACACATGCTTCCTTCTTTTTCTATATAAAACTCTGAATATCTCTTGATAACGAAGGTTCCCTGGACCTGCTGCTCTTGCCCTTCACTCTGAGAGAAAAAGGCTCACCTTGAACTCTCATCATACTACTTTTATAAGACTCCTACTCTCCTGTTAATAGCTGCTCCCAGTCTACCATTGCCAGATCCTGGCTAATGACATTGAAATTGATCTTCCCCTAATTTAGCCACTTAATTTCTGCATTATCCCGATCCCTTTCTATAAAGACTTTGAACTTACTGGGTCACTATCCCCAAAATGCTTGCCCACTGAAACTTCAACCACTTGATTGGCTTCATTCTATAGGATTACCTCTAGCACTGCCCTATCCCCAGTCGGACTCTCTATGCACTGGCACAGAAAGCTCTCCTGGATGCACTTTAGAAATTTCATTCCATTTAATCCTTTCACACTAAGGTTAACATTAGGAAAATTGAAGTCCCTACAACTATAACTGCATGCGAACATTTTGTATTTCATGCACAAGATCTCTCTTATCCTGCACATTTTTGGAGTCTCTCCATTCAAATAATAATTTATTCTGGTTCGTCCAATAAAACTGCATGATCACACTTTTCCTAAAGCCTTGTGCTTTAATGCATGGATCATTTGCAATAAAATGGATGAATTAGTCATACAAATAGAAGTGAATAGAAGTGAATAGTTGATGTTGTGGAGACATGGCTGCAAGACGACTAGAGATTGGAACTGAATATCAAGGGGTGGGAAGGGCAGACAAAAAAAGGAGGTTGGACAACATCACAGGTTAAAGAGGAAATTAATGCAATAGTGAGGAAGGATATTAGCTCCAGTGAATTGAAATTTGTATGGATGGAGCTTAGATAAACCATGACAATTGGATTGTTATAGACCTCCAAACTGTGGTCATAATATTGGGTAAGGCATTAAGTGGGAAATTAGAAACACAAGCAATAAAGGTACAGCTGTAATTATGGCAACTTGAGTCTGCACATTGAATAGACAAATCAAATCAGTAACAATAGCATAGGGGAGGAATGATAGAGTCATAGTCATAGAGATGTACAGCACGGAAACAGACCCTTTGGTCCGGCTTGTCCTTACC
This sequence comes from Chiloscyllium punctatum, assembly GCF_047496795.1. Taxonomy (NCBI): domain Eukaryota; kingdom Metazoa; phylum Chordata; class Chondrichthyes; order Orectolobiformes; family Hemiscylliidae; genus Chiloscyllium; species Chiloscyllium punctatum. The sequence continues at coordinate 98,046,504 of NC_092745.1, read as the reverse complement.
AATCAGATATCCTAACCTAATCTAGTCCCATTTGCCAGCACTTGGCCCATATCCCTCTAAATCCTTCCTATTCATATACCCATCCAGATGCCTTTTAAATGCTGTATTTGTGCTGTTTCTGGCAGCTCATTCCACACATACACTATCCTCTACGTGAAAAATTTGCCCCATAGGTCTCTTTTATATCTTTCCCCTCTCACCCTAAGCCCTCTAGTTCTGGACTCCCCTACCCCAGGGAAAAGACCTGGTTTGTTTATCCTATCCATGTCCCTCATCATTTTTCAAACCTCTAAAAGGTCACCCCTCAGCCTCTGGGGAAAACAGCCCCAACCTATTCAGCGTCTCCCTATAACTCAAATCCTCCAACCCTGGCAACATCCTTGTGAATCTTTTCTGAACCCTTTCAAGTTTCACAACATCCTTCCAATAGGAAGGAGACCAGAATTGCACACGATATTCCAAAAGTGGCCTCACCAATATCATGTACAATTCTCTTGCTCCTTGAATGCTGCCTGATCTGCTGTGCTTTTCCAGCACCCCATTCTCAACCAATATTCTGTACTGTTGCAACATGACCTCACAACTCCTATACTCAATGCTCTGACCAATAAAGGAAAGCATACCAAACGCCTTCATCACTATCCTATTCACATGCAACTCTACTTGAATCGGATGGGTTTCTGGATCAAAGTATTGAGGAACCAACAAGAGAATATGTCATTCTAGACAGGTATTGTATCATGAGAAAGGAATAATTGGCAATGTAAAGGAGATCTGTGATGTTGCCTCAGATTTTTAACTGCAATCAGATATTCCAACTTTGTAGACAATGTATCCCCACTGAGAGACTTACTTAAGAAGGACATCCCCAGTGTATGGCAAGATACCCATTAATATGTATTCTGTCAGCAGAATCTTTTTTACTGAAATACTATCAACTTCAAGACATGCTTCTTGATGTAAATGCATTGTAAAATGGCTAGGTGCATGTCTTCAGCAAGATGAAAAATCCTTTTGGTTCAAAATCCATGCTATCTACACAAGCCAGCTACTCCAATATAGAGCATGAGACATTAACTCTGGTATTTGGTCATATTTAATGTCACAGAAACTTATTCAGCAAGAAATTCATGATTGAAGCAAATAATAAGCCAGAGAAGATGATCTACCACAAACTGCTAACAACGCACTGTCACATTTGCAGTGTCTAATTGTCAAGATCCAAGGATATGAAGTGAGAAGTAAGCAGGTACCAGTATGATTACGTCTGACACTCTGAATAGATTGCCAGACCCGCACAAAGACCAAGATATTCCTCTTCATTTACATGTTGATGGTCTTGGTTAGGATATTGAAGACATCCTTAAGGTTAGAGCCAGTGCCAAGGTGTGCAGTTATTATTCACAGTTGCCAAAGATGAGCAACTACAAGATTTATAAGGGTTCATTGTCCAGGGATGACTTAACAGGATTAAAGAAGTACCTGAGAAGATTTGCTCATTTGGCCATGCAAAAAGAAAGCAGGTATATTTGTGACATGTATTTTCAAGGGCAAACAAGTCCTGATATCAAAAGCATTATGAAAAGATATCATGTTCATGTTATACCAGGAATGCATGGATATTGAACGCACAGGGCAGCTAGCCAGTGATGGATTGCTTCTCTATAGTTCTTACTGTTTGATGAGTTAGCAATACAATGAGCACTTTTTATATTTGATTCACTATCCTGGAATAGATAATGTTGACAATGGACCACAATTAATTTGCAAACCATTTCAAGATATGTACTAAGTGGGTCGTACATTGTTACCCCACTATCAATGTTCACTTGGTGTGGCAGAACATTCCTGATGAAGGGTTTTTACCCAAAACCTCAAGTACCGACTGCCTGACCTGCTGTGCTTTTCTAGCACCTCACTCTAACCTTGACAGTCCATGCCTTCAAATCACATATTTAAGTCTTTAGCAATGAAACAGAACTTGCACATTCAATTGCTGTAATGGAGAAGGGGTTGCTATCACGAGCATGAGTTATGCTGTGAAGGTAAGTGGGAACAAACATGTCCAGCAACCAATTGTCCAACCTGAGTTACTGCACACAGATCAGAATGTTAGAAACACATGATAACCAAGTAGATACAGAATGATCAGATTGACCAGTCTGGGCAGAGTACTAATTTTAAACACAGATATAAATACTTGAATACTGGAAAAGATTTCTAAAATATACAATCAGACCAGATTACTGATCACTGCTAAAGAACGTAAACCAGCTCAGAACAATGTATGGCACATCAAGCATGCATGAAGAGAGAGGAAGAACACCCCAATGTGAATGATTGTTTAGTGATGATCAGTGACAGCTACCAGCAGCTGTTGGAATGATTTTCATATTAACAAGCACAAATATGTATTTGGAATAGGTTTTTTTTATCTTTGGGAAAAGGGGCACATTGTGCTTTTTAATACAGTAAATATGCCAGTATAACTTTAAGAGACATGCTGATGACTTCATCATTGCACATGACCTGAGAGCATAAAAATCTCATTCTCCATCTTACCCTGAGAACACTTGAGGTATGACATTACTGGAAGCAGGCTCCTCTGTTGTAGCATTTTAAGTCAATATTTGCACAGACACTGAGATTGCTGAGAAATATAATGCTCATATGTAATAATTAGCTGTTCAATACCACAATAACTAACCCGAGTGTCTTATGTTTTGGGAGATAATATCAACATTACCACATTGGTAAATATCCCTTTGGACCCAGATCAAAGTGATGAGCCAAATATCACAGAAGACTCAGTCTCTGGGTCGTTTTGATATCAATAACATCGATGTGTCTGCTCCGATAAACAGATGGAAAACTCAGCAATAGAAATGCAATTGAATGTCAATGCGAATTCTTTAGATTCATTATCTTATTGGAGATACCCGTTGCCTGACACATCTTGGGAAATTGTTACTTGCTACATTTTGCCGCACACAAGCAAAGATCATGCCATTTTTTTTTAAAGAATTGCGAATGGACCTAAACACTGCAGTCATCATTGAGCAACTTCTGGCAGTATTCTCAAATGCTGAACTCACACACACATCCACATTGTTTTCAAACCATAATAATCAGCAGATGTTGTGGCTTTGTGAATTGCCCATCATTGTGCTACATCTTTTGCCTCGTTCCAAGCCGCTATACTTCATAATCACAAATGATGGTTGTTATACTTGTGCTTCTTAATATGTGTTCCCATAAGCTGTCCTTGCAGCCGTGAAATATGCATCTTTCTGGAGTTGTCCTTTTTAGAAATATAGATGATTTTTAGATGTGGCAAGGCCATGCAGCCCAACTTGGAGAAACTGCGGACTGCAGATGCTGGAGATCAGAGTCGAGAGTGTGGTGTTGGAAAAACATAGAATCTGAGGAGCAGGAGAATCAACGTTTCGGGCAACAGCCCTTCATCAGGAATGAGGCTTCATGGTCAACTTGCCTATGCTAAAATTAGGACCCTCTTGGATGATTTTGCAAAACCCCATTTTCCAACTTCTGGAGACGAGAGCAATTATTATGCCATGTAATGAAATGAGAACAAGGAGCGTAGCAAACAGTTTTAATGAAAGCCTCCAGGCATGTTACATAATATGCTAGAAAGGTCTAGTGATACGTTTTGGCACTGGCAAACCTAGGCCATGGTATTTTAGTCATAAATAGTTTGCTTTAATTCTGACCTCATCTCCTGATTTTGATTTTAGTATCATTTTAATTCTAATCTTTATTAAAACTTGACACTGACCTTAGTTTCATCTTTTGGGTCCAAATTTTAAGTTGTTACTTAACCTTCAGCCGGGGAAAAGATTTCTTTCTATAATTGTGTTCACATCTTTTTGAAGATTTTATTCCAAAATATGATATTTCAAAAAAATCACTTTCTGTACTCTTTCACTTGATATTCTACTCATAAGGTCATAAGAAGTATTAGGCGATACACCAGTGCCTAAAGTGATAAGGAGACTTATTTCAACTATTTCAATTTCCAACATCTGTTCCAAACGTCAAGCAACTTTTAGGCTGGGAAATAATTTCAGTTTTATTTACATCACGCTAATTTTATTTTATTTATTCTTCAAACATAATGCAGTCCAAAATTTGTTGCCATCATTTTAAGCAGAAATTTCATCAGCATGTTTCTTTCCTGTTTTGGCTATCAATGTAAATGCCTGTATTATGCTGCCACCATGTGGCCAAGGAGGTTTAGGTTTCTCTTCTTATCAAGGCTCTCGTCATAATCCTGACATGAATGATCTCAAAATAGCAATATACAAAAACACCTCACAAAAATTCCCTTACAATTACATTAATCAAGTTGATTGAATTGGCCAAAGTAGCCAGCTTGTATCTCACTATTTATTTTAATTTCTGTTAGTGTGAAGGGAATGCTGGGTGATTAGAGAATTTGAGGCTCTGGTCAAGAAAGGCGACACCAGGGTATAGTCCAACAGGTTTATTTGAGATCACAAGGCTTTGGAGCATTGCCCCTTCACCAGGTGAAGTGAGAGAGAAGCACACAGGCACAGAATCTATAGGCAGAGAGATTAATGGGCAGAGAGATCAAAAGGTCAGACAAATAGTGTGAGTGGAGTGTCAACAGGCTGAATACTAGGTCTCTACGGGTGATCAAGAATGTCAGACAGTGTGAGTAAAGTCAACAGCTGAATAACAAGCAAACAGATTACGTGTAATCTGACTAAATGAGGCAGAGAGATAATTACAAAGAATTAAAAATAAATTGGTGCTGGAGACAAACCAAATGACTGGAATGACATAATAGGCATAAAGAGTTGCATGCTGGGGGTCTAACCAAAGTAATACATAATCGAAAACTGTACAAACTAATTGCAGATGATCAGAACAATTTATCAAAGTGATGATGTAAAAACAGGACAGTACAGAAGATTTTGCAATATAGCACATTGCGGTGGGGTCACATGTAGCACAACATGAACCCAAGATCACGGTTGACACTATCGTCATGGGTATGGAACTTGGCTATCAGGTTGTGTTCAGCGATTCTGTATTGTAAATTATCTCGAAGGCCGCCATGGAGGACAAGCTCTGTGCATACCCAAGATCTGCTCAGATGAGGAGGAACGTGATGGCCACCTAAAGATTTTGAAGGATACTCTCATAAGAATAGGATATGATACTCAACTCATCAATCGTCAATTCCAATGTGGCATCGGTAAAAACTGCCACAACCTCCTCAGAAGAGAGACACCTTTGTCATCCAGTACTTCCCTGGAGTGGAGAAACTATGCCATGTTCTTTGCAGCCTTCAACATGTCATCAATGATGACAAATATTTCACCAAGATCGAATCACCAAGATTATCCCTACGCTTTCATTTCTCACCTTCAAACAATCACCAAACCTTAAATAAACCATAGGTCGTAGCAAACTACCTAGCCTTCAGGACAATATCACATGTGGGAACACCACCTACCACGTACACAGCAGATATTCATGTAACTCTGCCAATGTTGTCTATATCAGACGAGGCATGGTACATTGGCGAGACTGTGCAGTTGCTATGGCAACAGATGACTAACACCATGCAACAATCGCCAGAGAGGGATGTTCCTTCCCTGTCAGGTAACACTTCAATGGTCAAGGACATTCAGTTTCCGATCTTCGGGTCAGCATCCTCCAAGGCGGCCTTCAGGATAAACAACAATGCAGAATCGCTGAGAGAAACTGACAGCCAAGTTCCATATCCATGAAAGACAGCCTCAACAATGATCTGGGGTTCATGTGACCCCACCTCACTGTTCTGCATCTGTAAAATATTTTGTACTATCCTATTTTGACACCATCACCTTGATAAATTGTTATGATCTCCCTACCTTAATTAGTTTGCACAGTTTTGGATTAATTATTACTTTGGTTAGACCCTCGGCATGCGATTCTTATATCTATTATATTATCCAGCCATTTGATTTGTCTCCAATACTCCTTGTTTTTAATTTTTTTGTAATCATCTCCCTGCCTCATTTAATCAGATTATAATCCATTCGCTTGTTATTCAGCTGTTGACACTTTACTCACACCATCTGACCTTTTTGATCAACTGCAGAGACCCATTATTCAGCCTGTTGACACTCCACTCACACCGTTTGTATGATCTTTTGATGTCTCTGCCCATTGATCTCCCTGCCTATTGATTCTGTGCCCTTGTGCTTCTCTCTCACTGCACCTGATGAAGTGACAACGCTCCGAAAGCTTGTGATTTAAAATAAACCTGTTGGACTATAATCTGGTGTTTCCAGGTTTCTGACCTTGCCCACCCCAATCCAATACTGGCACCTCCACATCCTAGTCAAGAAAAAGGAAGCATATGACTGTACAGACAGATGGGATCAAGTGAATTCCTTGAGGAGTTTAAGGGCTGCAGGAGTATACTTAACAGAGACATCAGGAGGGCAAAAAGGGAACAGAAGATAGCTTTGGAAAATAGAGGTAAGGGGATTCCAAAACGATTCTATAAGAGCATTAAGGGCAAAAGAGTAAGCAGGGAGTGAACAGGGCACTTTAAGGATCAACGTGGCTGTCTACATGTGGAAACACAGGAGATGGATGAGATACTAAATTAATATTTCACGTCAGTATTTATGATGGAGAAGGACATGGAAGCTAGGGAACTTGGGGAAATAAATTGTGATGTCTTGAAAAGAGTTCATATTACAAAAGAGGTGATGCTGGAGATCTTAAAATGCAAAAAGGTAGATAAAAACCCCAGGACCTGATCAGGTGTTTCTCAGAACTTTGGGGGAAGCTAGGGAAGAGATTACTAGGCCCCTTGCTGAGATACTTGTATCATCGACAACCACAGATGAGGTGCTGGAAGATTGGAGATTGACTAATATTGCGCCAGTATTTAAGAAAGGTTGTAACGAAAAGTCATAGACAAGGTAGCTTGATGTGAGAGGTGGGTAAGTTGTTGGAGGGGATTGCTATGTTTTGCTAAGTTCAAAGATTTACATGCATTTGGAAAGGCAAAGACTGATTAGGGATAGTTAACATGGCTTTGTGCGTGGGAAACCGTGCATCACTACCTTGATTGAGTTTTTTGAAGAGATGACAAAGAAGATTGATGAAGGCAGAGTAGGAGATGTAGTTTATCTGGACTTCAGCAAAGCTTTCAACAAGGTTCCATATGGGTAGGCTGGTTAGCAAGGTTAGAGCACATGGAATCTAGGGAGAGCTAGCTATTTGGATACAAAATTGGGCTTGAAGGTAGGAGACAGAGGGTGGTGGTAGAGGGTTGCGTATTGGACTGGAGCCATGTGACCAGCATTGTGCCACAACAGTCAATACTGGATCCACTACTTTTTGACATTTATGTTAAAAAGTTGGATGTGAATACAGGAGGCATGGTTAGTACCTTTGTAAATGGCACCAAAATGGAGGACAGTGAAGAAGATTATCTCAGAGTACAACCGGAACTTGATCAGATGGGCCAATGGGGTGAGGAATGGCAGATGGAATTTCATTTAGATAAATGTGAGGTTTTGGATTTTGCTAAGGCAAACTAGGGCAGGACTTATACACTTAATAGTAGGGCTCTGGGGAGTGTTACCAAAAGAAAAAGAGACCAAGGGGCATGGGTGCATAGTTCCTTGAAAGTGAAATCGCAAGTAGACAGGGTGGTGAAGAAGGTGCTTAGCATGCTTGTCTTCACTGGTCAGAACGTTGAGTTTAGGAGTTGGAACGTCAAATGCGCTGTGCAGCATATTGGTGAGGCCACTTTTAGGGTACTGCTTACAATTCTGGTCACCATTCTATAGGAAGAATGTTGGTAAACTTGAGAGGGTGCAGAAAGGATTCATAAGGATCTTGCCCAATCTGGAGGGTTTGAGTTATCGGGAGAGACTGAATAGGGTGGGCCGTTTTATGCTGGAGCATCAAAGGCTGGGGACGACTTTAAAGAGGTTTATAAAATCATGAGGGGCATGGATAGGGTAAATAGCCAAGGTCTTTTCTCTTGGGTGGGAGAGTCCAAAACTAGAGGACAGAGGTTTGAGAGTGGAACTTTTTTAAAAGATCTGGAAAGGTAACTTTTGCATGCAGAGGAAGCGGTTACGACATTTGAAGGGCATCTGGATGGGGATAGTAATAGGAAGGGTTGAGAGAAATATGGGCCAAGTGCTGGCAAATGGGAATAGGTCAGACTGGGATGACCTTGTGGTTGGCATGGATGAGTTGGACCAAAGGGTGTGTTTCAATGCTATATGACTATTATGCTGTGCTGTGAAATTAGTGCACTCCGCACTATTTTTTGTCAAATGCTTGCTAAGTTTAAGAATAGGTGTTGTGCATACAGGAAGTGTTATTCATCTCAAGGCTTTTTCCTTCTCTGTCAGTTTTCTGTCCTTCCTCCTTCTTTATTCATGAAGAAGCTCACTCTTTATTGGGTACAGTTCACTAGAGTAAACCCACATCTACTATTAATTCTCAAGTCTTTATATTGAATGGCTATTTGAACTTCAGGAATATTTGAGGGTGACTTATCATGACTGATCCTAATCCTGTCCTCATCTGGTCCCCAGACTGAAATGTTACTTGGCTATTACAACAGGAAGAATTCGAGCCCATTGCCAATTCACTTCATTACATAAATTCTACCAATTCTACCACATAAAAGTGGCATAGAAGGAAAAGTAGTCCTTCAATAATAGCAGCAGTCATGTAGAAATGTATATTTTAATATAACACAATGTAATAAGAGTTTGCAATGACATATCTATAACAAGGTCAGATTTCTATTGAAAAATAAATCTGGGAGTTGACAATTTTTTGTATTCATTCATGGGATGTGGATATTGCTGGCTGGGCTATCATCCCTAGTTGCCCTTGAGAATGTGGTAGTGAGTTACTTTCTTGAACCACTGTAGTCATTTGGGGTAGGTACACCCACAATTCCTTTTGAGTGGAGTTCTGAGATATTGATCCAGCTACACTGAAAGAACGCTGATATCTTTCCAAGTAAGGATGGTGAATGGCCTGGAGACAGACCTGTAGATGGTAATGTTCACATGTATCCATTGCCTTCGTTCTTTGAAATGCAAGTGGCCACAAGTTTAGAAGATGCCACCTAAGCAGCCTTGGTGAATCTCTGCAATGCATCTTGTAGACAGTATACATTGCTGCTACTGAGCTTCAGTCAAAGAGGGGGTGAATGCTTTTGGATGTGGTGCCAATCAAGTGGCTGCTTTGTCCTGGATGGTGTCAAGCTACTAGAGTGCTGTTGAAGTTAAACCCATCCAAGCAAATGGAGAGTATTCCATCACATTCTTGATTTGTGCTTGGTAGATGGATAGGCAAGCTTTGGTACAATAAAGAATAGATATTTCAAACTCTTTCTAACAGTTACTCTTTTTTTTAGGTTTAGTAAATTTTCAGTTGTTGTCACAACAAACTGACCAACAATAATATTCATCGATTCGTGCTCTGAATATCATTTCAATCCACACAAAGTTCTTCTGGAATCACAATCACAACTCAAATTCAAAACTGACCTACAACTACGAATCAAGGGGTAGCCAGAATTACGAGTTTCTCAGCTAGAAAGTCGCCTCTTTATTTCAACATGATTGACAAAACCTTTGATCAGATTCATCCCATTCCCCTTATATTTACTCAAACATTGTTTGCTCTCTCTTTTAGCAAGTGTCTGCGTGGGTTTCCTCCGGGTGCTCCGGTTTCCTCCCACAGTCCAAAGATGTGCAGGCCAGGTGAATTGGCCATGCTAAATTGCCCATAGTGTTAGGTAAGGGGTAAATGTAGATGTAGGGGTATGGGTGGGTTACGCTTCGGCGGGGCGGTGTGGACTTGTTGGGCCGAAGGGCCTGTTTCCACACTGTAGTAATCTAATCTAATAACTTCCTCTCTGTCTTTACCTTTATCAACCAGCCTTCATTTTTGTTATATTCTATTTAAGGCGCCTACAGCCTGACTTCATCACACCATTTAGTCGTAGGGTCATACAGCATGGAAACAGACCCTTCAGTCCAACCAGTCCATGCCAAACATAATCCCAAACTAAACTAGCCCCACCTCCCTGCTCCTGCCCCATATCCCTCCAAACCTTTCCTAAACATGTCTCTATTAAATGCCTTTTAAAAGTTGTAATTGTACCCATGTCCTCCACTTTCTCAGGATGTTCTTTCCACACCCAAAGCACCTTTTGTGTGAAAATATTGCCTCATGTCTTTTTTAAATGTCTCTCCCCTCACCTTAAAAATGTGCTCTATTCCTAATGAAGGGCTTTTGCCCGAAACGTCGATTTTCCTACTCCTTGGATGCTGCCTGAACTGCTGTGCTTTCCAGCACCACTCTGATCTAGAATCTGGTTTCCAGCATCTGCAGTCATTGTTTTTACCTACCTTAAAAATGTGCCCCCTAGTCTTGAAATGCCTCATCCGAGGGAATAGACAACTATCATTAACTCTACCTCCCATTATTTTATAAACTTCTATCAGATTGCCTCTTAGTCTCCTATGTTCCAGTGAAAAACTACACAGCCTATCCAGTCTTTCTTTATAACTCAATTCTTCCATACCCGGCAACATCCTGGTAAATCTCCTCTGAATCCTCTCTGCGTTGATAATATCTTTTCATCTTTTGAAGGCAACTATCCCATCCTGAGTACCATGCACATTTTTCCTGTACTCCAACTTGCAACTGTCCCTTCCCTGGCAAACCCAGCCATTGTCATAGTGATTAATTCACCTTTTCTGACCATATATTCATAACTCTGGTACATTACTTTCAAATGAAATAACATTTTATCTGTTTCAGATTCATTGTTCAATGTTTGGTCTCCTCTACACTTTGGAGACCAAATGCAAGTTGTGAGGAATCAGCTGGATAAGCATTTTTATTTTGTCTCCAGACATGTTCTGACTAAGTTCGTTGTTCACAAGTTTAATTCTCACTTCACTTTCTACATTGACCTCTGCACAATTGACCTCTGACACTGTTCCATGGAAGCTTCAGAAACAGTTCGGAAATGTTGTCCTTGTGCAGTTAGTGGAAGGCTCATTGGGTTGCAATTACCTTCTTTCAGGTTAGTGCGCCCGTGAAAGAAGATTTGGCCCAGCATTTTCTCTTTCTACTGAAAATATGAACTATGGTACCCTCAGACATTAGACTTTCCTTTACAGTAAAATGTCCGAAGATACCAGATGGGCTTGTCAGTATTATAAAGGAGGGGGGGCAATTTGATGATCCTGGGTTTCGCTTTTCATGAGGGCACGATCTTAGTGCTGGTAAAGCACTCCAGTCTGTTAGGTTTTCAGGACTAACAAATCAATTGTGTTTTTTGAGCATTTCTCGTTTCTCATTTCATGACTTCTGCATCTACAGCTTTTTTCCCCTCCCCCTGTCCCAGTGTCCTGCATTTCCTTTCTCTTCTTTTGGGTTTTTATTTCACCATTTTATTTATTCTTTTGTTTTCTTCACATATCTTAATTGCTTCACTGAGATTTGCTGTAAATAAGCTTTTATAATAGCTATCTACTTCTCTGTAAAATAGCTTCTCTGTTAACTTTAATCTGTGATTGAAGGACCAAGGGACCCTTTCACTAAGAAGACTTGCTGACTTTTCAGCCTTCAGTACTGGTCAAAAGTTTACCTTCATGAACCAATGTTGTCTCTTGACAGATCAGTGCTTCCAGCATGTTCTATTCTTTTTTTCAAAAACATGATATACCTTCATTGATTGTAGACAGCATATATGCTGATGTGTCCAGATGCTGAGCAGATGCAATTTTTTTTTTGTTGTTTTTGATGTCATATTGCAAATGAGAAGAGTTCCGCAGCATAACGCTATCCCTAAGTTGACAACATCACAGCCTATGCAGAAAATACAGAGATGTCATTTGGCTGCATCAAGTGTTCTTTATTGTGATTGGGAATAAGGCAGATTCTAGGGAAGTGCACAGGGAGAAGGGGCAAAAGAAAGTGATTGAATTTCCTTTAAACATACTTGACCTGATCAGGGTGTGCTAGATATTGACACAGGGTGCTCAACATAATGAACATAAATCTCCTTGTACACAGAAATGATTTTAAAGGCTGTCCAAAAATTTGTAAAGTAAAACAAGGAGTTGGTAAGTTATACAAAATCTCGAACCATTCTAAGCTTGAGTCTTGCAAAAAAAGAAGCTCTGGTAGCAGCTCCTAAAATTATGAACCATCAGTAAAACATGTGATGTGTAAGAAAGGTTACCACACACAGTACCTCAGACAGTAACAACAAGCAGCAACAAGCCTTTTCAGTCCTATAGCTGCATACTATTTTGATTATATGAATAAACAGCTCTGTTTATTATAGACCAATTTTGATAAGACAACCCCTTCATTTACTTATTCTCTACGTTGCTACAAGGCACAGTGTACATTGTTTTGCAACTGCTGTTAAAGGATTGTTTTTCTCAGTTTTTTTTGCCCTTCTTGCCAAGATGTTAAATTCTTTTTAAAAGACCACTCATTCATTCAGGGCATATCTAAAAACACAGGTGGGGGCACAGTGGAGCCGTGGGGCTCATTTTGGCTCAAAGTGGAATTCTTGCTGGCACCCTGTCGAGATACCAAATTGCATGATTACTGCCCTGGCCCTAAGTCAATTAAAGATATGAAACCTGGAGCCAAGCCTCCCCTTTAATTTGGAATTGAAGTCATTCCAGTCTCTCTGAACTCACTTCACTTCCTCAAGAGCCGAAGAAGCAGAAATGCTAAATTTGTGATTGCTAGTTGAAATAGCCAGTTATGCACAGGCTTTGAAACATCAATCTAACATTCACTGATCCCTGTAGTGATAGACCAGGCAGGGCTTCTCGTCAAAAAGAAACGTTTCGGAGCCAAAAATAGTAAATTTCAAAAGCAGTTGAACATTTAATTTTGGAGTCACAGTTGAACCATCTTGGCGCCTCCCTTGGTTTGGTATTTGGTCACAACAGACTCGTCTGACAGAGGTTTCCAGCATCATTGTTTCTTAATGTGATGGTTAGGAAATTTCAAGTTATGTTCCAAACTAAAGCTAACCACAAAATATGAAAATTATTGATAATGTACTTTTAAACACAAGTCATCATCAGGTATAATATCATAAATAATAGCAGTCATGTTGTGAAAGCAGACCACAGGTTACATGCTACTGAAGTAAATATGTGAAGCCTTTGGGTATAGATTTCACATTGTCCCATTAAAGATTTATGTAATATTATGTATGTTCCATATCAATGACTCTGATGCAGTCATTTTCCATCTTAGACAGAAAGAGGAAATAAATGAAAGCTACAGAAAAAATCCGATTCAACATTTTGTTCTTCTTTACAAAGAAATTCATGATAATTAACAGAACATTTTTTATAAATTGATCCACTCTTTCAGCTCTCGACTCTCTTCCTGAGCCACTTGAGCTGTAAAGGTTATAGGGATGGGTCACATCTACCCAAGGGTAACCTTATGTATTGTGATAGGAACCAGCGCATTGGATTGGCTAAAGTAATGTGAAGTAGCTGGAACCAGTGAAAATTACTACTGACCAAGTACAGACTTCCGCATACTAAAGATGGCAATTTACAAAGAATGTGCAGTACATGCACACCCTGCAGATGCACAGTATCAGCCTTCCAAATCCAGCCCATGTTGTTCAACGTCACTTTACCTCTGTGTATGTAAAGAATGGATCTCCTGTGCTATTGCATACAGTAGGTCTGAGAGTATCAATTCCCCTATCTTCACATAACTGTCCTCCTGGTATTCTTTTCCCTTTTTCACAGTTGCTGTCTACATAACTCCCCTTGCTGCTTCTCTTCTCCATTTAGTTGGTCTCTTAGGCTTGTCTTTTTCTTCTGTTTTCCTTTCAGGTTGCACTTGCTCGAGAATATGTCACAGAGTGGAGACACCAAGAGATATACCAATCAGTCTCCATGAAAATCTGGCTTTCTCCCCATTACAGTGTCCATCGCTTGCTCTTCTTGTCATTGTGCCAGCTTCCATTTCCCTTTAAAGTGTTCAAGTCTCAATGCGGTACAAGAGTTTCCAGTATCCCAAACTTCTTGCTGACTTCTGGAGATTTTTGTTCACAAGTATTCACTAATGTATCTTGCAGAAGGCTAAACTGACAGAGCTGATCCAGTGTTGAATCTCTTTGCCAATGGTAGGTATCTGAGAGAGGTGGCATCTATGATGTGAGAAATGCTGAACATATTCCTGAGAATCTTCAACAATGTATATCGGAGGAAGAATACTTGACTGACTACATCCAGAGTATTTCCAAAAGCAATACCTCCAGCACACTCTCCAGCTTCAATGAGAAGACAATCAAACAAATGCTCCTGACCTTCTTGAAGACAGGACTTTAAGCTTTCAGGTAAAAACTCCTCCAAAATCAACAACAGCGGACTGGAGACTCCAACTGGATAGCCAAAAAAGCCTCTTTTCTCAATTCTCAAATGGCTATTGTGTCAGGGCAGTATAAGGAAAACTTCACAAAGACATTCTGAAACTCTCCTTGAAATGTGGCACAATTGAAATTGATGACTGGGAGGAGCTTGTTGCCGATTCACAATGATGCCAACTTACCCATTAAGCTGCATGATGCTTTGCTTCCAAACTCTTTAACAATGAGGCAGAGCGGTGAGAGTGAAGAAAGAAAAGGGAAGCAAGTCTTGCATTTCGGGTCCCACAACTTTGTGAGACCTCTTGTTGAGTATGCCCTAAGGTCTGCGAAATGAAAATTAGCCTATTCAGTCACATGCAGACCCATGGCAGAAATTTATAACCCTGAGTCATAGTCATCCTTGAATCAGGGAACAGCCTCTCACAATATCTAAACTATCAGCTCATTCCTCTGTCATTTACCATTTCTTTGTTCAACAACAAGAGTTCACATATTGTGTAGTCATAAACTGTGCCAAAGCTGTTTGACTGCTCTTGACAAGGCACTTAACAGGAGCACAGTCACAAAGAAATTGACACCAAACCAAAAAAGAAGAGATTTCCCAGATGTTGCTGGGAATGGACGATTTGAGTTATTAGGAGAGGCTAGATAGGACGGACTTTTTTCACTGGAGGGTAGAAGGTTCAGAGGTGACTTTATAAAATCCTGAGGGGCCTAGATAAGGCGAATGTCAAGTGCCTTTTCCTGAGGGTGGGAATATCTTAAAGGTGAAAGGGGAAAGATTTAAAAAAGACATGAGTGGCAATTTGTTTTTTACACAGAAAGTGGTTCATGTATGGAATGAACCTTTAGAGGATGCTGCTACAGTTACAATGTTTTTAGTGACATTTGGATAAGTAAATGGTGAAGAAAGGTTTGGAGGGATATGGACCAAGTGCAGGCAGGTGGGACTAGTTTAGTTTGGGATTGTGGTTAGCATGGACTGGTTGGACCGAAGGGTCTGTTTTCATGCTGTATTTCTCCAAGACTCAATGGTTATTGACAGGAAACTAAAAGTTTCATCAAAGAGTAGCTTTTAGAGAGGCAATGGCCTGGTGCTGTTATCACTAGACAATTAATCCAGAAATGCAGCTGATGTTCCAGGGATTTTGAATCCCGCCGGAACAGATGGTGGAATTGGAATTCAATAAAAAATAAAATTAATTATGAATCTGCTAATGACCATGAAACCATTGTTGATTCTTGGAAAGGCCCATCGAGTTCACTAATGCTCTCCAGAGGAAGAGAACTGCTATCATCACCTGGTCTAGCATATAAGTGACTCCAGATCACAGCAATCTGGTTGACTCTCAACTACCCTCTGAAATGGACTAGCATGCAACTCAGTTGCATTAATCACTACAAAGTTCTCAAGAAAGAAATGAAACCAGACATACCACTTGGCATCAACCGAGGCACCAGGAGAGACAAACGCAGAAAAAGCCCTGATGACACTGCAAAGTCATCCTTACTAACATCTAGGGGCTAGTGACAAAATTGGATGAGCTGTCTCACAGACTATTCAAGCAACGGCCTAGACATAGTCATACTCATGGAATTATACCTTATAGACAACGTCCAAGACACCACCATCATCATCATCCCTGGATATGCCCTGTCCCACAGCAACACAGACTCAGCTGAGGTACCAGCACAGTGATATACAGTTGGGAGCTAGTTCTCAATATTGATTCCAGATCTCATGAAGTCTCGTGGCTTCAGGTCAAACATGGGCAAGGAAACTTCATACAGATTACCACATACCATTCTCCCTTGATTGATGAATCAGTACCCCTCCAAGTTGAACAACACTTGGAGGAAGACCTAAGTGTGGTAAGGGCACAAAGTGTACTCCGGGTGGGGACTTCAATGTCCACCACTAACAGTGATTCAGCAGAAGCACTACTGATCTCGAGCTGGTTGGGTCCTAAATGACACAGCTGCAGACTGGGCCTGCAGCAGATGCTGAGAGAACAAACACAAGGGAAAAACATACTCGATCTCAGCTTTACCAAGCTGATGTATCTGTCCATGACAGCATTGGTAAGAGTGACCATCGCACAGTCCTTGTGGAAAGTAAGTCCCACATTCACATCGAGAATGGCCTCCATAGTCTTGTATGCCACTATCACTGTACTAAATGGGACAGACTTTGAACAGATCTAGCAACTTAAGACTGGATATCTATGAGGCGCTGTGGACCATCAGCAGCAGCGAGAATGTACTGCAGTACAACATGCAATCTCATGCCCAGCATATACCCCACAACCATTACCATCAAGCCAGTGAATCAACCTTGGTTCAATAACAGTGCAGGAGGGCATTCCAGGAGCAGCACTAGGTATACTTGAAAATGAAGTGTCAACTTGGTAATGCCACCAAACAGGACTAGATGCATACCAAATAACATAAGTAGCAAGTGATAGACAGAGTTAAGTGATCCCACAGCTAATGGTTCAGATCCAAGCTCTGGAGTCCTGCCTCATTCAGTTGTGAATGAGGTGGTGGATGATTAAACAACTCACTGGAGGAGAAGGCTCCACAAACATCCCCATCCTCAATGATGGAAGAGCCAAACACATCAGTGCAAAAGATAAGGATGAAGCATTGATGACAATCTTCATCCAGAAATGCCGAGTGGATAATCCATCTTGGTTTCCTCCAGTAGTTCCCAGTATCACTGAAACCAGTCTTCAGATGATTGATTCACTCCATGTGATATCAAGAAATGGTTGGAGACATTGGATTCTGCAAAGGCTATGGACCCTGACAACATTCCAGCAATAGTACTGAAGACCTGTGATCCAGAATTTACTGTTCCCCTGGCCAAACTCTTCCAAACAAGCTACAACAATGGCATCTACCCAGCAATGTGGAAAATTGTCCAGATATTTCCTATACACAAAAAGCCAGACAAATCCAATCTGGCCACTTCCCTAGTTTGGGTTGTGCCAGGGCCATTCAACTGCTGACCTCATTATAGCTTTGGTTCAAACATGGACACTAGAGCTGAATTGCAGAGTAAGAGTGACAGCTTTGACATCAAAGCTGCATTTGAGGGAGTATGGCATCAAGCAGCCCTTTTAAAACTTGAATCAATAGATGTCAGAGCAAACTCTCCACTGGTTGGAGTCATACCTGGCAGAAAGGAAGATAGCTGTGGCTGTTGGAGGTCAGTCATCTCAGCTCCAGGACATTTCTGCAGGAGTTCCTCTGGGTAGTGTCCCAGGCCCAACCATCTTGAGCTGTTTCATGAATGACCTCCCATCTATCATAAGGTCAGAAATGGGGATGTTCACTGATGATTACACAATGTTCAGCACCATTCACGACTCCTCAGATACTGAAGCAGTCCACATTCAAATGCACAAGGTCTGGACAATATCCAGACTTAGGCTCATAATTGATAAGTAACATTCGTGCCAACAAATGCCAGGCAACAACTATCTCCAATAAGAGACAACTTAACCACCATGACTTGACATTCACCATCCAGGATAGAGCAGCCCACTTGATTGCCACCACAACCACAAGCATCTATTCCCTCTACCACTAGCACTCAGGCATATACCATGTACAAGATGCACTGCAGAAATTGATCAAAGATCCTTAGACAGCACTTTCCAAATCCATGACCATTTCCAAAGAGAAGGACAAGGGCAGCAAATATATGGGAACACTGCCACGTGCATGTTTTCTTCTAAGTCACTCACCATCCTGAAGTGAAAATATGTCACTGTTCCTTCATCGTTGCTGGGTCAATAGCCTGGAATTCTCTTCCTGATGGCATTGTGGGTCAACCCACAGCAGGTGGACTGCAGAGGTTCAAGAGGCAGCTCACCGCCACCATCTCAAGGGTGACTAGTGACACACAATAAATGCTGACCAGCCAGCGATGCCCAAATCTCATGAGTGAATTTAAAAAAATTGAAATAAGTAACTCATAGAAGGATGCAGCATTCAAAGAGACTGTTCTAGAAATTGCTAAGTAGTCAGACCTCAGGTATGAGAAATGCTTAGCATATTCCAGAGTCTCTCCTTCAATGTATATGGGAGATAGAAAATCTGACTGACCAGATCTACACTGTTCTTTCCTCAAAGCTCTTTAATCTTTTTCTTTTGAAGTATTTATTTAATTATCTTTTGAAAGTAAGGAAGAGGACAAGGTGTGGAGGCCTACCAGGCCTCCATTCCTAGCCCCTCACTTAGTGTACCCCAAGATAGTAAGAGCCTAGCAGCCCCCTCATCCTCACCAAGATACTCTTCTCCATTCCTGCATCTTTCCCGACAAACAGACAGAAGTTGCTTTTATAATTGAACAAATATATCTTCTTAAAAAGAAATAAAATTAGAACATGGTAAGACCTCAACCTTAATGCGCACAATGGTGGGTGAGAAAGGCTCAGGGCAAAGGAGCTGTTCAAAGACAAAATAGGTGGAATGTAACTTTAATTCACCCTAAGTTCACCCAACACCTTATTTTCACTGTGAAAATGCAGGATGCTTGATTTAAACATATTCAAATTGATTTCTAACAATACAAGTGGGAGTCTAGCTTGAAAAATGACTGCTGCTGCCAAGGTTTCCCAGGGACCTGGAATGTGAAGGGAGCCACTAGGCTGCTTAAGCTAAGTGAACGTGAGGACTGCAGATGCTGGAGATCAGCTTCTAGATTAGAGTGGTGCTAGAAAAGCACAGCAGGTCAGGCAGCATCCGAGGAGCAGGAAAATCTCCTTTCAGCACTTCTTGTGGACAAGGAGAACAAGGCCTCTCTGGGAAGCCTTTTGTCTTCCCCAGCCCCGATTACCAGGATTCCTGTCAGCGCCAGTTGTCACCCACCTTGATTATGATGTCTCTCCTTCCCAAGTGCAGGGTATCAGCTCTAAGAATCTTTAACTGCATCTGTTTTTGCCACTGGATTCCTGCCATCATTGGCCAAGCTGTCTTATTGGCCAGCTGCTAGCGAAAATGATATGCTTGGTTCCAAATTGGATCAACTTTCAGAAAGTACATTCTATCCAAACAGCCAACTAAAGTCTGCAGCGGAGCCCCTCTCATCAGCAATTAATGGGAACATTTGTATTTACTTTCAGCGAAAAGGACCAAAGTATAAATCTTTTAGAGATGCAGAATACCATGCATTAAAGCTGTGCTTCAAAAGCAGCTAAAATGTTAAACAAGCCTTAGAGAAGTGCAACCACCTCTGAGAGACTACAGACTTAAGATCTCCATTGTTGTTAGTCGCACAACACAGTCAAGTCTTGGAGACAGAAAAACAAACTGCTACAGAAAATTTTCAAGCATTCTTTGTAAAGGTGGCTAGTGCTCTCACATAATTAGAACATAGAACATATAGAGCATTACAGCGCAGTACAGACCCTTCTGCCCTTGATGTTGCACTGACCAGTCATACCAATCTGAAGCCCATCTAACCTACACTATTCCATGTATGTCCATATGCTTGTCCAATGACGACTTAAATGTACTTAAAGTTGGCGAATCTACTATTGTTGCAGGCAAAGCATTCCATACCTTTACTACTCTGAGTAAAGAAACTACCTCTGACATCTGTCCTATATCCATCACCCCTCAATTTAAAGCTATGCCCCCTTGTCACCATACTTGGAAAAAGGCTCTCCCTGTCCACCCTATCTAACCCTCTGATTATTTTATATGTCTCTATTAAGTCACCTCTCAACCTTCTTCTCTCTAATGAAAACAGCCTCAAGTCCCTCAGCCTTTCCTCGTAAGACCTTCCCTCCATACCAAGCAACATCCTAGTAAATCTCCTCTGCACCCTTTCCAAAGCTTCCACATCCTTCTTATAATGCGGTGACCAGAACTGTACACAATACTCCAAGTGCAGCCGCACTAGAGTTTTGTACAGCTGTAGCATAACCTCATGGTTCTGGAACTCGATCCATCTATTCATAAAAGCTAAAACACTGTATGCCTTCTTAACAACCCTGTCAACCTGGGTGGCAACTTTCAAGGATCTGTGTACCTGGACACTGAGATCTCTCTGCTCACCTACACTACCAAGAATCTTACCATTAGCCCAGTACTTTGCATTCCGGTTACTCCGACCAAAGTGAATCACCTCACATTTGTCCACATTAAACTCCATTTGCCACCTCTCAGACCAACTCTGCAGCTTATCTATGTCTCTCTGTAACCTACAACATCCTTCGTCACTATCCACAATTCCACTGACCTTGGTGTCGTCTGCAAATTTACTAACCCACCCTTCTACACCATCATCCAGGTCATTTATAAAAATGATGAACAGCAGTGGGCCCAAAACTGACCCTTGCGGTACACCACTAGTAACTGGACTCCAGGATGAACATTTCCCATCAAACACCACCCTCTGTCTTCTTTCAGTAAGCCAATTACTGATCCAAACTGCTATATCTCCCATAATCCCATTCCTCCGCATTTTGTATAATAGCCTACTGTGAGGAACCTTATTGAACGTCTTGCTGAAATCCATAAACACCACATCAACCGGTTTACTCTCATCTACCTGTTTGGTCACCTTCTCAAAGAAATCAATAAGGTTTGTGAGGCACGACCTACCCTTGACTATCCCTAATCAAATTATTCTTTTCTAGATGATTATAATTCCTATCTCTTA